>NC_088368.1:35579910-35589910 GCF_034508935.2 Berghia stephanieae | reverse complement strand
AGTGGTTCCATACATTGACCTGATAATCCACATTTGAATATAATCTATTCTTCAAAAATGAAATACGGTTGGGAGCAAAATTGTTCCGTAAAGCCCATTTTCAATTTTTGTCAACGAGCACAGAATTAGATGCAACGGCGAGCAACTTGGTTCTAAACAAATTAAATCGGTACTTTTTATTCTTCATGCTGGCTAGAATTTTTCATATGTCATATGATCAGAATGTCAAAACATGATCATATTTATAATGTTGTTCTCCTCTGGATACACTTTTATGTTCGTCGGAGAAATATTTCATAAGGACGTCCGACATTATTCCGATAGTTTAGAGCCAGTTACTAAGTTACCATACGTCATTACCAGAGAAGTGATATGCGAGTAACCTACAAACTTCTTTTTTAAATTAGGGCAGACCTAATTCTGTCATTCGTTGACTCAAATGATTGTTTAAAAAATCGGCTAGGGCATAATGATCCGGTCATTTGATGTGGGAAATCGTCAACGGGCCGCCCTGTTGCCAGGTTCATTTGTGCGCACCTATTGATTTTATTACCGGACTGATTTTATCGTTGATGGCTCAAAAGATTCGTCTCGATTTATGTTAAGTTCCACAAAAAGTAAGTATAATAATTAAGATAGATGAGTAACTTTGTTTCCCGGGTAATATTCCAAGTTATCCACTAGTTAAGAAAATCAAACATAAATTTCACGAAAAAAAATTTGGACTGGCAGCTGTGTTCAGAAGAAATACAACAAGTTCCATTGCTACTAAATACTCGCAAACGAAGAAGGAAAAAAAATAAATTTAGCGACGTTGCGTCAATCTTCATCACATGAAGCTGCAACTATTTTGGATCGCTTTGGAAGAAGATATGATTTATAAGTGATATCATTCATGACAGTAACTCGTTTTCAAAGAATAATGTGGCTTATCAGGTTCAAAAGAAGATGAAATGAAATGAGTAGAAAAGTACTAGAAGACAAGAGGAAATAAACATTTTAGCGGCATTGGGGAGTCAAACCGTAGCCATCGTTAACTTATTACCTAACACTAGAACCCTCTAGGACCTACAGTTTGACGTCATTTTAAGGTTTTTGCAGCGTCTAGTGAGTTGTCGTTAGTAGAGCTAAAGAGAACAAGTGATTCAATTGGTTGAACTATTGAATACAACTCACGATTTGTTTTCTTTTGTGACCAAAGACTTGTCTTTTGACGTCATTTTTTGGTCAGTGTCAGGCAGTAGCCATCGCGTAAAGTTATAGCCTGACACTAGAACCCTCTCGGACTTATAGTTTGACGTCATTTTTTAGGTTTGTGCAGCGTCTTGTGAGTTGTTGTTAGTAGTGCTCAAGGATACAAGCTATTTCATTGGTTGAACTATTGAATACAACTCACGATTTGTTTTCTGTTGTGGCCAAAGACTTGTCTTTTGACGTCATTTTTTGGTCAGTGTCAAGGCTATAAGTTTACGATGGCTACGGTCGAGCCCACCGCCAGACTGTTACCGCACTGGCTACAAGAGAGACGCGCTACAATCGATGTCACCCAACGTTCCAAAGAAAATTGGAGCAGGCACATAGATATATGAAAAAAAACCCCCCAAAAAAAAAGAGAAGTGAAGTGCGAAGAAAAGTGCCGGAAGGCAATAGAGAATATTCACCCAATATCGGAGCATACTCAATGTCTCAATCGTCTCTATATTATTATGTTTATAACAGCAAGAAATGAAGTGAGTAGGAAAGTGCCAGAAGACAACAGAGAATTAAAATTTCGCGCGGCGATGGGGGCTCGAACCCTTGGCCTTACTGGTACGTCAACTCCGCCTGGTCGGGTAGAGCGTGACTCTACCGTATGAGCTATCCACGATCCCCCAAAAAAGGTCGCTTTTAACTCTAGTCTTTTATTATCGCCTTTTCTCCCTGACTTCTTGAGGTCACGGATTAAACCAACACAAACGCCCCGAATTAGTTAGCCAGCAGTTAAGCTTAATAGTCAATATTCTCAACAGAAACATGTAACATAGAAACGATTGAGACATTGAGTATTCTCCGGTATTTGTGGTGAATTTTTAATGCAGAAAAGTGAGTGGAGCAGGCACTTATTATGTTTATGTTGAGAATAAAACTCATAAGCTTAACTGCTAGTTCGCTAATAAACTTTCGTGGTGTTTGTATGTTGAACCCATGACCTCAAAAAGTCATAAGGGGGGCTCAAGATAGTAACTCCGTTAAACACCCCCCCCCCCGCCCCTCCCCCCTTTTTTTCTTTTTTTTTTTTTTTTTTGGAGTGGTGGATGACATCGATTGCAGAGCGTCCCTCTCATGGCTAGGCGGAGGTGCCGGAACAGTTGGGTTTTGGATTTGACTCGCTAATGCCGCAAAAGCTTTTATTCTCTATTGTCTTCTGGCACTTTTCTACTCACTTCATGTTTTGCTATTATCAACACAACTGCCTGCTCCACTCACTTTTCTGAATTATTAGGTCTATGCACGAGGCCACCAAATTTGAAAGAACGTCGGTCTCACCGTTAACGGGTTAAAGCCTTCCCCCTCACTCCTCACCCCACCCCACCCTCCCACCCCCCCCCACACACACACACACACCTCTATCTAATGGTTCTGCCGTGGTGGCGATGTATAAAGGGTGTGATTATAACAAAAGTATGCCACGTTTGAGAAAATCTCCACTTGCCTGCCTCAGCAAGAATTATTCCAGCCGCCGTGCTCGATGATGATGATGATGATGTTGATGATGTTGATACTTACTCTTGTTGGTGTTGAGAAAACGCGTTTGAGGACTGGATGGTCATGTCTGCTGTATTATATTATGTGTATATTATATTATACCAATGCAGTGCTCCTGAAAGAGTGCTCTCTTATGTTATATAACATAACATATTATAGGCACTGAGTTGAGAATGGGTGGGGGGTGAAGGGGAGTGGACGAAATGGGGGTCACTGGGTATGACTGTATTTACGTGGTTTGATGATAATATTAAGACCGTAAACTGTCCGTGGAGGTTTATTTACGTGGCTAGTTTGTTTGAGAACCCAGCCATGTACACCGATTTTAGCATAATAATGAGTGGATTTTGCCTTATACAGATGGAAGGAAGTTGACGTCACTCAGCTCATTGTTATTGTTTTTAGACCGCCAGTTGGGTTATTTATTCTCACGAAATTGTATCAATCAGACTATAAACGTTTAAGGTTACATAATATATAGTTTTGTGTGTGCGTATGTTTTAGCTGGCGGGCACATGTTGTGAGTATTTTACTCTAATGAAAAGCATTTAATAAATAAAAGCTCGAGTCTGCTAATTTTATCTAGGCGCTGAATTTATAAAACTGGAATGAATGATTTGTAAACAGGTTAAATTGGCAGCAGAATAAAACTGGAAACAACATGAGAACTGAAAAATGCTGTGTGGGCTGAAACAATCCAAAACCGACCAATCAGCGAACGTTCCAAAATGCGGTGCGGGATGTATGGAGATTTCGTCGTCTGGAATTTGGGAATGAATGAAAAGAAAATCTGCTCACTCACAGAACTCTTTCATAGTGGCTTCTGAAATACGTATCTAGTATGCTGTGAAATCTGAACTTGGTCCATTCTGCCTCCGTTAAATCATTGTTGCCTGATTGGCGTTTTTACACGCCAAGTTCCAGAATCGTGAAGTTTCTCTTCAGGCATAGATAAATTGGATTTGGCGGGGTTGTATTTTGTTTGTTTTGTTTTTTGTTGTTTCTTTTTGGGTTTTTGTTGGTTTTTTGGGGGTTTTTTTGTTTTTGTTTTTGTTTTTTTTTTTGTTTTTTTTTTTTTAATTTTGACTTGTTTGTTTGTTTGTTTGTTTATTTGTTTGTTTGGGGGGGGGGGTATTTTTTTCTCAAACTGTTTTATTTTAGTTGTTTAACGAATAGTTTAACATCAAAGACACAAAATAAACATATTTCCCCATGAGAGTAGCAAGTGAAGATGAACTATTTAGCAGTAAGAGTGGTGCATGAAAAAAAAATTGACATTTTTAGTGACCATTACAGCATTTTAAACTTTTCTTTATTTTACTCTTTTATCAATTTTTTTGTCTTGTTTGTTTGAGGGGTATCTAATTATATTCTCCGGCAACCCTGTGGTTAACTAGTCTTACATGCCTTCCGCCGTAAATCTTTTTGATTTGTAGGTACGGCCTATTGTGTTGTATTATATGTGTGTAGCTAGTAAATCTCGTTAAAAGAAATTATATCACTCTAGCTGCTACTTGACATGAACGAGAAAATCTAGATTTTTCTTTTCTTCAAACGAGCGATGTTTTGTTGATTTTGGCTTAAGCTTTATACTTTGTTGTTTCCTTTGGTGGAAGAAAATGGAAATTATAATTATTATTTCTTGAACGACGGGCAAACATATTTGCAGGTCTGATAATGGGACGAAATTATGTAGGGCTTGATTTAACATTGTTGTAAAGGAAAATATTTTACGTTGGTTTAGAGAGTATGTATTTCCATTACAACAATGAGCGAGTAACATTTGGGGTTCTCATATAGTAATATTTTTCATAATATTTCGAATTTTTAGCGTTTGAATCCCCCCGACATAATTATAGCACTTGGATGCAGTTGGCCCGACGTGCACTTATCTCAAGGTCGGATAACCCAATTCATTATGGGCTCATTGTTGTAATGGAAATCTCAAAAAATGACGCAACGTATCGCCCCTTACAACAATGTTAAACTAGGCCCATAAGTGGGCCCGGATGTCAGACCTGCATATATGAACACGTCGAGTTGCCCACTCACGATAAATTAGGGAGAAAGCACTAGTGAAAGAAAAATATCTGAATATGTGTGTATGAAACAATGCCAAAGTCGAGAAAATCTGAATTTTAAGATTTGGTTCTTCTTGTTTTTCTTTTTCTTGATTTGTTCTAAATGTAGCAATCACCTAGATCTACATAATTTAAAAGGGCTTGTAAAATATAAAATGCAAAAGCTCTTCTCTCATATCAACAGACAAGCGCCATCTTTTATCCCCCCCCCTCTCTCTCTCTCTCTCTCTCTCTCTCTCTCTCTCTCTCTCTCTCTCTCTCTCTATCTATCTATCTATCTATCTATCTATCTATCTTCTTCTTCTTCTTCTTCTTCTTCTTCTTCTTCTTCTTCTTCTTCTTCTTCTTCTTCTTCTTCTTCTTCTCTTCTTCTTCTTCTTCTTCTTCTTCTTCTTCTTCTTCTTCTTCTTCTTCTTCTTCTTCTTCTTCTTCTTCTTCTTCTTCTTCTTCTTCTTCTTCTTCTTCTTCTTCTTCTTCTTCTTCTTCTTCTTCTTCTTCTTCTTCTCCTCTTCTTCTTCTTCTTCTTCTTCTTCTTCTTCTTCTTCTTCTTCTTCTTCTTCTTCTTCTTCCTCTCCCTCTCTCCCATTGTGGTCCACTTACAAAGAGCGAATTCTTTAACGTTTTGATTCATAAAGTAGGTGCTTGTTTTACACATTTAATTCTTACTATCCCGTTTGAATTATCATGATCTACAAGTGACCGACCTAGTTTAATGACCCTCCCCCCTGACCCGAATTTTCTAAAAGTCTCAAAAACATCTCGGGTTCGAAAAAGTTTGACATGCTGAAGGTCATCTTAATCTATTATATGTGACTGTGACCGAGATGTGAAAATGTGTGTTTGAAATATTGCCAGACAAAGTATGTCGAAAATCGCAACGAGAGAGACAGAGACCGGAGCTTTGGTCGTTTTTGTCGACCAGACGTGTCAACACTATTCGGCCGTCTGAAATGTTGGTGATGAATTAATGTACAGTATTTTGTCTGCTAGATGACACAGGAATGGACAACACCCGGGAGCTGCGTACGCTTATGGAGGACAGGACAGAATGGCAAAGACTTGTGGCTCATGTTGGGCGCCCCAAGGGGCGGCCTAAGTAAGTAAGTAAGTAAGTAAGTATTTTGTTATTTACCGAGGAAGGGTTTTGAGCCCGAAACATGTCTTATTTAGTATCTTGTTCTGCATTTTTTTGTTATTGTTTTGTTTCGTTTGTTTTGTTTTTACGATACAATCAGGTTTGTACATAACTTTTTTTTTTACAATGTGGTTATTTGGTCTAGTGGTATGACACTCGTCTTCGGAGTCGAGTCCCACTCGGAGCGGCTCATAGTTGAATCCTTGAAAAAGGCCCTCAAATTAAAATTTTATTCAAATCTTGAATCACAAATTTAGAGTTGATCCACGTATCCTCACATAAATTAAACTGACAGTTATGCTTGTCTTTGAATTAAAGACGTTCATAAACATGTAAATGTGCGGTTATGTGACCTTGTGGTATGACACTCGCTTTCGGATGGTGAGGTCCTTGGTTCGAGCCTCGCTCGGCGCATAGTTGAGTCCTTGGCCCTTTACTCATATTCTCTCACTGTAGTCAGGTCTAAAATGAGTACGTTAACAGCGTTGTCTGTCCGACTAACAGGCGTCATGTCTCGTCCTACATGTTAAGTGTAAGACAGGGACCCATTGTAAATCGCTTTGAGCACGTTTTATTTATTTATTTTTATATTGCTCTATATAAAAGCTCAATTCTATTTTTAAATGGCACTCTTTTTCAAGAATATAAGTTTAATTAAATTTAACGCTTTATAATATAACATCACAAATCATTATTGTAAACTTCATATTATTAAGCCTTACTATTTATGGGAAGGGTAGATTAATCCTGTTTTGAAATAAATAGTCAGATATTATTGGTTAACCCCCTCCTTACCACCCATAGAAAAATCGTCACATTTGTTGCGATGCAGCATTCATTTTTCTCACTCTGATATTTTGTACATCATAATATTTGAACAAAAATATTTGCTATAGTTAAATTATATTAACACTGTGTTGAAGAGCTCGTTTAGCAGAGAGAAAAAAATAGGTATGTATCTATAGCAAGAACTAACAGATTGTGTGTTTGAGTGAAATGCATCTATTTTTGTATAGGTTGGATTTTATGTTTTGAGGAAAATCCGAAAAATGGCCGGTAAGGAGAGAGTGAATTTGGAACCGTTAACAAAATATATTAATTAATCGCCATGTTTTGAGGAAAACCCGAAAAATGTCCTGTAAGGAGAGAGTTAACTTGGAACCGTTAAAAATAAAAATAATTATTATTATAAGCCTTTTTCATTCCACTAACTAATTTTGCTTGCACTCCCCTTTTTTTTCTTTTCAATCTTAATTCTTGCTTGCTTATCATTCCATTCAACAGGCATGCATGGCCCTTCGTCCGTCTCGTCGGCGTTAATTCCTGCAAGATAAGCTTTGCCTAGAGATGCAAGTTTTGACGCGCTGAAAAGGCTTACATAAGCACATTATAAAATGGCGGTCGTGGCGGTGATGGTGGTGGATGATGGCGCGGGGGTACACGTTGATAGAAATTCTATCAAGTAGTTATGGGTTTATGGTAGAATTTCTGATGTCGTATGATTGCCGCCTCTTTTTTTACCAACTTACCGCCACCCCCCCCCCCCCCCCCCCCCCCCCCGCTCCTCTCAGCTCCCATCCCTACCCCTACTAAAGAAATCCTTGATACCCATACCCTCCCCCTCCCCCCTCCCCTTTCAACCTTTTGGTTGAGATCTCAACTTAAACCAAAAGGTTTAGCTTTTCGAATCCTTTTCGAGTCCATTTTTTAATTTTCATACGTCACTTTGTCATATTTTGAGGTGTTTGGGTCACAGGTGTTGATAAGTATTACGGAAAGTATTTTGCGAGACATCTCTACTCTTAGTTTAAAGATTAGCTTCAGATCCAGATGAAACAGATAATTGATGATGATGATAATGATGAAGATGATGACGACGGCGATGATGATGACGATGACGACGACGACGACGATGATGATGGTGATGATGATGATGATAATGATGATGAAGATGATGATTGTGGTGATAATGATGATGATGATAATGATGATGACGACGACGACGATGGGGGATGGACGTCTTAAAAAAGATGTCGAAAGTGTGTGAGATTTGAAAGGAAAGAAACAGAATGCACGGAAGCCTAAGTAGAGGGAGCGAATGCTTTGGTGGGATGAATGAAAATATCCGTGCATTTTTTTGTCTATGCATTAAGGTGAGCAGATCCTGTGCACACGGGTTGGCAGAGAAAGAGAGAGAAAAATAAAGAGAGTGAGAGACAGAAAGAGAGAGAGAGAGAGAGAGAGAGAGAGAGAGAGAGAGGCTGCAGGCTGTAACCCCCCCCCCCCCCCCAACTATGCATTAAGGTGAGCAGATCCTGTGCACACGGGTTGGCAGAGAAAGAGAGAGAAAAATAAAGAGAGTGAGAGACAGAAAGAGAGAGAGAGAGAGAGAGAGAGAGAGAGAGAGAGAGAGAGAGAGAGAGAGAGAGGCTGCAGGCTGTAACCCCCCCCCCCCAAAAAAAAAAAAAAAAAAAAAAAAAAAAAAACAATAAAACTGTTTATAAATATGAATATAAAACCTTCAAAATTGAAGAAAATACTAAATCACCGACCGTTTCGGTCTCACGTCCTTTCTTTAGCCAATTATTTTTTTTTCTACTGGATTAAACGTGATATATTAGCTTTTTAAACTCTTTTTTTCAAAAAAGTTGACATTAGCTGGTGAAGGGTTTTAAGCCCGAAACGTTCCGGGTTTAATATTACGTTCGATTTTAGAATCTGTTATATAATTCGTGTTTGTACATAGCTTTTTAAAGGTGAGTAGAGGTCAGAACAAGGCAGGACATATTATATTATGCGTGAGCTCTTATATAGCGCAATATCCACTAAATGTGCTCAAATCGCTTTACAAAGTGCCCCTGACCAACAGCAACACGTAACATGTAGAACGATTCACGACGCCTGTTCGGCAATATTGCAATCTTTTCGATAGAGACAACGGTGTTAACGGCCAGATACGCACTTAATACCTGAGTACGGTGAGATAATGTGAGTAAAGAGCGTTTTCCGAGGACTTAATAATTCGCGGATCAAGGCTCGAACCCAAGACCTTCTGATCCGAAACCGAGTGTCATAGCACAAGACTACATAGCCACACACGGTGTACTGAATTGAATTGGTCCTTGACAGACTAATGGGAGCGATCTATATTCATGTTTTCGTCCAACCGAGTCATCAATCACGTGATTTGTTGCTGTCCAACGATTGGACATTTCTGAACAAATGTAAACACGCTGCTTTGTTTATGAAAATTGTAAACATACCCATGTGTCAAGCAGAACGCAATAGCCAATCGTAATGTTAGAAAGTTCAAAATCTGTGAACACTTTTCACTATGTAAGTCACTTTGAGCACATTTTGCAATGTGACCAATGACCTCGAGCACTTGGAAAGTTAATATAGATCACGTCCATTAATTTGAAAACAATACCGACAATAAGATAATAATACCTAAGACATAGCCGCATGAAAGTTGGGCTTGTATAAAGTGCAATATTCACTAAACGTCCTCAAAGCACTTTACAAGGGGTCCCTGGTCAACAACAACACTTAACATGCAGGACGAGACATGACGCCTGTTACACGATATTACATTTTTTTTTCCAACAGGGACAACGCCGTTAATGACCGGGTACCCATTTTACACCTGAGTACGGTCAGAGAAAGTAAATATAGAGCCTTTTCCAAAGACTCAACTATGCACCGAGCGAGGCTCGAACCTAGGACCTTCTGATCCGAAAGCAAGTGTCATAGCAGAAGACCACATAGCCGCACTGATTGTAGTAAAAAGAAAAACGTTTTTCACAAAGAAAAAGAGAAATTTTGCAATACAGATATCTTCCAAAATTAGTCAAGGCTTTCAGGCGATGTAAATAACATACAAAAACAAATGTTTGTAAATTAGAAGGAAAACTACTTTAAGTTTTAAAAATAGCTAAGTTGGCAGCAATAGATTTGTATTTACAATCATTTCTTGCATCGTTTCTTCATCCTGATTTGCAAAGTAAGGGAAAGGGGGTAAGGAAGATGAAAGAATTTT
>NC_088368.1:35572410-35577410 GCF_034508935.2 Berghia stephanieae | reverse complement strand
TATTACAGCAGACCCGATACCCGCATGCAGCTCTAAGCTCGTTTTAATATCGTTGTAGTAGTGGGTAATATGTTGGGTTGGTTCACTCTCTCCTTACCGATCATTTTCAGTATTTTCCAAAAGAATGGCAGGCTTACCCAACAGAAAAAATGCTTTTTAAAAACTCAAACAATTTCTCTACAACACACGTTTATGTTCTTATTAACTTAAACAAAGATCATTGAAATGTGCAAAGAAAGTCTGAATATGAAAAAATGTATATTGTGTCGTAAATAATGTGACGATTTTGCTGGAGGCGGTAATGAGAGGGTTAAAAAATGCTAACGAAAGAGTGAAAATGGAGAGGCTTCGTATGAGAACAAAACAGACAATGGACGTTTCGGGTACAAACCCTTTGTCAGCACAACAATACACAAATAAACGTGGATAACATTGCAAAGGGTTTGTACCCGAAACGTCCATTGTCTGTTTTGTTCCCATACGAAGCCTCTCCATTTTCACTCTTTCGTTAGTATTTTACGATCACCGGCTTCAGGCAGCCCTACCGGTTAAAAATGGTATTTCCATTACACCAAGGAGTCCTTAACAATTTAGGTTTACAGACCTGCAATTAAGAACACTTCGGGTGCAATCCTTCGTAATAAAATTGTAATCTGGTTTAACCTTCTCCTTACCAACCATAGGAAAATCGTCACATTGGTTACGATCCAACCACCACTTTTATCATTCATTTTCTTTTGTACATCACAAAATTTAAAGAAAAAAAACGTTTTATTATAGCTATAAAAACGTGACACTGTGATGTAGAGTTCATTTTTCTGATCAATATTATGCTTTGAATGCATTTGTTGCTTTTCTGTTTGAAAAAGAAAAAAAACTATTCTTGTTTTGGTGGGTGTGAAATTTGGGGATAAATTCTGAAAATGGCTTGTGAGGAAATGGTTAATGTACAAAAATGAAATAAAGTGAAGCGCATTGTCTGGCTAAAGATCTGAAAAAGGGTGTATGAAACAGTGCCAGACAAAGCAAGAGTCTGGTAATGTTTCATATCTTTATTACACTGTCTGCTCCCTAATTTATCGAATTGGACATGGTGAATTAATGGACGTGCGCTTTTTATATTCCATACAATCATTATAAAAGAATCTCAACGATTCATATTTATCTAAAGAAAATATATTGCCAATTTCTGATTTGAAATCCAACGTTTTAGGACTACTACTACTACTACTACTACTACTACTACTACTACTACTACTACTACTACTACTACTACTACTACTACTACTACTACTACTATTACTACTACTACTATTACTACTACTACTATTACTACTTCTACTACTACTACTACTACTACTCCTACTATTACTAATACTACTATTACTACTACTACTACTACTACTACTACTACTACTACTACTACTACTACTACTACTACTACTATTATTATTATTATTACTACTACTATTACTACTACTACTACTACTACTACTACTACTACTACTACTACTACTACTACTACTACTACTACTACTGCGACTACTACTACAACTACCACTACTACTAGTACTACTAATGCTACTGCTACTACTACTACTACTACTACTACTACTAAACTAATACTACTAATACTACTACTACAACTACTACTACTACTACTACTACTACTACTACTACTACTACTACTTCTGCCACTACGACTACTATTACTACTACGACTACTACTACTACTACTACTACTACTACTACTACTACTACTACTACTACTACTACTACTACTACTACTACTGTTGCTGCTGCTGCTACTGCTACTACAACTGCTGCTATTACAACAACAACAACAAAAACAACAACAACAACAACAACAACAACTATTACTACTACTACTACTACTACTACTACTACTACTACTACTACTACTACTACTACTACTACTACTACGGCTTCCACTTCCACATTATCTCATTCGTCTGTAGTGTTATTCATCCTGTTTTGTTGATAAAGGAAGGGGAAACCCGAAGCGTCTATTTTATATGTTATCGTAGATGATTAAATTGAAGCTTACATTCAATTTTACATTGTTATTTATCGATATGTATACCTCACGTTTGGAAACGGTTTTTAATAAATCTGATTCCAAAATTGTTTTGTTTTTTTTTAAGTTGAAAACTGCAATCTGAGACCTGCATCACCACACATATGTTGTTGCATAATGCTTTGAAAGTCTTATTCGTTTTCACTTCAGTTTAGACTTTTTGACCCTTTTCAATATTACCTATCAACAGAAACGCAGTGCAAAGAACATGTTTACATGCAATTTGTATCAAAATTTAGATATTCCGAAATGAAATGCAAAATACTATTTATAGATGTTTTGTCTGCCTTTAATAGATTACAACATTATCTACTGAAAGAAATATTGACATCAACAGAAACGCAGTGCATAGAACATGTTTACAGACAATTTATATCAAAATTTAGATATTCCGAAATGAAGTGCAGAATTTATAGATGTTCGTTCTGTCTGTCTTTGATAGATTACAGCATTATCTACTAAAATAAATATTGATCAAACTAAATACCAATCATCACACAATAGCTTGGACATTGAGTTTTTATTTTAGTTCATAGAACACAGTTTATTGGCCCAAATTGTGAAGACACATAAATTATATAAACAAATACGGGAGCACCTCAGAGATGCGTATTATCCCCAGGGCTATTCACAATCTAATCCTGTACCTGCTGTAGTTTCAAATTCAAACCTAATGAGGGTATCACAAACTTCAAGGACTTACTCTAAATAATGACGAAAATGAATACTGGCCTCAGACAGGATCTCGATTCTTGGTGCAGCGTATAGTTAAATATAGTTCTATAGTTAAATAATATACGATTCTTTCATTTCTTTGTATTTATGAAACGATTTATTTTTATCGTGCCCACTATCACTACGAGCTTGCGAATATGTGTTATTGCACGATAAACATATAGAGCAGTATAATTAGGTGCCCCAAACGTAAACAATAACAAGTTGCTTGTGATTTTTGTGAGGGACCGGAAATATTTACGCACAATATAGGTCTCCCAATTTTGTAGTTTGAGTTGTAGGCAATACACTTTCAGTATTGAAAATATGTTTACATAAAATCTAACAGTTGCAGAAATAATAATATAAGACTAAATTATTCTGAAAATCAGGCTCCGAATAATTCTCGTTTTGTTCACACCAGCGCAATAATTTGCTCTGGTCTAAAAATAGATAGACTGTAACTTTTGATAAATTTTACCTTTTGTTCCATAAAATATCCATATCTAGACATTATTTGATGCATGATCGAGTATTAATGAATATGTGTTTCTTTTGCCACCTAACAGCCAAATTTTAAAGGTTATTTTTTTCTATAATTTACATTGGAACTTGAGCTGTCAAGACAGGAACATGTGGTTTGCCATGTGCTTCTAGACCTTTGTTTACGTTTGGGGCACCTAATTATACTGCTCTATAACGAATTAAATAAATACAAAGAAATGAAAGAATACATTTATTCCACCTCTCCAAGTAAGATTTATTAGATATTCCATGATCAGTTGTTTGAAAAAGCAAGAGACAGGGAGGAGAGGAGGAATGGAGAGAGATAATTCATGCAGTATCCGAAGCCTGGACCAGGCATGGAACCTAGAAGAAGAAGAAGATCAGTTGTATGATAGCAGTACTTCAATTCGCCATAATTTGTATTTTTCTCCATCTGCGTGAATGACAATTTGACCCAAAAAATAAAAGCGTTGGATTCGTATTCATGTGCACCAAAAGATCATTATTTGTAATCGCCAATCATCTGTCTTTTACACCTAATTTCTCACCAATAAAATGTGCGCAAATAATTCTGCAATCGTTGAATAACTTTTTATCTAATGCCTTCAAAGCATTATTCAACGATTAGGTATTTACTAAGAAGTGATAGGGTTTCCCAGTGGGCGGTGTGGAATAATATACGATTCTTACACTTTTGCATTTTGTAATTCTTGATGTGTTAACCAATCGATGCACAAGCTTGCGAGTGCGCGTTGGGAACAAAGTTTGAATTCCAAATAATTTTTTTTATTCTACCCCTAAATCGATTCCGATTTAGTCATCTCTGAGTTTATTTTTAAAAAAACAACATTTTCAAAAATATTTTAATGATACTTTTATTTTCAAATATCAAATTTTAGTGAAATTTAACGTTTGATAATCTGACGTCACAAACTCTCATTGTAAACTTGATGTCATTACGTGTTACTATTTAGTAAGAGGGGTGGATAATATAATGTATTAGCAAAACGAAAAAATGATATTCGACTTTAGTGAAGAATAAACAAGATATTATGACCTTGGGAATTTGATATTCAAAGGGGGAAAAGTGGACAGATTAAACAGTTAGAAGTAGCATGGTGTAGAATTTGACAGGAAATTAGAATGGACAACTTTTAAAGATATTATTGTGACACGTCGACACAAAACGGTTTTATGTCGTGATGAATCACACCTCATAAAAGTGAATTTAGAATTAAAATACTGAGAAATATGAATGTCAACTTTTTTTTTTTTTTTTGCACTGCAAGAAATAATATTTATTCTTCACTTTAATGTAGAAAAAAAGGAACCCCGAGTTTCATATTCATTGTGGCTATAACATTAATTTCCAACACCTTGGTAATTTTGAGACGACGGGTCACATTTTAGAAAAGAAAAATAAAGAAATGTATGCAGTATATTTTTTCTCAAGAAGTTTTCAATGTTTCAGGTGAATACAATTATGTGTAGACATATTTTGTATAGGGCAACGACTAGGCGTATTTTGTACCACGTACTACTTTGCAGCTGTATTACAAAATACCACTGAATTATTTTTTTTAAAAAGGATGATAAAGAAATCTTCAAAATTGACGAATTGTAACCCTCAAAACAATATTTTGTCGGTTTGATTTCAATGCTAAATAGTTGGGTGTGTTGT
>NC_088368.1:35562410-35567410 GCF_034508935.2 Berghia stephanieae | reverse complement strand
TAGATTTTTGACCAATCAAAACATGGAATTTGTGACACACCTTCACACGTGCTCGGACAAACATAGTTGGTTGTTTATAATTAATAAATTGAATGATTTCGACCCACTCTCTGATCATTGATACTGTTTTTCATACCGCCAAATGGGTAACTAGTTATCACTCGATTTTCTCGATCATATTATAAACATTTAAGTTAACACATAGTTTTCTTTGTGGGTTCTTTTCATCAAGCGGTAGAACAGTGGGCATTTTACTTAGACACATACATTCAATGGTAAAAGCTGTGTAGTTTGCTATGTTTACCAATCACTGTCATTGTTTACATTATGACGACTGTCCGAGAGGCGTGGTTATCTAAATGTCTAATGTCGGAATGATGTTGATGTTAAAAACTGAATTTATAGCCAAATAAATATTGAAACTAGGGCCAAGTTAATGTGTTCTTGATAGAACGAAGTTGACGTCACTCAGGTCTTTGTTATTGGTTTTTTTTTTTTTTTTGTTTGTTTGTTTGTTTGTTGTTGGTTTTTTTTTGCCATCCATGTTTATGAGTAATTCTCACTATATTGTATTAACCACACTATAAACGTTCAAGATTAAACATAGTTTTGGGTGTCGATCCGTTATATTTCCTGATGGCAATGCTGTGAGTTTCTTAGCCAAGCGCATTGCATCTATATTGAGTTGAATAACAAATTGAGATAGTAGGGAGCGGGCACCGGTGCAAGATAAAGATCTGAACAAGTGTGTATAAAAGGTGCCAGACAAACCAAGAAAGAAAATTACAAGAAGTAAAAAAAAACATCTCAAAGAATTAGTCTGACTCAACTGTGGATCGAACCTCAGACCTTCTGATTACCAAAGAAAAACATCCCAAAACATCAGTCTACCTGGATTGGAGATCCAATCTCAGAGCTGCTGATTACCGCGGGTAATCAGAAGGTCTTTGGTTCGATCCCCAATCGAGGTATTGGGATGGTTTTTTCTTCTATTTTTCTTTCTTGCTTTGTCTGAAACCTTTTATACACACTTGTTCAGATTTTAATTGAGTAGAATAATATACGATTCTTTCATCTCTTTGTATTTATTAAACGAGTTATTTTTATCGTGCCCAACAACACAACGAGCTTGCGATTGTAAGATTGTTAGACATTTTGTAACCAAATGGTATGGTATTAGTACTTCTATTCACCATAATTTGTATCTTTCTCCTTCTGCTTGAATGGCAATTTGACCCAAAACTAAAAAGTTAGTACCTACTTAATTTCACACCAATAAAATGGGCTATAATATTCTGCAATCGTTGAATAAAATTTGTGCTGTCCTCAAAAGAGTGTTCAGTGTGTTGAACACAACCAAGGGAGAGAATATATGCATGACAAATGTATTATTCAAATAGTGCGGCTTTGTGTTCTTCGAATTGGAAGATCCTGGGTTCGAGTTCCGCTCTGAGCGGCGCGTAGTTGAGTCCTGTGAAAAGGCTTTTTATCCTCAAACCGTACTTAGGTGTAAAATGAGTACCTGGCCGTCAACAGCGTTGTTTTTGTGGGGGAAAAAATGGTATTATTGCCTAACAGATGTCATGTATCGTCCTTCGTGTTAAACGTAGCATAGGATAGAGACCCCTTGTAATGCGCTTTGAGCAAATTTAATGGATATTGCTCTTTATAAATGCTCTAGTTTTGATCGTAAAAATGATTCAGAGAATTCAGTGAGAACTAATCACCCAAAACAAGAACAAGAACCGGGTGATGTCATCTTCATTCATTCTCTATAGATAGAACGAAGTTAACGTCACTCAGGCCTTTGCTTTTGGATGTTTTTTTGTTTTGTTTTTTTGCCATCCATGTTTATGAGTAATTCTCACTTAACGGTATTAACCACATTACAAACGTTCAAGGTTACACATAGTTTTGTGTGTTGGTCCGCTTTATTTCTGGATGGCAATGTTGTGAGTTTCTTAGCCAGACGCATACTATCTATAAATTATAACTCCTCTTATCCAATTCATCCTTGACTAGAACTGGCTCTGTCTGTTTCCAAAGACAACAACAACAACAACAACAACAACAACAACAACAACAACAACAACAACAACACATCACTAGTATGAAAACAACATCAAAGCCATCGCAAGGCTAGGCAAACTGAAATACCTTGTTGATAAAGCAAGCCTCATTCGGCCCGATTCTCAACCCAAACATTATGCGCACCAGTATCTTAACACTCACGTGAAATAAACGTAATTACACTACGACTGTGAACTGACTAAACGTCTTTTATTATTATTATTATTATTATTATTATTATTATTATTATTATTATTATTATTATTATTATTATTATTATTATTATTATCATTGTTGTTGTTATTGCTATTATTATTATTATTATTATTATTATCATTATTATTATTATTATTATTATTATTATTATTATTATTATTATTATTATTATTATTATTATCATCATTATTATTATTATTATTGTTATTATTATTATTATTATTATTTATTATTATTATTATTATTTATTTATATTGTTATTATCATCATTATTATTATTGCTATTATTATTATCATCAATACTTTATTTCTGGTGAGATTAATGAGAGAGCACTGCCGTACTATGAAATAAAACAACACATTAAAAAAATATTAGGAAAAAAAAAGCAACTTATCTTCAAATATTGATCGATAAAAATCATTGTCTCAAAAAATAAAAAAAAAATTCATTTTTGGGATGCAATAAAGTATTATTATTATTATTATTATTATTATTATTATTATTATTATTATTATTATTATTATTATTATTATTATTATTATTATTATTGTCGTCTTGTCCAAAACTCTCAAAGTCAAAGTGAGAATTTTCTCAAACCTGCAATTTGTGGAGGCTGTCTGAGACTTAGGATCATATAATATATTATATATGGTTATCAAGAAGTCTGAGGTTCGATCCCTAGCCGAGGAAGTTGATTTTTTTTTATATGTTTTTTTTTCTTGTATTTTTCTCTCTTATCTTGCTTTATCTGTCACTGTTTCATAGCAGTGCCTGTTCCCTAATTTCTCACATTGAAATATTCCTATACAGCCTGGATAACTGCGGTATTTTGAAGAATAATAAACCTTTTAAAATGTCTTTTGTAAACTGGCATAAAACGTCAGAGCCAGGTCGCTTATAGTGATGGTTCTATGTTTACAAACTCTTATTTCCCTCGTAGCATTCCATCATTACATCAGTCCCTACCTAGCCTTGGCGAGTGCACACTGCACACAGGTTCTATTATACCGTGCTATGACAAAACGAGGTTTTTGTTATTTGTGAGTGTGTTTGTTTTTCTTTTGTTTGTTGTTGTTGTTGTTGTTGTTTTTTGTTTTGTTTTTGTTTTTTGAATTTTTTAATACTTTTTTTTTCAATGTTTCTTGTATTTCTTTTTGTTTCGTTTTTTCTTCCTATCTTTTAAAAAAATATTTTTAAAAATTTGGCTAGAAAAGTTTTAGTTAAAATAACGATCGACTTCGAAACTTGACAAGAGTTCTAAGGGTCATTTTAATCGATCGTTGTTTTTTTTTAATGTGTGTGTTTTCTTTTATTTTTTTTCTTGTTGTTGTTGCTTATTTGTTTGTTTGTTTTTTTGTTTTTTTGTTTATTTTTTTATTTTTTTAATTTTATTTTATTTTTTTGGTTGTTTTTGAAAGCGGGGGTGGGGGGGGGGGGTGATTTTTTAAAAGTGTTACCAGAATGTTAAAATGTTATTTGACATAGTATAAGTGCTTGATGGTGAGTGGTCTCAGTGAATAGTGATTACTGATCCAATCAACCTTGTTCACAAACACACCTGCACCATATTACCATAAGGCGAAATTATGCTCGAGTGGTTCAGGAGTTAACACAAACTAGCATTGAAAATTGTTTGAAATCTGAAAATGAAGGTGTGTGCGTGCGCGCGCGCGCGTGTGTGTGTGTGTATGTGCGTGTGAAACAGTGCCTGTCAAAGTAGATAGAAAAATACCCTCCATCCCCCCCCCCCCGCCCCCCTAAAAAAATAAGAAAATAAAATAACATTCAAAATGTTTTTAAATCATCTCAAAATATCATCCTCCCTCTTGTATCACTGTTTCCTACACGCCTTTCCAGATTGATATCTTATTAGATTTTTGGCTTGGTGAGGGGGGGGGGGGGGGGGTATTATTTATTTCTTGTATGTATGTCGTTTTTCTTTCAGCTTTTTCTGGCACAATTTCATATATAAACCTTTCTAGATTGTTGGCTTACACTAGTGCCTGCTCCCTAAATTGTCACTCTGAAAATAAATTTATTAAAAATTTGAGCTTTTATATAGAGCAATATCCACTAAACGTGCTCAAAGCGCTTTACAATGGGTACGGGTCCTTGGCCAAATGCAACACTTCACATTGAGGATAGAACATGACGCCTGTTAGGCGATATCACAGTTGTTTTTTTTCGGACAGAGACAACGCTGTTGACGGCCAGGCCATTTTACACATGAGTACGGTGAGAGACTGCGAGTAAAGAGCCTTTTCCATGGACTCAACTATGCGCCGAGCGAACCCAGATAAACAATGTTAATAGTTTATAACTCACTGATTAAACGTATGAAAGTATCATCGTTATCATATCACACTTAGACTATATCAAGTGTAACTAAATGACAAATTGCCATATTTATGGACACTAAGAGATCAATTACTGTTATTATTATTATTATTATTATTATTATTATTATTATTATTATATTATTATTATTATTATTATATTATTATTATTATTATTATTATCATTATCATTATTATTATTATTATTATTATTATTATTATTATTATTATTATTATATTATTATTATTATTATTATTATATTATTATATTATCATCATCATCATCATCATCATACATCATCATCATATTATTATTATTATTATTATTATTATTATTATTATTATTATTATTATTATTATTATTATTATTATTATTA
>NC_088368.1:35429910-35557410 GCF_034508935.2 Berghia stephanieae | reverse complement strand
TACTACTAGATTCTGGGACTTCTAAAATGGCGGTAGTTTCGTTGTTATGCTAGTTTATGTTTATCTTTGCAGGGAATGAAATTGGCGTCATTAAGCTCATTTGTGATTGGTTTAGAACGGGGTAATTAGTTCTCACCAAAGTTTCTCTTACAGACTATAAACGTTTAAGATTACGACTTAGTTATAATATATTCAGAACAGGTGAGTATTTTGCCTTAAACGCATAGGATCAATTGTGGCCTTGACATAATATATCGGCTAATCACAACGAATCTCACTTTTGCGTTTCATTATCCCAATGACACATAGTAAGGAAAGATAAGAATGAATACCTGGCAAGTTGTGGAAAAATACCTGGTAAACGCGCCCGGGGGAGACAAAGAAAAACACTCATAGACCAACTGAAGGGCTTCACCAACCTAACAATCCAAGAGCTGTTTGAAAAAGCAAGAGACAGGGAGGAATGGAGAGAGATAATTCATGCAGTATCCGAAGCCTGGACCAGGCATGGAACCTAGAAGAAGAAGAAGATCCCAATGAGCACGGAAAGTGGCGAGATACTCAGCATGTTGTACCTGTGCTACCTTAGCTAAGCGCCCAGACCGTCAAGTAACTGAGCCATTGTCTCTGGCATGGGATGGGCCAATCGGTTTCATATTTCACAGTCTGAAGAGATTCTACGTCTGTGAATCTTTTCAGCTTTTTTTTTTTTTTTTTTGTTTGTTTTTGTCTACATTGGAGGTCAATCGGTTCGAGTTGGGGCCATAATGTTTATATAATACAATAAAGTTGCAATAATCCGGACACATCCATTCTCGGAAATAAGTTCGGGTAATTGAAACATTCGGATTATTGAATTATCAATAATTATCGGATTGAATCAAAAAGGAGAGTAAAAAAAAAAGATATTCAAAGAGAATCGTCACCACCATCATCATCATCATGACAACAACCACCAGCAACAATAACACAAACCTCATCGTTATCATCATCATCATCATCATCATCATCATCATCATCATCATCATCATCATCATCATCATCATGATCATCATCATCATCATCATCATCATCATCATCATCATCATCATCATCATCATCATCATCAAATTCATCACCATTATCATCAGCATCATCATCATCATCACCATCATCATCATCATCATCATCATCATCATCATCATCATCATCATCATCATCATTATCAACATTATCATTACCACCAACATCAACAACAACAACATAATCATTATCATCATCATATAACCACCAATCCAATGATTCCAACGAGAAATACACCACCAAAGATCATTATTCATCATTATATCACAATCATAGGTTATACCTGCATAAAGCTAACAACACGTGTTTTGCTACACGCTTCACTACAATTTTCTCACGCTGTTCAATCTCAGAACAAACAGACTTGATCAAATTGAAGATAAAACGATTTTGCTCCCGTAAGATAATCATATAAATTGTATGCGCTTGGCTAAGAAGCTCGCATCATTGCCATCCGGAAGTCAAGCGAACCAACACACAAAACTATGTGTAACATTGAACGTTTATAGTCTGGTTAATACAGTTTAGTGAGAAGTACTCCCAAACATGGATGGCAAAAAACAATAACAAAGACCTGTCTGACGTCAATTTCATTCTATCTATATTTTATAATATTCCGTTTTGAAATTTCTGGGAAAAAAAAAGGGGGGGGGGGGGGGGGGGGAGTTGTAATCAATCTGACATGAACATGGCTATTTTATCATGAAAGCATGCGGCAACCTGAAGCTTAAATATCGACACTGGGGCACCTCATCACATTCAACACAAAAAAAAAAAAAGATAAACAAACCAAAATCAGCAAACAATAACAACACCCCCCCCCCCTTGTTATTGCATGTTGCCATCCGTGTTTATGAGTAATTCTCACCAAATTGTATTAACCAGACTATAAACGTTCAAGGTAAAACACAGTTTTGTGTGTTGGCCGTTGATGTCCGGATGGCAATGTTGTGAGCTTCTTAGCCAAGCGCATACTGTCTTTAGGCTACTACCGCATTCTGAAAAAAAAAGAAAAAAGAAGACATAGATCTATGTACCAAAAATAAATTAATAAATATTAAAAAAAAAAACACGCATTAAAAACTTTTGACAAGAAAATTGGACTTCAAATATCGATGGATTAAGATGACCTTCATCTTGTCAAAACTCAAACCTGGGACCTCCTTGAAGTCTCAAGTTTGAGAGTTTTTTGTCGAGATGAGGATAATTTCGATCGATATTTGAAGAACAAGTTTTCTGGCCAATTTTTAAAATAAATTAATATTGTTTTTTTTTTCCCCTCATAATACGGCAGTTTAATACTTTCAATGTGAAGAGTATAATTTCTTAATGGGAATTAAACTCAACTATCTCTGTCACTTTGTAATACCAAATTGACACGTTGGTCACAAATAAGATACACCCCCCCCCCCACACACACACACACAACACTCTCTCTCACACACACATGCGCGCGCGCGCACACACACACACACACACAGACTGGTCACTCATAATTATACTTTAAAAAAGGGTCGTCGGTAGATTCAAAACATGATGAAGACGGGTTGAAGTACAAGCAAGGTACACATATAATGTATTAACACTTCATTCATAATTCATACTAACTCATTCTCTTTGAAATGTTTTCAAGACAAGACATATTTTTATTATTATTATTGTCGATAACTGGTCGGCAGCGTGTAAGACAGTGAAACATTTTTTATGTCTTCTCTCTAACTCTGTATGTATGCATCATGTCGTATCGTCTGTTTGCTTACTCAGCATAATCAGAAATCAGCAAAGGAGTCAGTCAGACGTCTTCACTTAGCTTGCTTCTTCTCCGAACTTAACTCACTCAATCCTAGAGATTTTTACTACTTTTCAAAATTGGAAAGAAAATGTATTAAAAATGAGCATGTACATAGATAATTTTATTCAACTACCACTGACATGTAAAAACTAACAGCAATAGCTTTGATACTACGCCTATAATTTGTCTCATAAAAATGTAATAAATAGGCATGGGGTAAAAGTGACCTGGGGAAACTACGGATAAAGTCGGTGTTAGGGTTGAGTGAGTTAACTTCTTGAAATTGATACTCATCTTACCTCTGTCAAGAGTCGAAGAAATAATAAAATATTAATCTCGCAGTTTGAAGACACAAGTCGCAGACTGAGGGAAGAGCGGGAAGGGGGGGGGGGGGGGGGGGGGGGATAAAAGTTAGGATGCACTTTTCACGTTTCCGGTTTCGTCTATAGATAGTATGCGCTTGGCTAAGAAGCTCATAACATTGCCATCCGGAAGTATAACGGACCAACACACAAAACTATGTGTAACCTTGAACGTTTATAGTCTGGATGATACAGTTTAGTGAGCATTACTCATAAACGCAAAAAATAAATAAATAAATAAATAAATAAATAACCAAAAAAAAACAAAAAAAAAAAACAATAACAAAGACCTGAGTGACGTCAACTTCGATCTATCAATAATGTGTACATCACAAATGTGCCCAATCGTCTCATGATGGTAGTACGTCTGGCGTTCCTGATGCTTAAAGTTGAATTTTTAAGAGCCTTTTCCCGGGACTCAACTATGCGCCGAGCGAGGCTCGAACACAGGATCTTCCGATCCGAAAGCGAGTGTCATACCACAAGACCACATAGCCGCACAATTAATTAAGAAGAATGGACATGGTTTATTACAGTGACAAAAATTAAACTTTAAACGACTCATTTTAACTCTAAAATCCCTGTAATGCATCTGCCTCATCCATCCATAATACCATTTTGAGGCAAATGGTGATAAATTGAATACTTTCGTTGAAGAAAATGAACTGATTTTCATGAACTGCAAAATACAAAAATTATGTAATTGTGATAAAGTTGACTCACATTCGCTTTGATTTTTTTCCATCTTGTTTGTCATAGCATAATAAATACCAGATTGGCTTGACGCGTCAAGTGTCATTTGATGGGAAAGAGCCATTTAACTCTCTCCTTACCAGACATTTTCAGGGTTTTCCCCAAAACTTGACACCCAACTAACACAAAATATATTTTTCTCACTTAAACGCGATAGCAGTAAGTTCTTGCGATACATTTTCTTTAAATTTTATGATGTACAAGAGAAATTTGAATGAGAAAAATGTTGCTTGTATCGTAATGAATGTGACGATTTTCCAGTAGTTGTTAAAGAGAGGGTTAACTCTCCTTACCAGACATTTTCAGAATTTTCCCTGAAACTTCACACCCACCAAACACAAAAATAGATTTTTTTTCTACTCAAACAGAAAAGGAACAAGTACATACCATACATAATTATTGCCCAGTGTCTCTCTTTATCGCTATAACAAAGTATTTTCTTTATAATAATTTGTGATGTAGAAAGAATAGAAGAATGAGAAAATTGTTGGTTTCATCGTAACGAATGTGACGATTTTCCTATGGTTGGTAAGGAGAGGCTTAAGACATAAGCTTAGAGAGAGAGGTACGCTCTGACTGTAGAAACCAATAATTGATAATAATTGAGCTTTATATAGCGCAATATCCACTGAATGTGCTCAAAGCGCTTTACAAAGGGTCCCTGCTCAACAGCAAAATTTAACACGTAGGACGGAACATGACGCCTGTTAGGCGATATTACATTTTTTTCGGACAAAGGCAACGCTGTGCGTTAACGACCAGCTACTCATTTTCCACCTGAGTACGGTGAGAGAATGTGAGTAAAGAGCCTTTTCCAAGGACTCAACTATGCGCCGAGCGCGAGGCTCGAACCCATTACCTTCCGATCCGAAAGCGAGTGTCATACCACTAGACCACATAGCCGCACAAACCAAGATAAACATCGATTTCGTGGACTTTATAACTCTTCGAATGACCAACATGTTGAGACGAAATCGAATAATATGTGATCCATTATCTCAAATTGGTTTCATGTCAATGTGAACCACACGTATGAAAAATTAAGTTAACTCACTCAACCCTAACACCGACTATATCCGTAGTATACCCGGGGTTACTTTTACCCCATGTGTATTTATTACATTTTTTTCTGAGACAAATTATAGGCGTAGTACAAGTATCAAATCTAATTTAAAAAAATAGTTTTTACATGTTACTGATAGTTGAATAAAATTATATATGCACATGCTCATTTTTAATAGTTTTTTTTTCAGTTTTGGAAAGTAGCAAAAATCTCTAGAATTGAGCGAGTTAAAGCACTTTTGAGAATTTATCCTCGCAAAACTCCCAATATTTACCGTAACATATGTTTTCAAAACAAATTCGATTTTCAGCGTCTAAAGTCGATATTACCTCGCCATGATACCGTTCCAAGGTGATGGGTTATAACATTTAAAAAAATTTAAATTGAATGACCATTGGAACATGTTATTGATGACTTCCTTTATGTTTCCTCCCCAGGATCAATTGATATACTAGAAGCTTTCCAATTAGATGATGGGACTCAAGGTGCCGAGCAATCCGTGGGAATTTGTCAGGACAGAATTCGATTCCAAGGTGGAGATAGGGACGATACCGTACAGGACGAAGCCTGGAAGATTACAGCTGGAGATTCTTTACCGCATATGAGAATAAGGGATGTTTTTACGGGTAAGAATGTAACTGTCTGTCGTTTGTCTGTCTGTCTGCCTTTTTGTATGTCTCTGTCTGGCTGTCTGTCCGACTGTCCATCCGTGAATCTGTCTGTCTGCCTATCTGTCCATATGTCAATCCATACTTATATCAAACATTGAAGGTAGTCCTGGAGGGCCGAAAGAAACAGTCTACTTCAAGTTGCATTTTGAAAACAGAACTCGGAAGTGTGCATAACATCAAGTTACAACAGTTTCATTAAGTGACAGAATATGGAAGGGGAAGTGTGGATGAAACCAGTGTATCTAACCCATAAATGAGAGGTGCTTTAAATAAATTTTTTTTGGATTCAAGTGCTATTTTCAAAACTACAAGCAGTCTTTTTAAAAGATGAAAAGCATAACAATGCAATAAGGCCTTTAACATACTCAAATATTTCATAATCTATTTTTAAAACAAAGCAAAACTAAAAAGAAAAAACATCTAAACTGAAGACCAAAGAGGAATTTCATATCTCATAAATGAATTTAAATTCATTATCTATGTCCTACTTATTCATTTTATTTTTATTTTTATTTTTTTTTGGTTTATCTTCTTTTCAGATGGATTCCCGGAGGATTTTTCCCTTCTTTTTACCATCCGCCCGGACCAAGGAGTAACAGGAAAAGTGTTCACCGTGTACAGTGATAAAAGTGCCAATGAGATTATATCTCTCAGTGTTGGCGAGAAGCCCACCTTTCTCTTCTCTGATTATTATGGCCAGCCTGGTGCAGAAAATTCCCTTTCTTTTGATATCACCATCAACGACGGAAAGTAAGTGTGTGTAATGGAAGAAGTAAAATCAAAGAACACACCACGGGTTTAACATCGCATCCTATTGAACGAATGCGTCTGGGACATGATTCAGACCCTTGATCAGTCACTTGAGTAAGAGTAACAAGAACTCAAACACACGGGACGAGTTTTTCAGTATTTAGAGAGCTTTTAAAAATATATATATATAGCGCAATATCCACTAAATGTGCTCAAAGCGCTTTACAAGGGGTCCCTGGCCAACAGCAACATATAACATTTAGTACGGGACATGACGCCTGTTAGGCGATATTACAATTTTTCGGACAGAGACATGCTGTTGATGGCCAGGTACTCATTTTACACCTGAGTACGGTGAGAGAATGTGAGTAAAGAGACTTTTCCAAGGACTCAACTATGCGTCGAGCGCGAGGCTCGAACCCAGGACCTTCTGATTCGAAAGCGAGTGTCATACCACTAGACCACATAGCCGCATCATTTAGCCTGATTCTTTTCAAACAGTTAGGTAAAAGGAGTTTTATTCATTCTTAGAAATAATCAAGACATATTTAAATGAGTTACGTTGGATACAACTGAGGGATCAAACCAGTGACAAACGCATTCTCCTAATACTAATATGGAATAGGTATTTTCCGCAGTGAGGCTTGTGTTCTCGGGGGAAGGGGGACGCTGGAAGACGACTAGCTCTTTTAATCACATTAGCCAAGTAGCGAAAAAGTAAGAATACCCCTAGGCCCTAGGTACTAGGATATCATGCTAAATGTTTTTAATATTTGCAAGACCATAATGGATCTAATGTTAATTAGCATCACCGGGATGGCCATTTAGATCTTAGTTCTAATGTAATAATTATATTATGCGTCATGTTTCGTTCTACATGTTACGTGTTGCTGTTGGTCAGGGACCCCTTGTAAAGCGCTTTGAGCACATTTAGTGGATATTGCGCTATATAAAAAAGCTCAAAGCTCAAGCTCATCTTGCAAAAACTCTTCAACGGGCATATTTATAAAGCTTTATACTGACTAAGAAAAACACTGAACAGCTGTCCACAACCTTGCTTGATGTAAGAAGATTCCTTGAGCATGAGATATTGTAGCCGTATCTAATTAGAAAAAATAGTTGGTCACTTGCCTACTATTACGAAAAATTCGTAAAATTAAGACATTTTGGCTCCAATTTCACAAATTTATAAGCATCTATACGTCATTAAACGTGATTGAATATGAAAGTAGATGCCTCTTACATAAATTTAAGGATTTTGAAGTAGTATTTAATCATTGTGAGGGTGAAAAAAGTTGATTTTTAAAGTTAACTACAGCCAGTACAATTTTTGTCTCCCAAAAATTACGAATTTTTAAATTTTCAGTTGGCAGGTCCGTTTCCCTTAATCTTTTAGCACTATGATCTTGTCACTTCCGTTTTGTTTTCACTTCCTCTTTTTAATCTTGCTGCTGTCCTCTGCTTCCAAAATATGAAAAAAAAAATGTTTGTCTTTTTTTTTTAATCGTCAACACTCCAGGTTTAAGTTTCAGGCACAACGTTAAATTTAGAAATGGAATTCAACTGTATTTAATATTAAAAGGCATCCTGTGATAGCTAGACGCCTAGTATTATTAATATGTTATCACTGTGATTGGACTGGATGCGATTATGGGCACTGTTTGCGGGTTGATGTCCCTGACTCGGACTGGTCCGATTTGGGTTGCCACATTGATTCTATCTAGTAATACATCCAAATAAAAATTTAAAATAATGATATTAATAACTGTATTAATTAGATATAACTAACTTGTATTTGTAATGAGTGAGTATCACCTTACCATTGAGGGAAAGAAAGAGGAGAGGGAGAGAAAGAGAGAGCAGTATAGCATCATACTGTGTTCCTGAAAGCTTGCTTGTTGGTTTTCCCGTGTATGACCTAATAGGTCCTAAGTGAAATTGCGCAAATATATGACTGAGTCGACGTGCACTTATATACTTATTTGCAGGTCTGATAACCCAATCCAATATGGGCTCATTGTTGTAGTGGAAATCTAAAAAAACAAAAAATGACGCAAAATATTGTTCATGACAACACTGTTAAACTTGGCCCATAATTGAGTTCGTGTGTCAGACCCACATATTTGTACACGTCGGACTGAGTGTAGTAAGTAGTAGCACTCACAAAATTTACAAAGAGGTCAAGTCACTTCATAATAAGTCATAAGCGTTGGTATAATTTTCTAATTTATAACATAAAATTTCAATGCTCAGTCGGCAGGTTTATTATTTTTATTCTGTACTTTTTTCGTTCTGATTAGTCCGGTGCTGTTTCATAGACACCTCACCTTATTATATTTTTTCACTGAAGAGGTTTTTAATCAGTTTGTCAAGATCAAAGACCCAGTTTCTCTCTCTCTCTCTCTCTCTCTCTCTCTCTCTCTCTCTCTCTCTCTCTCTCTCTCTCTCTCTCTCTCTCTCTCTCTCTCTCTCTCTCTCTCTCTCTGTCTCTCTCTCCCCTCTGTGTGTATGTCTTTTTTGTGTCTTTGTCACAAATCATGGAGTGAGTACTAACCAAATAACTCCTCTATCCTCTTTACAACAGATGGCACCGGGTGGCTTTGAGTGTGAAAGGCAAATCTTTGACTTTATTCCACAACTGTATCCAGCAGAAGACATTTGAATTCAATAGGACTTTACCAGGGAGAATTGATACTGAAGGTCTTGTTTTCCTGGGCTTCCAAATTGAAGATGATACTAAAGTTTTTACAGTGAGTTTTGATTGAATAGAAGCACAGCATGCATTATTTTTAGAGGAGTAATCACATATGGAATATTTAAACTAGTGTTGAAATATGCAACAATTTGTCAAAGACATAATATATTTTTAGAACTATTATTGGTTAAGGCATTTAAAATATGCTTCGCATAAGCAAAAAAGAAGTAAAACAGTGACAAAAAAAGAGTACTATTTCTCAATTTGGACTTGTGTTGGGAATGGGAGAAGCAGATCATTTTTGGGAGGGTATCACGAATACTGAGCTGCTCAATTTGGTTTACTGCCATGACACGAATTTGAGCAATCAGACCTAGCTGTCTTGTTTTGTGTATGCAGCAAACCTCTTGCCATTCAAAAAATGGAAACAGCTATGCTGATTTTGAACAAAAACAAATAAAAAGAACAAAACGACACAAAAAAAAAAGAAAAAAATTAACCCTTCAAATGCGAAACTGATCTTACTTTGACCAAACACCATTTCATACTGTTTTCATCAGAAGACTTGTAACGGTTTTGCGATTATAGCTTAATTGAAGCCCAACTTGTGATATTCTTACTGCTCTGTCTTGGTGACAATGGCTTATTCTGCATTAAAAATGGATAAAAGTAAATATTATCTGGACATACTTAAGCATTGTAAAAGGAAATTGCCAATACTTTTCTCATTACACTACATAATAACTTAACAAAAATAGTGAAATGAAGCCTTCAACTTATTTTCTTTCAGGGAGATATCCAAGACTTATTGATGATCTCAGACCCTGGCGCAGCTTATGAACACTGTGAGACCTACACACCTGACTGTGATGTTGCCCTGCCATACCTCAGCTCTCAGTCATCATTTGCCTCTGGGTCTGTGTCTGGATCACACTCTGGAGATCCCAATGTTTCATTCTCTGGAGGATCTGAGGTATGTTGGAATGTTTATCATGTGTTTTTTTTTTTACTTGCGTAACGTTACTTGCGTAACATTTTATGATCTTAGTGTTAGACAACAAATGCTAAGGAAAGAATTCTAAGACTAATCTGCTCCAATGTGGCTGAAAAAATTTAGACTTTCATATAATCAAAACTGGACATTAAAGTACAAAACAGTGCCAGACAAAGCAGAAAGAAAAATACAAGAAAAAATCAGCCTGCCCAGTCTAATGAGACTGATTTTGATTTATCGGGTGATTTTTATTGTTTGTTTTTTTCCTGCTTTGTTGTCTGATACTGTTAATTACATACCTTTTTAGATTTTTGCCTTGTGCAGGTCCCCCTTCCCAATTTACCATTATAAACTCTACTTTTGCCTATGTGTTGCTGTTGAATCTAAAGGCTGAGTTGTTCAAGCCCTTGTGTGAATGTAACTCAAAATGTATTTCATTTACTCTATTGTCATGTCATGAAATTTACGTATTTTTTGAACATGTCGAATGCTTGAGAGCATGAATTTCTCGACTGAGCGCACTATAGAAAAGATTTATTCATTTACATGTAATAATTTGCCTTAAACATATGGTAAAATTGAGGTAATTGGTGATAATCATGATTACTGATGTAAAAAAAAAAAACTGATGATAACTGGAATCAATGAATTTTATTCTGATGAAATAAGTTTTAGATGTTTTAATATATAAGTAAATTTAGTAATGGTTATTTTTATGTCATTATGGTGTAATTTGTGTATATCTTTTTTTCCTTTTCCAGCTTTCTAAAGTAACCCTGGAGTATGGATCTGTGGAAATGAGAGGAGTTACCTACACTTCTGTAAGTAAATACATAATATCTGTGTTGACAACAATAACAATATCACCATCATCATCATCAACAACAACAATAACTTAATTTAACTTAACTTGAGCTTTTATATAGCGCAATAACCAATAAACATGCTCAAAACACTTTACAAGACCTCCCTGGATAACAGCAACTTATCATGTTGGACTTGACACGACGCATGTTAGGGATATTACAATTTTTTTCGGACAGAGACATGCTGTTGATGGCCAGGTACTCATTTTACACCTGAGTACAATGAGAAAACGTGAGTAAAGAGCCTTTTCCAAGGACTCAACTATGTACAGAGTGAGTCTCAAACCCAGGACCTCCCGATCTGAAAGCGAGTATCATACTACAAGACCACATTGCTGTACAACAAGAACAACAGCAACAACAACAATAATATTAATAATAATAATAATAATAAGAATAATAAGAATAATAATAATAATAATAATAATAATAATAAATAATAATAATAATAATAATAATAATAATATAATAATAATAATAATAATAATAATAATAGTAATAAGTTATAAGGTATCAAACAAATATTTGTCTCTGCTCTTGAAGTTTCGCAATTTGTTAGTGTCATGTCATTCATATCAAGCCACTCTCTCCTAATGAAAGGTTTTGAGATATTTTGAACTTCTCTTCCGTCATATACTGAGATATACCAACAAGTTTTATGGTTGTTAATTTTTAGCTTAATGGTAGATTGTTCGTCCCTTAAGATGAATAGTCCAGATTCGATGAAACGGTGTAGAGCATAGGAGGATCTTTCAGTTTAAAGCCAACCAAGACACAGGTATTGAATAGACTTAACATATGCTTCATGAGGTAGAATGCAAATAGCATATAAATCAAACAATCAATTTTCCTATGCCTGAAATTATTTCATCACTACATTCCTTCAGTAATATTGGTACACTAGAGCACTGCGTAAGTGAGTAACAAGCTTGTAAGAATAAAACTGGATAATGACTGACAAAGCAAGGTTTTTATGCTTGCTAATGTCTGATTTGTAAAATTGATAACTCTGGGTGATGTTGATTAAGCAGAGAAGGTATGTGATTAAGCGAAGAAATAATTTTTTATTATAAAAAAAAAGTAAGTGTTGCAAAGAAGTTACTTTATCCTTATCGAGCCATGGAGTGTATAAGGCATATACCAAGGATTTCCTTTTCTGTCTGTCGGCTGCATGGACACAGATGTTATTCCATGTTAGGTCCGCTTCTTTAAGCTCTTTATCCAATGATCTTCTCCAAGTTTCTCTTAGTCTGCCTCTTCGTCTTTTGCCATCAGCTATCCAGCGGAGTGCAGTTCTTGGCAAAGCAGTTGCTTCTCTTCAGGCAACATGTCCTAGCCATCTCCATCTGCGTTTCTTTATAGTTTCTTTATAGATAATAGTGGTAGCTATATATAGCAAAGAAGTAGTATGTTCAATTATTACATACAGTTAAGCCATCTGAATAGTGGTATTGTTATGGTATTATGATGATGATGACAGAAGTAATATTGATCGCTCTGCTATTGATAATACAACATGGATTGAGCAAGTTCCATATTTGGGAAATTCCACGGGTAACGGACTGACAAATCAGACCAAAAATGCATACATTTCGTGCTCTGAAATGCAATGTATTTATTGTATGGAGCTAATATTTCCCATAGACATGTATCATGTCCGCCCTTATCATATATCAAAAGGATAAAGATGAATCTTAATCAACTTGAATTTTTTTGACATTATAATGTTGGTAACGGACTGACATCAGAAAATCCATCTTTTTCAATTTTATATGTAGATGGATCAAACTTTCTGAAGTTAAACCTTCCAGTAACAAATAAGTTCTTTAATAGTAACCACAGTAACCACGAGATGTTGTTCTACAACCCACTAGCAATATTTAAAAGATTGTCCAAAATTTGAATCTGCAGTCTTTGAAAAAGTGTCGGTAACGGACTGACACCTCTGAATGTTATTACTCAGAATAACGGTTATTACATAAAATCCAGAGCAAATAACAAATTATGTAACTATGAGCAACACTGAATACCCAGTGTGATTGATCAAACCAACACTCTTCCTTATATGGATGTCAAGCTACATTGGGCATGATGAGTAACTCGATGGGTGACATCTGATTACCTCAATCCCAACTTTGCTTTTGAAAAAAAAAAAATAATGAAATAATGATTCGTGGAGTTGAAATCTATTCTGCCACAGCCAAACGGGAACTTTATTTCAACTATGAAATTAAATTATCAAAAAGAAAGAAAAAAATGTAGATAAGAAAGGACTTTAAAACTGGGGAATGTTTAACATTCTTTTGGTACTTATTTTTGAAGCTTAATTTTTATTCTGTATTTCATCTTGATTCCTCAAGATTAGGAATTGTCAATAGGCCATGACTGTCACTACAAACTGGTCGATAGTATTGGCAGTCAATCTCTTCCTCATCTGCACTTGACCAGAAAGCCAGTTATATAAATATAAGATCTAAGAAAGATCTTCAAAAATAATCATTTGGTCCATTTTATCCTTGATTGTTACAATTTACTTATGCAGATTGTGGGATTTCTCTTAGAAGTACATTCTGAGGTTCCGAGGGAGCAAAATAAACTTAAGCCAATTTTGATTCCTGGATGAAATTCACTAACAATTGACACCCTCTTTCAGGTTTTTTTACACGAAACTTTTTTGAATTTTCGTCCTTTCTCTTTTTTTCATCTCTCACAATTATGAAATATTTTTCCCTTGGTGCTCGCCAAGAGTACTTCTTGTCCAAATAGAAATTTTCGATCAAATTATTTTATTTCATCTTGAAAGCCCATTTCCATGATTAAAATATTTCAAAAACCATTGGTTGATGGATGCCCTTAGCAGTACAGGCATAGTTTAATTTCTTTTTTTTTTTTTTGGGAGGATGGTACACTCAAAGTTCAATTCAGTATTTTACTTTCCTGTGCTGAAAAGTGAGGCATCTGGATTGAGGTGTGCTTGGTTTACTTTCTTTTGGAGTTGTAGATTGATCGGCTTTCTCTTTTTTTTCCCATTTTGCTTGAAAAATCCCGTTATTTCTTTTAAGCGTCCTTCACAATCATTTCCAAGTTTTCTTGGAGACTCCTGCTTTTGTTGCCTATCTTTTTCCTAAACAACGTAATGTCCATCGGTTTTCAGTCTTTCTTGATAATTTGAACCATGGATAGAGTAGGCATCTTGAACCTGTGAATAAAGAAAATTGAGCGAAATTACATCATAAGCTATGAAAGTCAAATCGGAATAAAAAGCAAATCTTGTTTTCTTAAAAATTATACAGCAAACTAAGAAAATAAAACTCATTTCTAATTTGTATCACATTACTTTGTAACAACTAAAATATTGACATTATACACAACTAAACAGCTTGCTGACCCACTACATTTAAAGCCTCAGTGACTCAAAAGTTTTCCACATTAATTTAAATGTTTGATTTCTTTTTTTTTTTTTCTCCCAGGGCTTCTTGTCCCTTTAACATAAGACTACTGACTCCATTGTCATAAGGATATTATAGAACAATAAACAGTGTTTTTCCCTCAATTCAAACATAGCAAAAATCTTCAAGTGATCAAAAGATTCACAAGCTTTAAAAGATTCAACTTACCTATTGAAAAATAGCAGGCTTGATGTTGAAGACCAGTGTTTGAAATTTTATGATCCAAATGTTTATAAAATGGCTGCCTGATCAGTTGAAACACATTGGAGTGGACATTACTCTTGGGACTTAAAAAACAACTTTTATATATTGTCTTTGAATTAAAATAGAATTAGTCAGTCTGTTACTGTCAGTCCGTTACCCTAAAAAATGTCAGTCCGTTACCCAACAAAAGTACCTTAAATGATAAATTCTTGAAAAATTATCTTACAGTGCTAAAGCCATTCATGTAAGAACAGAAAATCTGAAATAGTGAGTCTGTACAACAATCACATCTTTCGTAGATGAAAAAATACTGTTTTAATGGTAACGGACTGACATACAATTTCCCAAGGTCATTAAAACGACAGATGAGGACAACATTTCATTAAAATCGTAAATTTGAATGTTTATATAGTTTCTGATACTTATAATTGTTTTAATATCAATAAACAAAAGCAAAGGTAGCTATAATTTTGTAGAAGTTGCAAGATTTATAATATTGAGAAAATATTCTTTTCATTCTTCAAATAGGGGATACCCTTACATAAAGCTACAATAAGCATCCTGTACCACAAATATGCACGAAATATCCTTATATTCATAATCCTGAATGATTTTCCAACAAATTGGTAACAAATTTTCATATGTTCTTAAGAATTTGTAAAACACCCCTTCGGTTGACATTTTCGTGGAATTTCCCATTTATGTAGATGTCCATTAACTTATTTATCCATTAGTCTGATCACCATCCAGAGTACTTTGTAAATCATAATCTTCACTTTTATGATCATAGCTACCTCTACCAACTGATTATTATCACAACCAAAAATATTTCATAACATAATTACTGGCATCTTTACCACATAAACTTCATCTCCTACTCTATCTCGCATCCTACTCTATCTTGTGTTAAGAACTCTATCATCACTCATATATTACTACCACCAATATTACAACAGCCTCTCTACCACCATAACCATTACATTGAAAGAGCCATTTTGTCCTTCTATTTTCAGGGACCTCCTGGTCCTCCAGGTATGAGGGGCCCTCCTGGTCCCCCAGGTATCAAAGGAGATTCAGTAAGTTTTATTAAAGCTCAAGAATTTAAAAAAAAAATTTAATCAAAACCATTCTGTTTGATTATAAGATGGAGAACCTGATAAATTTTTGAGTAATTGAATATCTTTTAAAATATGAAGTGAAAAAAAATGAGTGCAAGATATTGACCTCAAAAGTTGTGTATAGTATTGTGTTTGATGAATTGAAGATAAAATTATTTCAAAAAGCAATTATTGGGATAATGATATTGACTGAACTCTATATGCCATTGCACATGGTTATGCCTTGAGTTATTTGTGATTTTAGCAGTTATGGTGTGGTAAACTGTTACCAAGAATTTCATTGTAAATTTGACTGACAAAATATTTGAGGGAATGCCCTTTTTATCATATTCAATCTATTTAAAAAGGCGGAACCTCCTTTTTAATTAGGGATGTCTGGGACAGAGTTTTAAAAAGACTCCCTCCCCCCCCCTGCTCCCATTAGTAGTCAAACAAAAAATCTCCTGATATAAATGCAAGTGGACTTAAAATGGCACCTTCTCCTCATCTCTAATTTGACTGAGAGTTTACCACCTAAGAATCCTTTTTTTTTGTTTTTTTTTATGGAAACGTTTGTTTTTTAGGATGATTATATAGTCCATTAATTTTTTTTTTCTTCAATGATTAAAAACTATTTGTGTATTTTTCTTTCTACAGGGTGTGTCTGGTAGGGATGGAATACCGGGAGGTAATGGAGTACCAGGTCCTCCAGGACACGTCTTTGTTTTCCCTGTAAGTCTTTGTATTATCAAGGTCCTTTTCTCATTTTAGTCCGCCTGTATGGAACATCATTCCACAGAGCATCCAAGAATCCAAATCATTGTCTGTTTTCAAGAAATCCTTGAAAACATTTCTTTTTTGATGTCATGTGCTCTCTATATTGTTTTGTGTTGATGTAATTTAAAGCGCCAAGAACCTCATTGTTAAGGTTACGATGTGCTCTGAAGAGTCTATTATTATTATTATTATTATTATATTATTATTATTATTATTATTATTATTATTATTATTATTATTATTATTATTATTATTATTATTATTATTATTTACCAATGTTTGTGATCATGTCCCTCATATATATTTGATAAATAAGTTTTTAATTGTCATATTTTTTTATTGCTCATGGTGCAAACGATAATCATTATTTTGATCATATCAAGGAATTTTCACCTATATTTTTCTTCTTTTTTTTTTTTTTTAAATCAGGGTATTCAAAAATCTTTTGATTTAAGCAACCCTTACTATGATATGTAATGTCGTATTATCTATATCAAGTTTTAGATATATTTACATAATTTTAAAAAATTTCTTTTAGAAAAGTATTTTCCCTCACTAACTCTCTAATACTCCATTTATGGAAGAAAGCAGAGGAGTCAGCCAATTGGAAAGGCGCTTGACTGGAAGAACCGGTTGTGTAACAATGCTGTCTCAATTTTACTATATTTGAGTGTGGTTATTATTATAAATATGTAGGACTGTTTACTAATTTAAAACTCATCCACATTGATGTAATGTTAATTTCTTTCCCAGATGACTTGGGATGATGATAAGCAAGAGGACACAAGTGCTCAGTTCCGTAACATGCTGGAAAGTCACATGCTGGCCATGAGGGGTGGACCAGGACCTCAGGGTATGAGTGGTCTGCCTGGACGAGTGGTATGTGATGATATTACCTAACAATCAGGGAAAGTGTGTATGAAACATTGTCAAACAAAGCTGAAAGAAAAATACAAGAAAAAGTCATCCCAAAACTTTAGCCTGCCTTTGACTGGGGGTTGAAAATTGAAACTGATTGGCTCTGTCTGGCACTGTTTACTACACACCTTTTCAGATTTTCATCTTAAGTCTGTTCCAAGTCCCGTGCGCACGGAATTTCACAAATTTCTCCAAAGTTACGAAATGTGGTGTCGTGATTTTTTGCATGATGGCTTATATTTTAAGTGACATAACGAATTTTGAATATGGTCGTGATAGACCAAACAGTTCTCTCACAGTGCCGAATTCGTTTGGTCTTTTTATTGAATGTAGAAATCACAGTAGTAAGCAACGCCTCTGGTTTTCAACTATTAATTGTAAACAATTGTTTATGTCAAGTGTGTACAAAGTGTACAGTTTGCTGTGTCATTTTGAACTTAGGGTGGCAATGTTAGTGAATAGTGCACATGGATCTCGTGAAAATTAAACCCCTGACCATGCCTGTGGGCGAGTTCAGTGATCGTAATCCCAACAGAATTCAGTGTGTGTATATTATTAATGTAAAGCATTCAAATGTTCGCTCAAACTAGACCCTTCTTTTACTATATACTGTAAAGAAGAAAAATACCAAAGTATGGTATTGTAACCAAATACAAAAAATTCTGCTTAACGTCACAAACCAATTATCATTAAAATCCATCAGAAGGTTGTGAAGATATACACGTCAACGTGTGCGCATGGTTTGTGGAACAACGTGTAACACAAGCCAGCTCCCGAATTTGTCACAGTAATAAAACAACTAGGAATAATTTAAGTCACTAATTTTATGTTGATATTGATTTCATCGCGTTAGAATAAAAATGAGGATGAGTGTAAGTCAACCACTATATAAATCAAACTTTCTTTAGTCTTACACTATCCTTTAATGGTATTTAACCTCTAAAGAATGTCAAAGATATTCTTTTCTTTGTCTCTGTAACATGGAGGATAGGCATTAAAGCCTCAAATTTATAAAAATTGATGGCTGGAGAGAGCCAGGAGGAATTGTAGAACATGACATATATGAAGAACTTTGTTGTATATATATATCCTCCAAAAACCTATGTTTTAATCAATGTAGATTTTATAAAATGCAACATTTTCAAGTACCTAATAAAAACCTGATGACTATTAATATGTCCAGTTAATTTGTAAGTTTTATACGACAAAATTTTAAGATTGTCACAAAATTTGCAGATTCAGGCAGGAAACGGATAGAGTAGTTTTGTATTGTTCTGTGTATCTGTATCTGTATGGTTGGCGCTGAAATCGTTTAGATGTGGTGCCATGATGACCAGTTCATCCAGCCCATTCCACTCCGAGATAGTTCTAATGAAGAAAGAATTTTTGTAGTTTTGTGCTCTTGTCTGTGGGATTTTGAAGCAGTTCGAATTATTTGTGGCGTATCTCTCAATGGGGTTTTCGGTTATGTGGTTGGCAAAAGTGAGTGCTCGGATTTTTCTTTTGTTTGGTCGTGGCGTGAAAAAGGAGTCTGCCTTTATTGATGCTATTTGATCTGTTATAATCTTGAACATGAATGACAGACGGGTTTCTTTTCTTCTTTGTTGGGGGCTGATGAGGTTTCTCTCTTCTAATATTTTTGTCATGCATCCTGGGGTTCTGCTCTTATAGTTCCCAATTATGAACCGGGCGCCTTGTCTCTGAATATCCTCTTTCAGGTAGGGGTCCCGGCAACTGCTCCGTATTCTAATTGTGATCTCACTAGTAGGCGTTTTGTTTGCATGACGTTTGGGCGTGGCTAAGATTTTGGCGGAGAAATGCGAGGGTCCAGCTTGCCTTTTGGGTTATTTTGTTAATGTGTTTCCCCCATTTCAAGTCCTTTGAGAAGGTGATGCCAAGGTATGGGTTATCGTCGACTTGTTTCAGGACAGTGTTGTATAACTTGTAGGTCTCATTGTACTTTTTAGCTCTGCTGAGGATGTAGCATTTGTTTGCGTTAAATTTCATTCCCCAATCATTAGCCCACTGTTCGAGACTATTCAAGTCCTCTTGTAGCAATTTTTGATCATTTGCAGATTTTATTGGTCGGTATATTAGACGGTCATCGGCGAATAACCTAATCTGAGAATTTACTCGTAGAGGTAGGTCATTGATGAAACAAAGAAATAGTATGGGTCCTAGCACCGTTCCCTGTGGTACTCCTGATATGACTGGACATTCATCCGATGACGTGCCGTCTAGGACTACTTTCTTTGCAACGTTTTGTGAGGAAATTACAAAGTCATGTGTGTAGAGAGCCACGAATTCCGTAATTTTCTAGTTTCTGCAGGAATTTTTGGTGGGGCACAGTATCAAATGCTTTGGAAAAGTCGAGGATGTCGATGTCTGCCTGAGTGTTGGCATTCAGGAGTCTCAACAGGTCGTTTACAGTTATTATGAGTTGGCTTTCACATGAGTATCCTGTGACAATATTATGTCCTTACATATCATATAAAGATTTATTTTAGCTCCCTTACGTGCCCCGAGCATTCTGTTTCCTTTTTATATAAAGTTTGTGTGAGTGACTTAATTTTTTCTTTTTTTTTGGATAGAATTCATTAGACATTATCATTGCATCATTGCTGACGTTTATTTACAGCCAGTAAATGTAAAATTTATACTCAAATTAAAAAATCTATGATGTCTTTTTCTTAGGGACCTCCAGGGCCTATTGGAGACAAGGGAGACATTGGAAACTCTGGAGAGATGGTATGTATTATTTTTCATGTGTTTAGAATTCGGATGAGGACTTTTTAGTCGACTTTTGTGCTGCTATGTGGTCTAGTGGTATGACACTCGCTTTCAGATTGGAAGGTCCTGGGTTCAAGCCTTGCTCAGCGCATAGTTGAGTCCTTGGAAAAGGGCTCTTTTCTCACATTCTCTCAGCGTACTCGGGTGTAAAATGAGTACCTGTTCGAATAACAGGCGTCATGTCTCATTCTAAATGTTCCGTGTTGCTGTTGGTCAGGGACCCCTTGTAAAGCGCTTTGAGCACATTTAGTGGATATTGCACTATATAAAAGCTCAAGTTTAAGTCTAGTATGATAAAATCCCCCCCCCCACCATATTGCAAATGAGAATTTATACTACAGACAAAGTATTTCACTTACAAAAAAAGTTTAAGGATGCTGAAATTTAATTTTGAATAGACAAATGGACTGCTACCATTTACTATTTTACAAACGCATTCCCGTAATAATGGAAAGTACTTAGTGATAGACTTGTGTCTTGTTCAAAAGGTATCGAGTGATGTTACCTGTTTAATGCCACAAAAATGGTTGATACCCTATCTCCATCTGCCTCATGGCTCTGAAGGTTTAGTTGTTTTTTTTTAAACAACCATTTTTGGTCTGTAAATGGTGCTGCTATATTATGGACTTTTGGGCTTTGGATCGGTTCAAGTCCCACTGAGCGGTGCATAGTTGAGTCCCTGGAAAAGGCTCTCTACTCACAATCTCTCACCGTACTTGGGTGTAATATGAGTACCTGGGTGTTAACAGCATTGTCTCTGTCGGAAAAAAAAATGTAATATCGCCTAACAGGCATCATGTCTCTTCCTACAAGTTAAGTTATGCTATTGACTAGCAACCCTTTGTAAAGCGCTTTGAGCATGTTTAGTGGTTTTGTGGTGAAGCACTATATGAAAGTTCCAAGTTATAAGTTATCAAATTATAACACTAAGACTGAATTTCTCCCCATTATTTAGCTGGTTAAATTTCTAACTTAACCATATTTACCCAAAACAAGAGTAACTTCAGCTTGGCTTGTGCTTAAAACGAAACCCGAGTCGCATAGCTGTTACTGCCCTTTGGGAAAATAAGAAATTATAACTTCAAGTTAAGTTCAAGAGTAAAGCTGAACCCCACCAGTAAAGGAAAGTTACATAAATTTGGCTTTGAAAAGTAACATAAGTTTGGCTTTAAAAAGTTACATAAGTGGGCTTTAAAAAGTTACATAAGTTTGGCTTTTGAAAGGTACATAAGTTTGGCTTAAAATGTAGTTTGAAGCAACAAGCCCATTCTGACAAAATTCTGTTCAAGACAATGGGTTATTATTATATACTTAGTATGTGTTATATTGTTTAGAATCACAGTATGTTTTAATTGTTTATTATTTAATTGTTCTAAATTTTTGTTTGTTTTCTAGGGACCCCAAGGATCAATGGGAATGCCTGGCCCACCAGGTCAGCAGGGAAAGCGAGTAAGTTACACACACATTGTTGTTTTGAAGAAGTCAGAAATATATAAGATTTAATAAACAGTGAGAATATCGTTCTTAATATAGTGTTGTAAATAGAAAAGGATCTTACCTTTAGAGAACACAAAACCAGCATTTCAATAGAAAGTACTGTATTGCATGAAATAGGAAAAATAACAGTTTCAACAAGATTCTGGATAAACCAAATTTTCTTGAAAAATTAAATTTTTGACTTTGACTTAAATACTTCCACTTCCAATGTCATTTGACTTCACAGCTTTGGTTATGTCTCTTATTCTTGCTGTGAAGATTCCCTAATTGTCTCTGTCTTGTGTCTTTTTTCTGATGTTGATAATTCTGGTCAACATGATTGACACATTTTGATGTCGAGCTATGATCTTGACAGTCTTAGTACAACGTATTTTGATGAAAAATGAGTTAATGTAAAAATATATATTACTCATGAGTCAAAGCTTTTTAACTGATTTTTTTTGTTTAGATAATTGGTAAAAGAAAAAAATCGCATTTTATCCAAACACAGCTTATACATCATTTCTATTTTTTAAATGTAATTTTATGTTTGATTTTCTTGGCTGCGTCATAATGTTGGTTTTCAGGTCCATGCATGGGGCCACAGAGTTTACATGTCACAGGGTCAATTAAAACATATTATTTTTGGAAGATGTTTAAATGATATAAGAGTTCCCTCCTCCTGAATACTCTGTGGTATGTTGCTCTGTGGTATGTTTCTCCATACAGAAGGTCCAAAGTGAGAAAAAGATGGCCTTACTATGTATTTTTAATGGAGAACATTTATTTTGGTAGAAAATGAGCAGAACTTAAGGTGCAAGCATTAGGTATTTCTGAATCAACCTGGAAAGTTAAAAAGAGAGTTATTCAATGCCATGTTAAAACTCCTGTAGTGAATGGTCCTATGAATTATTGTATTTATTGTCATTGTATAACGGCAAAATGCCTCTAGGTGTGTTATTGTGGTGGAGCAGTAAGATCTTGGCCTCACAACAGGACCTAAATTAGGTCTGAGAGTTTGAGGTTGTGACCTGGTTCTTAAGTAATTTACCGTTAAAAAAGACATTTTGTACACGGTTTGAACTATCTACTCAGCAGTAATTGGTCAGCTGGGACTGACAGATATAGAGGAAAGTATTTTGTGAAAGACTACCTTCCTATCCAACGGGTGGCAAGAATTTGTTACTCTCTGTTTAACATCATATATATCAGGATAAGCTCAAGCTCCATGGGCCTTATGTATCTAAAAGACAATTTAAAGTCACTTAGACTTCAAGTCGTAGCTTCTAGATCAGTTGTTAACCTGAACTCTGATTTTGGAAAAAACATTTAGCCTGATTGTTGTTCAAGCAAGATTTTTATCAAGTAATGTAACTTTACTACTTTATCTTACTCTAGGGCCGTGCTGGTAAAGATGGTAACAGAGGTTTGGTCGGACCTTCAGGTGAAAAGGTTTGTATTTTATGGATGAGCTGTGATCACAATGTCTGATTTTATTATTTATCAATATATATAAATAATGGCTTTAGTAGTCCTTTCTTATCTTATCCTGATTATGCAATTATACCTTGTTATTCCAATCCTTGCCCTCCTTTTTCTTTTGTAGTGTTACATTCATCCTGTTTTGTTGATAAAGGGGAAACCTGAAACATCCATTTTATCTGTTTTTGTATATTAAATTGAAGCTTACATTCAATTTCACATTGTTATTAATATTTATTATTTATTATATATTAGAAATCCTGTTATACTGCTATTCATTACCTGCCAATGCATTAGCGAGCATGTCCACATAAAACACATGTAAACAAACTACTACCTTCTCGACTTTTTTTCTCATTCCTATTATTTTCCTCCCCCCTCCACTCTTGCTCCTCCTTTTCCTCCTGGACACCTCCATTCCTTCTTTCTTCTTCTTCTTCTTCTTCTTCTTCTTCTTCTTCTTCTTCTTCTTCTTCTTCTTCTTCTTCTTCTTCTTCTTCTTCTTCTTCTTCTTCTTCTTCTTCTTCTTCTCCTTCTTCTTCTTCAATGCAATCATCATCATCATCATCATCATCATCATCATCATCATCATCATCATCATCATCATCATCATCATCATCATCAACATCAAAACCATCATCATCATCACCATCATCATCATCATCATCATCATCATCAACATCAACATCATCATTACCATCGTCACCATCATCCTGACATTCTCACCATTCTATCCCAGGGTATGACTGGATTTGTTGGCATCCCCGGAATGCGTGGCCAAAAGGGAGATAGAGTGAGTAAAAGTCTTTTTATGCAGATTGTTTGTTTGCTTCATTCATTTAATATACTTTCCTCTTTTTTTTTTGTCATTTGAAAGGAAAATTAAAACATACTTTTTTGTTGCTCTTCTCTTTGTTTTAGAAATAAATATGTTTGTATACACTGGTTGCGAGCCATATCCACAGTGGACAAAAACTTGATTTTTGTCTCTAATTGCTTCATTTATCCAATTCTTTTAAAGCTCCATTTAAGATCTATAGACATAATACGTTATTCAATTCAAATATCTGATGTCTTTAACGACTTTGATATAAAGAGGAAACAATACAAAGATCATTTCAACAATCAAAGCTATACATGAGGAGGTTACTGGCTAAAGCTTTCTAAATCACATTTTCATCCTTCAGAGAAAACTGATAATTTATTTATTTCTATTTTTTCGTGAGTTAAAGAGGAAAATACTGGTCTTCTTTTCCTTTTAGAATAATTCAAAGGATGTTTTGAAATTTCATCCTTTTTCCTGTTGATTCTAAAGTAACCAATAGATTGAAAGTGTTATCTCATTTTTTATCTAGATGTGTGTGATGTAGCAGATTTTTAAAAAGTTACCACGGCTATGTGTTCTAGTGATATGACACTCGCTTTCGGATCGGAAGGTCCTGGGTTCAAGCCTTGCTCAGTGCATAGTTGACTAATAGTTGAGTCCTTGGAAAAGGCTCTTTACTCACATCCTCTCTTCAGGTGTAAAATGAGTACCTGGCCATGAACAGCGTTGTCTCTGTCCGCAAAAAAAAATGTGATATCGCCTAACAGGCGTCATGTCCTGTCCTATTGGTTAAATGTTGCTGTTGGCCAGAGACCCCTTGTAAAGCGCTTTGAGCACGTTTAGTGGATATTCGCTATATAGAAGCTCAATATTTTTAATACAATATACCACCTCAAGTGGCCCTCTTTGCGAGTTGTATATATAAAATGCAATGTGACATCTCAAATATCCTTTCCACACTAAAAAAAATTAAAATTTTGCTCTTTCTGAAAAGTTTTATGAATGATCTGTGAAGTAAAATGTGGTCTTTAAACAATAGATTTCATACTTTTTTTCCCTCAAGGGTGCGATGGGAGTATCTGGAGAGCCTGGGCCCATGGGAAGTGATGGAGAACAGGTTAGTTGGTTGTGGCGGGTGGTTGAATGGGAGCATCACCCTTGAATCATATACCTATGATGTTCGCATGGGTGTACGATCCGATAGTGATGTCGTTTCTTCTTCTCCTTACTAGCCTATCCTGCTTCTTTGGTTTGTGATTGTATTTTTGACAGGGGATATTTTTTTTTTTTTCTGTTTGTTCTTGGTTATTTATAATTTAGCTTATGATATCTTTAGGTTATGATTTTGATTTACATTTGTACCATTTTTGTTAGATTGCTTGTTTCTTTGTTTCAGCGGTCTCTCATATAACCTCAATTGTGTTGGGAGAGACCTAAAGCAACAAACAACAACAACAACAATAGTTGGTTGTAAGGAGTATGACTCATTTCATATAATATGTTTTATGTCATTTCATCTTAACTGGTTTAGAAAGAGATAATTAGATAGATAGACTGGCAGACAGGCAGATAGGCAGACAGACAGATAGACTGATAGATAAATAGAGAGATAGATAATTAGATAGTAGATAGATTGATAGATTAGATAAATTGAGATTAGATTAGATTAGATAGATAAGAATTTGTTGGATAGATAGATAGATAGATAGATGGATAGATGGATAGATAGATAGATAGATAGATATGTAGATAGATAGATAGATAGATAGATAGATAGATAGATAGATAGATAGATAGATAGATAGATAGATTAGATAAGTTAAATTAGATAAGATCAGTTTATATTAGATAGATAAAAATTTGTTGGATAATAAATAGGTTAGATAAGTTAAGATTAGATCAGTTTAGATTAGATAGATAAAAATTTGTTTGATAGATAGATCGATTGATTGATATTTTGTGAGATATTGATGTACATGCATGGATCTTTAGAGTGCTCAACTACCTATGGAGCTTGAATTATTACAATGTTCTTACCCTTATTTTGCCAACAGTATTGTTTCCTTATTCACTTCATCATCAGGGCAGAATGAAATAACAAAATGGTTTTCTGTGATTCACAGGAAACTATTTTGTTATTTCATTTTTCCCTGGTGATGCAGTCAATGCTCGAACAATCCTGTTAGCAAAATAAGAGGTAAGAATACTGTAATAGATCGATAGATAGACAGGTAGGGATGGCTGAATAGATGGACTGACGGATGGATGGATGAATGAGGAATGAGGAATGAGAGAGAGAGAGAGAGAGAGAGAGAGAGAGAGAGACTTGTTACCAAAGTAATAATGTCAATGGTACAATTATAAATATTGTGATAAAGAATTGATTTCATTGATACCATTTACTTTTTACCTCTTGTTTTCAGGGAGACGTTGGTGAGATGGGACCAATGGGACCCCCTGGTGAAATGGTGAGTGCTCGAAAATAAACTACGAGTATTAGGACAATTTGATTGTCACTAAATTTGTCCCTTTTAGTTGTGTCCATCACAGTGAACACAATTACAATGTTTTTTAAAGGCTTGCTAATTTCTAAAGAACTCACAAATCGCACAACTCAATAATTTTATTCAATATTTACAGAAATTGTCCCGTTATTATTAAGGCAATGTTACTGGGCACATTGTTTCCCCATGCACGTATATTTTGTCTCCTTCAGTGTAGCTTTCTGTCCACATAGAAGGATAATTGTGTACTTAGTTTGAGATTACCTAAAAGTCTCACCCAGACACCAGCACAAGATTCCTCTAAGAGGAATACACTCAAATATTTACAAATTATATGTTTAAAAAAAAAAACCCCAAAGAACAGTACATAACAGAGAGATGATTTACAAGAAAAAAATTATCATCTCCCAAAACTATATCTTTATATTCAACTGTTTCCCTCCCAGCCAAGGACTCCGACCAGGGTCAGGACAAAACTAGGTAATCCCATTCCAAGACAAAGGCAGAGAGCAATGCATGATTATGCCATGAGCTGGCCTGAATTATCTTTCAAAACGTGCTTATCCTTAATATTTCATGATTTTTCCTTTTTCATTCCAGGGCCCTAGAGGATTTGTAGGACCTCGTGGACGACATGGCCCTGTTGGAGCCCCTGTAAGATGATGGAGAATAGATGGAGTTTTTTGTTTTATTTGTTTAACAAATGTGGTTTGGTAGCCAAAGTGATATAGTTAAGAGATTCTGAATTTTCTAATTTTTAATGGTGGATTTTATTTATTTATTTATTTATAGATTAATGTAGTGGTTTATTTATTTATGTTAGTTTATTTTAGATATTTAAAAAAATTTAACTGTTGATTATACGTTTATTTATTTTTTTTTTAAATATAGTTTTATCTATATATCAAATATCTTATAAGACGAAGAGAAAGAAGAAGATGACTTGTATAATAAATATGTACATTTTTGTTTATGTAATTACTTTATTGCTTTTAATAATGCCCATTTGACAAGGAGTATGATAGATCCTCATGCAAACATTTATTCCTTTCAAAATGTTTGCCTTTGGTTATATATATATATATATATATATACATTGAGACTAACTTTGCTTTTTTGATGTTTTCATTGTTTAGGGATTGCCTGGTGGAGAGGGACAACTTGGACCCAAAGGAAACGAGGTAAGACCTTCACTAATTAATCCTCTCTTTACCAGCCATTTTCAAGATTTTCTCCAAAACTTCAAACCCAACTAACACAAAATAGATTTTTTTATCACCAGACATAATAGCAGTAAAATTCTTGCGATACATAGTTTCTGTAGCAAAACATATCCTACAACACACTGTTCATTTTCTTCAGATTTTATGATGTACAAAAGAAATTTGAATAAGGAAAAGATTGGTTGTATCATAACAAATGCGACGATTTTCCCATAGTTGGTAAGGAGAGGGTTAATCCATAATTCACTCAGATCAATTTTTTGGTGGCAGTTAAGTGAGTTGCTGATTAATTTTGTTGGCGAGGCTGTGCCTTGTTGTAGTCTTGTGATATGCCTCTTGGACCTGTGGGTTTCTGGATTGAACCCCACTGTAGGCAGTGCTATGTTGTCTTTGGAAAAGACTTTTTTACTGACATTGTCTTACACTCTTCTCAAATGTAAAATGAGTATCTGACCAGATACAGTGTCGTCACATTCGAATAAAAAAACAACAAAAAACATTGTAATAGTGACTCTCAGGTATCATGTCTTGTCCTTCAGGTTAAGTATTGCTGTTGATAGATATGAGGAATTTGTGTACTGAAATATAATATGTAACTTTGTCCCAAATTAAGATATTGAAAAAATTTGAAATTTCTTGTACTCTGGAAGGATTGTTCTGTACCTTTACACTATTGCATTTTAAAAATAACCCAACATACTTGATCCTTTCTATTGCGCAATGTCCACTTAAAGTGCTCAAAGCACTTTACAAGGGGTCGCTAGCCAACATCTCCAGAGATATGGTGCCTGTTGGGCAATATTATAATTTCTTTCAACCTGTTAATGGCCAGGTAATTATTTTACACTTGAGTACGGTGAGAGAATGTGAGTAAAGAGCCAAGGACTCAACCATGCACCGCTCAGAGAGGGATTCAATCCCTGGACCTTCCAGTCTGCAGGCAAGTGTCATCCCACAACATCACATAGCTGCACAGAATTTACAATTTACAAAATTATTTTTGTATAATGTAATTTGATACACAAGAACCCTGCTGTATTTATTATCTATTTTTCAAGGGCCCCATTGGAGCTCCAGGATCTCCTGGTCAGACAGGACCCATGGGACCTTTGGTAAGTGTTTTCAGTTTAGGATTTGTACTTGTATATGAAATGGAAGAATTTTTAACTATTTTACCAACTTAAAACATTTTAAAGAAGAATTTAAGTGAAAATATGTTTTAAAGATAAGTAACATCAAAATTTTAATAATAATAATAATAATAATAATAATAATAGATCTTTATTGTCCATAAATATGGCAATTTGTCATTTAGTTACACTTGTTATAACGTTATATGATAACTATAACATTGAACAGATATTTCACGCCTACTTATTCTCTCTCTCTCTCTCTCTCTCTCTCTCTCTCTCTCTCTCTCTCTCTCTCTCTCTCTCTCTCTCTCTCTCTCTCTCTCTCTCTCTCTCTCTCTCTCTCTCTCTCTCTCTCTCTCCTTTAACTGTGATAAATTTTAAGTTAATATGAAGTATATTGGCTCGTCTTAACTTATAAACTTTAAGTACTATTGTTGTGAAATAAGATGGATACTAATAACTATTTATTTGTTGTGTATTCAATGTTTTAAAATACACCATCCATTTGTTTTCTTAAGTTTAATTATTTGTTTCGATAAAGGGGAAAACCAAAACTCGACAACATCTGCCTTATGTTATTTATTGAAGAATCGCATTTCTTTTCATTCATGTTTAATTAAAATTGATTTACAACTTGTTTGAGAAGTTATAATAAGATGACATTCATTTTAACTTCCTCCATCTCTTCCATAGGGACCTCCCGGACCCCCAGGCCCCCTTGGACCAATGGGAATCCAAGGATCTACAGGAAAGCCTGGTCTGCCTGGATTACCTGGTTCTCTTGGACCTCCGGTATGTTAAAATTGCAAATAAGTCATCATTAAGAGACATTAATTATCCCCATGGAGTTGGAGTTTATCTCGGTTTCTATAGCGTTAGATGAAAATAGCAATTTTTTGCTACCTTTTGGATATGCCCCTACAAAAAAGATACTTTCTGGTAGATCTAACATAAATGGATGGACAAGGTGATATGAACAAAATCTTGTTTTCACCCAGGTTGAATACCTGCCCTTTTACAAATGAAGCCAGTGTTCTACCTACTGCTATTGGGATCCCCTGTAAAATGCAAATACTGCATATGCTCTCAAGTGTCTGATCTCTGTTTCTGTCCTTTAAGACAAAAATATTGTTATCAGCTGTTTAATATTGAAATTATTTCCAATTATAATTTATCTTGTTATAGCCACTGAGCTAACAAGTTAATTTATTTTTTTTAGTTTGAAAAGCATATCATAAGCAAAGGATGTGTTCTAAGTGAGGAAACTAAGAAGTAGAAAGATATTTTTTTTAAATAGTTTATTTTTAAAAATCTGTACCGCCACGTAAAGTATGTTTCCTCCTCACAAAATATCACATTCAGTTAGTTGTGAAAATTTAATTTTAAGTGTATAATTATATTGTCATTTGCAATCTTTGTTAAAATAGCCACATAATGATGAGCGTGCTTTGATGTTTTGAAATGGCTAAACGTCATTCTAAAGAAAACTATAAATATTAACTAAGAATTGTGATGCACTGTGAGGTTTTGAGGTACAGGTAATAAAGAGTGCTTAAAAATTAATATATCAATTGAATTCCAAACTCTTCAAAGTTAAATGTGCTTTTATGGAAGTCTTTTATATAGACAAACAAGGTCTCGAATATTTATTGTGAAAGGGGCGTGTTTAGTTGGGTTTTTTAAAATGTACTGAAGACAACCCTGGTCTTTGACCTTCTATTGTCTGGGTTGAGTGCTCGTCATGATTTAACAGTGCTTCCTCTTTTCCGCTTTTATGCGGATTTCCGCATTTTTAATGATCCGTGAAAAATCCGCACTTGTCAAAAACCAAGAGAAATATCTGCGGAAAATTTCAAGAAAAATTTTTTTTATTGGAGTGCTTAACAAAAATCATAATTTTGATGCCAAAGTTGCTCCAAATGGCTCTAATTGCATAAAAATTTTTTTTAAATTTTCCAGGGGAGCATGCCTCGGACTTCCCTTTGGCGGGCTTCTAAAAAAATCCTCCTTTTTGATAATTTCTCGGAGGAAGCACTGATTTAAAGCCAATTTATTGGATGGGTATCTTTGAGAATCATAACGCCCATTGATCAGAAATTTATTTTGGTTTCAGAATGTCAAACTCAAAATGGCAGTTGCTTGATAACCTTTTGGATTGCATGCTGGTTAATTATGATAGTCTTTTTAAAATGTTGGAGGACACGGGTGGTATTAAATCAATCAATTGTATTTCTTGAATAGTTGTATTCACAACTCCATATTTCAACCATTTACCACTGCATTTGTCCTTTTTGCAGGGTCTACCAGGTCCTCAAGGTAAAGCTGGAGGCAAGGGTGATACTGTAAGTATATATATAGTTTTGTCATGATTTACCATGATGACAATAATAATGGTCTGAGAACGATTATCCTTTACCTCATTATCATCATCATCATCATCATTGTAATGCTTGTCGCTAAATCAGTACAATTGTACTCCGTTAAATTCTGGTCCCACCCCAAATAAGGAGAACTCTAAATGACTAACGCCAAGAAGAAAAAAATATGTTTTGAGATTTTATGTTAATATAATAAAGAGTCAAATATGTACCAAAAAAAAAGAATTAAAAGTCACAGAATATAAATGCCGACTTGAAATATTGATATTTATTTTTAGACATTTACCATGCTTGAACAAGGTTAAAACCAGAAGAAAAAAAAAACTGCTGCTACTGGATAGCTCAAAAGCAATATGTCCATTTCTGAAGAAGACATTTCATTAAGCAAGATGGATTATTCAAAACCTGTGGCAACATTTTCAATTGGGAAGAGTGAACATGGACTTGCCTCATTCAGGCAGATTGAGTACTTGTAAATGTGGACCACTGCATTCAATTACAGCTTGTGTACAACCATTTTTATACAATGCATACAACTGTTTTACAAGGAGCAAAGACCATCAATCAACGATAATTCTCTGAGAATAATGCGAAGTCATGCTTGCTGATTTTGGCCAATTGTAAGACATAGCAGTTGCTGTGACTGATTGTAGTTGACCTTATGGAACTGAAGTGTACAATGCAGCTATGAGAATACTTATTTTGGTTTGGTGAATTTTGTTTTTGATTTAAAGGAGAGATGGTAGAGAAGAAAAAAAAAAAGGGAGGGGGGGGGGGGGGGGGGTGAGGGGTGCTTTGCAAATAATTATATTCAGTCAAAGAGGAAAATGATTTTTGATGCTATTAGCGCAAATAAAGAATATCTTGCATCATTGAACAGTGCAACCTAGCAACACGTCCATACATTGAGATACTGAAAGTTCATTTGATTTATTTTTCGACGAACACCTGGATTTTGTTTTTATGCAAGATAACATGCCAGCACATCGGGCAATCCAATCCTTACAAGAAATATTTTGCTTTAAAATAATGTGCAATTACTATATAATGTATGGACCAGCTATTCCCCAAATTATAACTCAATTTACACTTTATTTGAGTTTTTGCTGTACCATGTGACACTGAGACATTTCATTTGCATTTGGAATCCGTTTTAAAATAACTTTTGCTATTATTACAATGAAGACATAATAAGATGACTTAACATACATATTAAGGGGTGATGTTTTTGTTCCTTTGATTTTTATAAGGAAATGTTATGAGTGGTTACTTATTTTTGCGATAGATTTTATACCGTATAGAATGGCGTTTATATTGTTATTGTCACTTTCATCTTAAATGTATATATAAACAACCTCATTATCTATTTATGTATAGGGACAACGGGGTATGCAAGGTATTATGGGCTATCAAGGACCTCGTGGTGTCAAGGGTGACTGGGGACCCAGAGGAAATAATGGAGAGAAAGGAGACCAGGTAAGTCATGGCTGTGATATCTGAATGACAGTGACTTTTTCCTCTACCATTTACTACTGATATGATATGATTTTATTTGAAGAAGAGTTTACAAGATCACATGACCTTTAGTTACCCTGTGTAATGGATATTGAGTACAATTGAATGAAACAATTAGCATGTCATCCAATATGATAATACGTATATGTAGTCATAAACCTAAAATATTGTAAACAAACTGATATCGATTTAAACAATTCAATACAACAAAATAATGGGAATTTAATATTTTTTTTAGTTAATGATGAGTTTGATTACAATTGGTAATGAAACGGAGGTTGTGTTAATAGATCATTACCGCAATACGAATGGTGGCTGTCCACATGCCAAACTACATAGCATGGCCTAAAACAGCAATCCATTAATTTGATGGAATTCATTATATGTCAGTAACATATTGATATTCAATTTATCATATTTACATACATCAAGCACATTATTACTATAATTATTCTTTTAAAAAATCTATGGTTAATTAAATAAAGTTGTTTTTGGTCTTTTTTTTTTTTCGTTTTCTTTTTTGTTATATCCCTTAATATTTTTGTTTATTTGTTGCTTTTTAAGGGTTTAGTAGGCATTGACGGTCCTGTTGGTGATGTTGGTAATAAGGGAGAGAAGGGATTGCGTGGTGGTATTGGTATGCCTGGAAACGAAGGTATTGAGGGACCTAAGGTGAGATTTTGCTCTGACTTACATGCAAAGATTTTTGTGGTCATCCAATATACGTACTTTCCAATATACGTACTTATGTAATGTTATATTATATTGATTTCATCATTATGGCTCAGTTTAATTTTTTTTCTTTCAATAAAGTCTCTAGGAAACGTATTCATTTTAAGTTAATTTTAACCAGTTTGCTGTTATACTCTTGAAAGACAAGTATTTAAAAAATTGGCCAGAAACTCATCCTTCTAACAAACATTGATTGATTTAAATGACCCTTTTCTTGGCAAAAACTCTCAAACCTGGGACCGGGTTTTGGAAATCTTCCTGCAATTTATTTATCCGTGGAAAACAGAGCAGTAACTGTTTTGAATACAACAATGACTAAGACGTATGTGACTCTATTTTTAAGATTGAATTACTCTATTTGTTTATTCTGATATAACACCGTTTCAAGGTGACGGATCCTAATTTTTTTCATCTGATCCACTCCAACATAATACCAAATTGACGCGATGGGTCACATTTGTTAGGCTTTAAACTCTTAATAAATACTCAAAGGCCGTATCTAGTCTTAAACTATGACTTTGCATTCTGTTTAATCTTAAAAGTAAAAATGAAATGTATCCTCCCCCCCAAATTAATGTTGTCTTTAAAATATACATAGGAAGTTTATTTCTGAGAGACAAAATAATAACTTTCTGTACTTGCCTCAAATATCCATTTGATTTTTTTTTAATGTAAACATTTAGTTGGAAATTTAGAAAGAATATTTTTTGGGATAAAAATCAAGTTTGACTATCTTGTTTGATTTTTCATCATTTTCAGGGTAACTATGGTCCACCAGGTGAGCCAGGTAGCCCAGGACCTGTTGGAGAAAAGGTTAGTCAATCTGTTGAATTGTGTTACCATATCACTAGAGAATTGGGAAATTTAGAAATAAGACTGCATCTTTAATAGCAAAAAATAATTTAGAAAATATAGCACTGGTTTGTTTTTAAGAAAATGATAAAATACCATTGGTCTTGTAAAACTGCCGTGAAAACATGATGTTACTGCGGTTTATAAATCAAAAAATTTTTCTATATGAATGGATTTTCCTTTAAATTAATGGGTTTTTGTTTTTGTTTTTGAAAAATAACATATAATGCAATTTATTTCTCCCTGGAAAACAGAGCAGTAACAGTTTTGAATACAACATTGACTAAGACGTTTGTGACTATTTTTATGATTGTATTACTTTACACGGTACTTTGAAATTCATGCCGAAGCAATTATATAAATTATATACATTTTGACAACTTGGTCGGCAATCAGTGTAATTTCTATGTTCATTCGAGGTAAGTTTACTAAGTCTTAATAAATATCCTGTTCTATTTCCACCTATCAGGGTCGTGTTGGTATCCCAGGATTCCCGGGCTATCCTGGACCAACTGGAAACAAGGGAGATTCTGGAAGGAGAGGAAGGAAGGGACGACGTGGTGGAAAAGGAAAAACTGTGAGTCGCTTTGAATATTGGTGTGACTCTTGAGTTGTCAGATAAATTTTGTGTGTGTGTGTGTGTGTGTGTGTGTGTGTGTGTGTCTGTTTCGTATTCTCCAAGAGGATAAATGGTAATAAGCAAATTTACTTGTGTATTTATATTATATGTGTGTTATCATATTTGGAAAACAGGGTTTAAAGGAGTTAATTTGCTTCTTCGTTTATTTAATAATCCTCTTTTACAACAATAATTGTCATAATTTAAAAAAAAAAAAAGATTTGATGTGTTGAAATAAGTAAAATAATGTTTGAAAAATATATTATTTTACTATGTTATCATGCAGCATTAAATTCTATAGCTTGTGGAAAAAATCTTTACCTGTAGTTAATAACAGACACTTAGAGAACCATGCCTCTCAGACAGTCGTTATACTGTAAACAATGGCCATGATTGGTTGACATAGCAAACTACACATGTTTTACTATCGATGGTATGTGTCTGAGTAAAAATCCCACTGTTCTACCCCTTAATCAATAGAACCAATACAGAAAACGATGTGTGAACTTATACGTTTATAATATAATCAAGAAAATAGTGTGATAACTAGTCACCCATTTGGAGGTATAAAAACAATAACAATGAGCAGAGAAAGGTCGATTTCATTCACGTAATTGTTTATAAACAACCAACTGTTTGTCCGAGCACGTGTGAAGGTGTGTCACAAATTCCATGTTTTGATTGGTCAAAAATCTACTGTTTAATTCTATGATTTATCTAGCATTATATCCTTCAACACTTAATGTGAAGAATTTTGTGGAGTCAATGGTGAACATTTGGGTAGCTCAGTCATAGTGTCCTTCTAAAACGCATTATACACATATTACTGTACACACTTGGGGGTGTGAATGAGTACCTGTCCATAATAGGCAACGATTGATATCGTATTTTAAATGAAGTAATGAAAAATATGCCTGAAAGCTGATTTGTGATGTTGGAACAGGAAACTTGGTCCATGAAGCCTATTAGAGGAAGGAGTGAACCATGTATCATGCATTATGGAAATGTGCTGTATAATAATGTATAGATAATAATTTTGTTGTTCCTTTTTTTTCTTTTCTTTTTTTAGGGTTTGCCAGGACCTCTAGGAGAACAAGGAGAAGGTGGTATTAGGGTAAGTTTACAGATGATAAATGAAAGTTGTATGTAAATGAACAATTACTTTGGAATAGGTAATGTTTAGACTCATTACCTTTCCCTTGAAAGTTGCCAGACTGTTCAACCTGGACATTATCATGGATGATGCTTTGTTTGTTTTATTTGTTGTATACAATTTTTTTTTATTTTCTCAAGATCCTAGATGATATGAAGTTTGAATTTAGTTAGTTGATGCACTTGTTTTTTTAAAGTAGTCCTTCAGAGCCATTGTAGCCAGAGTTTATCCCAGTGTCTATAGCGTGAAAAGGATAGTAGCAATTGCTTGCTACCCTTTGGATAGGATGCTAATCTAATGCATAGTATTTTCCATCGAATCTAAGAGACCCAGCTACCCAAATCACTGCTGGGTGGACAGGGGGGGTCCCAAAATAAAAAATCTCGACTCCACTCGGGATCACTTGGGATCGATCATGATCTCTTTGCATTTTTAGCGAATGCTGTACCAACTCTACTATCGAGACCCCCATTCTTTTCTATGTTCACAGTATGTCTTCCCTTTTAAATGAAATTGTCATGTTGTTTTTTAATTAATAAAAAGAGAGAGTAACGCTTCACTATTTGCACATTATGCCAACTCTGGCATTTGGTGCAAAGCATCGTGAAAAAATATCCAACCTTTATTTATAGACTTAAACTTTTTCTTTGTCTTAGAAAGAAATGAATGCTCTTGATTAAAACAACACAGTAATATTATAGTGAATCAGACTTGAGTTTTGAACAACTGACTAGCTTTTCAGAAGATGGTTATTGATTTATAGGTCCTTGTTTTTTGTGTATGATTGAACATCCAATGAAAATGCTGTTTTTTTTAGAGCTTTTCATTTTAATTTAAGGAATGACTGTGTGAGTGTGACTTCTGAAGGTAGGCTATTGGGAATATATTTGAATGTTTTTATTGTTTGGTCAGTTTTAAAGAATTTGTGAATAATTTTCATGCACAGGGTCAAAGAGGAGAGAGAGGCAAGCAAGGCGTGCCAGGCCCCCCAGGCCCTAAGGGAGATACAGGCCAAGCTGGACCCCCAGGATTTGTTGGTGAGCAAGGTCTTCAAGGACCACAGGGACCGTCTGGACTCATGGGACCTCCAGGACCTCCTGTAAGTGGCAGAAGTGGACAATTTTTTAGAATGTTTCTTAAACTAACATGCAAATAGTTGGGACACGTAGTTAGCATTGTTTCTTTAATTGATATATGTTACAGTGAATGACATAATCAGTCAAATGGTGAAAAGGTTTGAACTGAAATATTGCCAAATTTAGCTAGAAGGTCAATTTTTATCCAAAATGAGTTCTTGTTATATGTGATTAGATCAACCCTTTTTGTACATCTTCGGGAAATATCAAAGCTTAATTTCACTTCTAAATATTTTTTTAAGCTAGTCAAGTTGAAAAAGTATGAAATTTGAAAAAAGTTGCTGGGAAAATGAAAAAATAAATAATTGCAAATCCAAAATTTTCACCTTCCGACTGATGATGTCATGCACTGACTCTTATGTCTCAATACAAAAGTTTATTGACATGCTACCTTTATATTTAATAACATTTTTTTAAAAAGTGTTACATATATGGTCAATTTGAATTTTTGTTTAAAAAAAAAGTTGTTTTTTGCAGGTATTTGTGGCCTTGTGGTAGGCACTCGCGTTTCCTTCCTAGGTTTGAGAGCCGCTCTGAGCAGCACAAAGTCGAGTCCTTGGAAAAAAGGCTCTTTACCCACATTTTCTCACTTTACTCAGGTGTGAAATGGCCGTCAACAGTATTGTCTCTGTTGAAAAAAGTTGTAATATTGCCATTCAGGCATCGTTTCTTTGTCCTACGTGTTAAGTGTTGCTGTTGGCTTGGGACTCCTTTTAAAGCGCTTTGAGCCTGTTTAGTGGATGATGCGCTTATTTAAATTTTTTTAGAATTGTAATAAAAAAACTATACTTACTTAGATCAATGAAATGTTCAACATTGGAATGATATGAAAAATATTTATAGAATTGAGCACTAGTTTTAAAGATATTATATTAAACATAAACTTGAAATTTATTTTGTCTTAGCAAATTCTAATTCTTGAAAGCTGATAGCCTTTATTAAGAAACACTAAACGTTACAAACCTCTGCCAAAGATACGTCTCATTTATATATTTGTTGTGTTTTCTCTCTTTCTTTTTTTTTTTTACCAAGTTAATATTTTAATTTTGTTTAAAATTTGCTTAGGGTGTAGCAGGCCAGGATGGACAGACAGGACAACCAGGAGATAGAGGAGAGCAGGTAAGAGGATTTTTTATTTCTTTGTCTTTCTTCTACTTGTGCTCATTGTTTCAATGGGGCAGCATGGCTCAGCAGTATAAAATAATAATAAAATGAAATAAAATTCCCAAGGGGAAATTTGTCTTTAGGGTCTATTCCAAGGGAAGACTGGAATAACCCAGGCGTCAGCCGCAGTGAGCTAGGGTGAGGTGACTTGCTCAATACCACACAACGATGCAGGTAATCGAACTCGGTACCTTTTGGGTACGAAGCAAAGACTGTACCGCTTAGCCACGCTGCTTTAACTAGGAAGGTACCAAGTTAAACTACTGGCTCGGCTCCGCTTTATGGTCTTGAACAAGTCACCTCTCCCTCACTCACTTTACAGTGTTGCACTGCAGCATTCACCTGGGTTAATCCCTTCTTCCCATGGAATAGACCTTGGAAAAGACAAATTTTCCCTTGAGAATGACTAAAGGGAAAATATTATTTCTATGACAACATAGAAATGAGCTTAAATAGCTGCATTCACGTGGGTTAATCCCTTCATCCTTTGGAAAAGACTTTAAAGACAAATTTCCCCTTGAGGATGAATAAAGGGAAAATATTATCTCTATGACAACATAGCATTGAGCTTAACTTGCTTTATGTAATCGTTAGAATGGCAATAATAATGGGGCTTTGTGACCTTATGGAATGACACCTGGCTTCAGACTTTTAGGTTACTGGTTGCAATGTTGTCTTTGGAAAAAAAGTCCTTTAACCATGTTCTATCATCATACTTAGGTGTAATGTGAGTACAGGATGGTTACAGACAGCATTGTCAGTGTTGAACAAAATTGTAAAAAGCTCAGTACAAGTGTCGTGACTTGTCTTGCATGTTAAGTGTTCTATCTATTGGCAAGAGACGTCTTGTGAAGCCCTCTGATCGCGTTTAGTGGCTATTATGTTATGTAAAAGCAAGTTTTAAATGTTGACTTCCTGAGCCTAAAGATTCAATGACATCTTCAATCTTATTTTTTTTAATAAACTCCTGTTTTCTCTTTTGGACAATATTTAAACTTATTTAACTCTCTCGAGTTCACCATGATTGAAAATTGAACATATTTGATGTTCCATTCATATAAACTTGAAGAATACTGGATAATGTAAATGTTGCTCGAAGCTCAAAAAATATTTAACCATGTGAAATTGAATGTATGCTTCAATTTAATATACGAAAACAGATAAAATGGACGTTTTGGGTTTCCCCTTTATCAACAAAACAGGATGAATGAAACACTACAGACAAATGAGATATCTCATTCGTCTGTAGTGTTTCATTCATCCTGTTTTGTTGATAAAGGGAAAACCCGAAATTTCACATTGTTATTTGTATGACCTTGAGAACGTTAAGTGTATGAACATCCAAGGGAAAGTTTATTTTGTTTTTTTATCACAGAATAAGAGACAATTGTTTAATGCCTGTTTTTAGGAGAGAATATGCAATTATATTTATGAGTTGCAATTTTTTTTTTCTCACAGGGAGCTCCAGGAACTCCTGGACAACCTGGACCTGTAGGAGTCATGGGACCTTCTGTAAGTTGTGATTAGAATGATTGTAATAGGATTTTTATGGTTTATTATTGTAATAGGATTTTTATTGTTTAATATTGTAATCTGATTTTTATTGTTTATTATTGTAATAGGATTTTTATTGTTTATTATTGTAATAGGATTTTTATTGTTTATTATTGCTTTTAACACGAAATCCCTTCTGAGTATGTGCTGTATCATGAACTCGTTGTTATCGATGAATTGTGTCACAGAAGTATGTGCTGTATCATTGATCTCACTGTTATTGATGAATTGTGTTACAGAAGTATGTGCTGTATCATTGATCTCACTGTTAGTGATGAATTGTGTCCCAGAAGTATGTGCTGTATCATTGATCTCGCTGTTATTGATGAATTGTGTCACAGAAGTATGTGCTGGATCATTGATCTCACTGTTATTGATGAATTGTGTTACAGAAGTATGTGCTGTATCATTGATCTCACTGTTAGTGATGAATTGTGTCCCAGAAGTATGTGCTGTATCATTGATCTCGCTGTTATTGATGAATTGTGTCACAGAAGTATGTGCTGTATCATTGATCTTGCTGTTATTGATGAATTGTGTCACGGAAGTATGTGCTAACAACAAGATATGAAGTGAATAGAAAAGCGCCAGAAGACAATAGAGAATAAAAATTTTTCGCGGCGGTGGTGGGGTTTGAACCTGCGACCTTATTGGTACGACAACTCCGCCTGGCAGGTGAGAGCGTGGCTCTACCGTGTGAGCTATCCACGAACACCAAAATATTCGTTTCAAACTCAAAGTCATTACTAGATCCCTCTCTCACCCACTTCTTGAGACCGCCGATTCGTTCGTACACCACCATCGCGAATAATTTTGACCAGCAGTTAAGCTTAATAGCCAATATTCTCAACACAAACATATAACATAGAAACGATTGAGACATTGAGTATGCTCCGGTGTATGGGGTGAATTTTTAATTCAGAAAAGCGAGTGGAGCAGGCACTTATGTTGGTAACAACAAGATATGAAGTGAATAGAAAAGCGCCAGAAGACAATAGAGAATAAAAATTTTTCGCGGCGGTGGTGGGGTTTGAACCTGCGACCTTATTGGTACGACAACTCCGCCTGGCAGGTGAGAGCGTGGCTCTACCGTGTGAGCTATCCACGAACACCAAAATATTCGTTTCAAACTCAAAGTCATTACTAGATCCCTCTCTCACCCACTTCTTGAGACCGCCGATTCGTTCGTACACCACCATCGCGAATAATTTTGACCAGCAGTTAAGCTTAATAGCCAATATTCTCAACACAAACATATAACATAGAAACGATTGAGACATTGAGTATGCTCCGGTGTATGGGGTGAATTTTTAATTCAGAAAAGCGAGTGGAGCAGGCACTTATGTATGGGGTGAATTTTTAATTCAGAAAAGCGAGTGGAGCAGGCACTTATGTTGGTAACAACATAAGTGCCTGCTCCACTCGCTTTTCTGAATTAAAAATTCACCCCATACACCGGAGCATACTCAATGTCTCAATCGTTTCTATGTTATATGTTTGTGTTGAGAATATTGGCTATTAAGCTTAACTGCTGGTCAAAATTATTCGCGATGGTGGTGTACGAACGAATCGGCGGTCTCAAGAAGTGGGTGAGAGAGGGATCTAGTAATGACTTTGAGTTTGAAACGAATATTTTGGTGTTCGTGGATAGCTCACACGGTAGAGCCACGCTCTCACCTGCCAGGCGGAGTTGTCGTACCAATAAGGTCGCAGGTTCAAACCCCACCACCGCCGCGAAAATTTTTTATTCTCTATTGTCTTCTGGCGCTTTTCTATTCACTTCATATCTTGTTGTTACCAACATAAGTGCCTGCTCCACTCGCTTTTCGGAAGTATGTGCTGTATCATTGATCTTGCTGTTATTGATGAATTGTGTCACAGAAATATGTGCTGTATCATTGATCTCGCTGTTATTGATGAATTGTGTCACAGAAATATGAGCTATATCATTGATCTCGCTGTTATTGATGAATTGTGTCACAGAACACACAGCCCAAATTTTGAAGTTGTTGCATCAGAGCAGCAATGGTGTTTCCACGAATGGATTACTGTATCATATATATCTCATGTATTGGATCAAATGCGCATGTATCAGGGACTTGAGCAATGTATATTGTGGTTGTTTTATAAATTGACAGAAATTGATAATGGTTCATTTTAATTCTTTCCTTACCAATAATTGTCAGTATTTTCCCAAAATGGCAGGTTTACCCTAGAAGAAAAATTGATTTTTTAAACTCAAACAAGCTCTCTACAAAACAACTTTATGTTCTTAGTAATTAAACAAATTTTGTGATGTACAAAATAAATCTGAATAAGAAAAAACGTATATTGTGTCGTAACAAATGTGATGATTTTGCTGTTGGTGGTAAGGAGAGGGTTAAAAGGACCCCCATAATGTCATTTTACAAAACTTCATCTACATATAAAATTTCTCATTGAAATTTATTTATAAAAATGCCGTCTCGGCCATGACACTAAAAGATTATTTTCTATCATTGTAAAGGGTCAATAATAGTTTTGTTGATAGTCATTATCGGAATTATTTTAGAAGATTTTTGATGATGATTAACTCTCTCCATATTTTCCATCAGACATCATATCCACTAACATAAACATTGATTTTTAAAAGTCTATCTCAAAATGAAAAAATACAAGTTTTACATAATATTGTTCAGCAAATCAAGCTATACAACAAAGTATTAAGTTATTATAACTATTAAAAAAAATTGTCTTTAAATTTTGTGATAATACAAAGAAATCTGAATGAGAAAAATGTTGGTTGTATCGTAATGAATGTGACAATTTTCCTGTATTTGGTAAGGAAAGGGTTAATAGTGTCAGTTAAGGATGTAGTCATTATGAAGATGACATGATAGTGGTGATAAAGTAAGATAAAGTAATTGATGATTATGATGTAGTCGTGAAAATGGTAATACTGATGATGGAGGTAATCTTTAAGATAATAATGCTTGTAAGAACATTGAACAAAATAATAGTAGTGATTTTCCCCATTAGAAACTTAACTTTCAATGGTCAAAAAGTTATAAGATTTATGCTTGCAAAACACATTGCAATATTATTATCTATTCAATTTTAGTACCTCTTTACTATGGAAAAACACATTTAAATATTTGGCCAGAAAACTTGTCCTTCAACTATCGATTGATTTAAATCTCATCTTGGCAAAAACTCTCAAATTCGGGACTTGAAGGACGAGTTTTCTGACCAAATTTTTAAATATGTGTTTTTCCAGAGTATGACAGAGTATACCTTTACTACCATGCTATTTTTATCATGTATGTGAGTATACCTAAGTTCATGTCAGAGTGTGAAGCTCAAATAGATAAATCTTGTTGTAATTGTCTAGACGATTGGTTTGCAGTTTTAAAGTTTATCTATGCGCAATTTCTATTAGTTCAATAATATTAATCTGTGTATTTCATTGAAAATATTGTCAATATTTGAATTTTTGCAGCAATGAAGGAGTTATAAGATTTAATAACCCTCTTGTTGTTATTTCAAATCTCAGGGTCCGGCTGGAGATCCAGGTACAGAAGGAGAGAGAGGAGACCCAGGAATCCCTGTAAGTGATCACTGATTTTTAATAGAAACTTAACTCTTTCAGCGCTGAGGCTATATTCGCATTTCCATCACAAAGCCATGGCTGACACCTGATTGGGGCAGCATGAGAATGACAAGCTAAGACAAAGCGACATTCGAATTCGGCGCAAAATCTGAATTAAAATACCCCCCTAGGGCCAATTGAATGTTCTGATGAAAATAATGATACCATTGGTTCAATTTATAGTACTTTTGTAGAAAGTAGGATTGGATTACATTATTGTTTTTGCCTTTCAAGACCAATAGAACAGATTCTTCTCTGACCACACAGTGTGGCCAATGGAGCTGAAAGAATTAACTTTAGTAGTCTGTGAGTTCAATTAGTGTAGTTGATATCGATCTTTGTTTCAAATCAAAGTTAAAATACCAGCATTTTTACCTTTTTCTTAACATTTTCTTAGATGGCTCTTCAGTTCCTTTATGAAATGGATTCAATGCCGCCACATTTTATATGGCTCGGAGGTGAAAACAATGATTAGCTTTTAAAGAAGGACAGGAAAAAAAGTCAAATCATACAGACCTCACCGAATAACAAGAACTAAGATTTTGACATAACAGATGTGAAAGGAGATTGATCTCGTGAAGATTGAATCAAGAAGCAGAGATTCTAATAAGCTTGTACAATTTTGAAATAGAATTTGACAATTGGACATATCAGCCAAATTAAACTTTTCCAATTCTTTATGTCAGATTATAATATTAATTATTCTCAGGATTAAAAAAACACAATATTATAATTGCTCTGACATGTCAAATTACTAAAGGTCTATATTTTGACACAAAGATCACTTGCTGATGGATGATAGAGCAAGTTCCCTGGATTGGGATTTGGTTGGAATTTGAAGAAAGCATTAAATCTTTTAGCATTTGTTTTTTTATTAGGCTGTTTCACAAAGGCAGTCAGTGCCAAGGAATAAATGGAGGAAATGTTTTTGCCATGATTGATGTTAGATTATTGGCTATTGCCGGCGTCACACAAAGAGTCCGCAAAACTACTCAGTAGATATAGATTTAGATGATATCCCTACCATTTTTTTTTCTTTATTTTCTTTATTTCCTTTATATTTTTTTTTATTGATTTATTTTTAACATGTAAAAATATTTATTTCTGTGACAACAAAGGGTCCACCTGGTGAACACGGTCTTCCTGGTCAAACTGGAAAAACTGGCAACCCAGTAAGTGTTTTATTTTAGATTTTCTCTATTTTCTTTAAAAGAGTCTTTATGGTGTCTCAAAAAAAAAACCCAACAAAAAACAAAACAAAAGACAAAATAAACAAAAAACAAAACAAGATGACCCAGATGTTAGTTGCAGAGCAGAGTCGTAAAGTGAGCAACAAGACCGCAGTTCATTGCTCCAGTTAAAATGAGATGTTAGCAATGGTTTTGTTATTGACTGAAAAAGGGTTTTGAGCCCGAAAAATTCAATGTTTGGTTTTTTGATCTTTTATGAAGCTGTTATATTCATTTTGTATATTGGATTTTGAATCTCCCTCTGTCATATCAAATACTTGCATCAAAATAAACAGAGGACGGGTGTCTAAATATTTTGCCAATATGCAGGATAGGGGCACTGCCAGCTTTATCCCAATCCACTCCCCACACACACACACCCACACACACACACAAACACACACACACACACACACACACACACACACACGCACAATACACACCAAAATCTTTACACTATGTTTAAGCTTCAGTTTGAATTGTTTTATTTGAAATCCGAATGATAAAATTATTCATCTTTCAAAGGACTAAAATCTTCATTTTTATACTTTTTCGCAATGTTTTGTCCGGGAAGGAGTGTTAATATGGATAACATTATGGTATTTTGAATGAAATGATTTTTATTATGTCTGGCAAATCCTATAGGTAATACCTCTCTCCTTACTGGCCATTTTCAGTATTTACGAAAATGTCATGCCTACCCTAAAAGCATGCTGACCATAATTTTGTTTGCAAAACAAGCTTTACAACAAGCTTTAAGTTCTTGCTAATTAAACAAAGATTGTTCTTCTAATTTGTGATACACAAAATAAATCTGAGCAAGAAAAATGTCTATTGTGTCGTAACAAATGTGACGATTTTATTGTAGTTGGTAAGGAGAGGGTTAATGTGAGTTTATAAAGCTGAAGTCACAAGAGAGCATAATTATTGTGATTCAGAGCCATAACCAAACACCATCCCACTCAACACAAACTTTGTGTCTATCTTCAGTATGAAGTGGATTGGGTTGAAAAGTTTGGCTGTTAATAGTTTGTGATTTAATTAACAGTACAACAATTAAAATATATTATGTTTTACCCGAGATGCAATGTGAGAACATTTGTACAAACTAGAAATTGATTTAATGATTATAATATCTTTGGGATCTCTCAACCTTTCAAATTTGGTTATACCATTGTTAGTTCCTATAGTTTCTCTTTGATTCAGATGTCTTTGGGTGTACTAAAGTTATGGTTAACCAGTATAAAATTATCAATTAAAAAAGAATTGTCCTTTGTTTTTGATGTTTAACAAACTGTCACATTTGACTTTTTACTTAGGGAGCAGCAGGACCTGCCGGTAACCCTGGCCCACCAGGCCCCAAGGGCCCTGAGGGATATCCTGGTGACAGAGGATACCCTGGACCTGCTGTAAGTATCAACATCATCATCATCAACATAATCATGGCCATCACCAACATCATCATCATCATCATCATCATCATCATCATCATCATCATCATCATCATCATCTTTTCATGATCATAAAACACTTACCTTTTTTGTTTTCATTTCCCACCTACACACCAGGGTAAAGAAGGACCCAGAGGAGAACCAGGACCACCAGGACTTCTTGGTTCTGATGTAAGTATCTATCTGTATATCTCAATGATTGTTTTGAGCAGAATACTACAGTATCTTTTGGTTTCATAGGAACCATCCTGCAACGCTGAGATCCAAAAATTCCATCTTCACTCTTTATCCCCAAATACATTCATGGAACAACCTCCCTGGTTTTGAGCAATAGTAAGCTTTTCAGGAAAATACCATATTTTTAAAATTTTGCTTTGAATAAGCACATCGGCAACTATGCTCAGTTTGAGTAAATGGAGTTAAGTATGTGGAAATAAACCATAATAATTGTCATTTTTAATAAATATTTATAAGAGGACATTTTATTTTTGATTTAATACTCCAATTTTTTAAAAAAATATTTAAAATTGGGGGAAATGCTATACAACAGTGGTAATTATTTAAGGCCAAATCTTTAAATTCGATTTACACGTTGGTATAAAAAAGGATGATTTTTTTAATGGAAGGTAACATGGCTAAGGTCTTTTAAAGGGGTATGATTAAAGTATTCTTGAACTCTTGGGTTTGAAATTTCGAATTTGTTCCCAATGCACTCTCCCAAGGTTGCTTAAGCAATATTGGGAACTCGTTAAAAACTCCAAACTTTGGAGCTTGACAATATTATAATATTGCACCTGTGCTTGATATATTTATCTAGTTAGTTTAGTTTATTAATAATTTATTACCAGTTTCATACAATACCTCTCCATTTATTCTTCATATCCAGGGAGACAAAGGCGCCAGAGGCCCAGAGGGGCCTGCCGGAGAACCTGGTCCATCTGTAAGTCTTGTCTTGTATTTCAGTGATCCTTTTTAAAAATTAAACTTATGACGTTAAAATGTTTGATTGGAATAAAATTCGCTCTCTGACAACTTGAGAAATGTTCATAGTTGTGAACCATATACTCATCAATTAGAAAACGTGTCTATCACAGAAATATGGAGTCATTAACGATTGTGGTATAGAGTCATAAGCTGACACCATCCCACACCACACAAATATTTTTATCTGGAGATTTTTTCATCATATGGCCCCTCCATTTGGAATAAATTACTTTTTGAGATTAGAAATTCAGAATAAATGTTGGCATTCAAAAGCAGGCTAAAGACATATGACTTTAGAAAAAAAATTTTTTTTGCTTGATTTTTTAAATTTTTTATTATTTTTTAGATTTATTTCTATGTTTATAGCATTTTAAATATTGAGTTATAATATGTCTGTTACTAATAGCTGTAGTCATTGTTTAATTAATGATATATATTTTATTTTTATTTTTATAAAGCGCCTAGAACTCATATTGCTTGAGATGTTGGCGCTATATAAGTGTGAAGTATTATTATTATTATTATTATTATTATTATTATTATTATTATTATTATTATTATTATTATTATTATTATTATTATTATTATTATTATTATTATTATTATTATTATTATTATTATTGTTATTATATTCTCTCTTTGTACTTGTCACTTAAATGACCAAAAAGTATCAAAAGGACAAAAAAAAAAATAATGATAATAATTTTGTTGCAACTATTTCCTTGCAGGGACCTCCAGGTCTTATAGGAAACCAGGGCAAGAGAGGAGATAAGGGAGATCAGGTCTGTATGATATAAGATAAATTTTATTAATGCAACCAGTAATGTGAAATTGAAAGTAAGACTCAATTTAATATACGCAAACAGATAAAATGGACGTTTTGGGTTTCGTCTCTAACAACAAAACAGACGAGTGAGATAATGTGGTAGCAAAACAACAATAAATGTTAATAAGTAGTAATATTGATAATCATGATGATGACTATGTTCTTAAGATGGGATCAAATATAATATAAGATAGAATTAGATAAGATCTCTTCTTTTCATTTCTGTAAACGCAAGATAAAGATCTGAATAAAAGAATGTTAATTAACGTTAAAATATTAAGACAAGAAATAACCCGGACAAAGCGGGTAAAGAAATACAAGAAAACAGTCAGCCTTCTGTGGTGTCAACTACTGCGTTGATTTCCTCAAACTTTTTATACATTAAAATTCACGATTTCAAATTTATAATTTTGAGTTTCTTCCTAGTTCATGATTTGATATTAGTTTGAACAAAAACTTTTATTAGTATTTTTAGGAACAGTTTCTTGTTTTTTTCAGAAGATATCACCCCCACCCCCTTTTTAAAAATTATCCAATGCCCTCTCAATCTGCAACGATTGTTGACTTATTCAATAAGTTCTTTATGTTTTATATCAATACTTTTGGATTTGTAATTAAAAATTAAAAATCATATCAAACATATTATATTAATTGACAGACCAACTACCCACATGAAGAACTTATGTTTAATACATACTTATTGTTATTAGTTTCCAGCTTGTCTTCTAGTTTAAAAATTCCATTGTGATGTTGGATAATTGCAAATTGTGATAAAATCTTCCCAACATTTGATGATTTAATTTATGTTATATAACATACATATGTAAGGTTGTATATCTTCTTGTTATCTATTTTAGGGTCCTGAAGGTCTCAGGGGAGAGCCAGGCCCAATGGGACCAGTCGGAGGAAGGGTAAGATGGGATTAAATAAATAAATAGATAAATAAACATTAATAAATAAGTGAAATAAAATTCCATTAATTCTTCCCCAATTATTATATTGTCTGTATAAATCCTTATTAGTTGGACAGTCATTCACAAAATGTTTCAGCCTGATATGAATTATGAATTACTCTGGGCTCATTAGTAGTAGTAGTAGTGTATGGCTACATCTCCAAATTCATTTAGTCAACCCAGCTTCGAAAGTCTTCCTCCACCCTAAGGACTGTTTCATAGCCACCTTCAAGTTTAGTTACTGGACAGTGGAGGACGATGTGATTGCTGGCCTCTGGAGCTTCCTGACATTTCCGGCAGGCATCACTGTTCACAAATTTCCATCTGCACAATGATTGGTGTTAAATATTTTGGGAGTAGAAAAAGGTGTCTGCCACATTGCAGAGACAAACATGTGTTGTTTATATTAAATTTTATGCTGGCCCTTGTTATTATTTAGACATGTGGAGTGAATGATCTTTCACGACAGATCATATTTGTTTTGTTCTTGTAAGTTAATTTTGATAAAGATATTAGCAGGATATGTGTATCATTTGTTCACAATTGTTGGATTTATTATAGAATTTTTGAATATATGACATTTTTGTACATAATACTTATTTATGAAGATTCTACAAGTTAAAAAGTAAAAAGAAGGATATAGACGTAATGAAAAATTCAGTATTGTGTCTTGTCTATTCAATCAACACCCAACTGTTTGTTCTCTTTGTTAACATTAACAAAGTAATCCCACATTTCCATAGTTATACAATGTTAAGATAAAGAGAAAAGAAAAAAAATGTAGTCCCATTACTGAGGTAACATAATCATAATATATTGTATGATTTCAGGGATACAGAGGAAGTACTGGACCTGTGGGACCCCCAGGCTTAAACGGAGACAAGGTAAGTCATACATCTTTTCTTCTATAGTCTTGCACTTCATCTCTGGATTATTTTATAAATGATGCATGCAGTGCAGTTGACCCCAACTCAAATATGAAACGGATTTTTAGATGTGTGGTCATTTATAAACACCAATATTTAAATATCTAAATTTATTAGAGATTTATTTGAGGTACTTGGGTTTTCGTTCTTTAGTGTTGGATTACTTTCTTCTTACTGACTGACATTGTGTGATGTTTACATTTTTTTTTCTATTCTTAACAGGGAGCCATGGGACCCGAGGGAGTTAGAGGACCAAAAGGTGCAAGAGGAGGAAATGTAAGTAGGAGATGGTGCCACTGCTGGTGGTGGTGGTGGTTGTTGAGTTGGATATGACGATGTCGGTGGTGAAGGTAGTCATGAAGGTATTTGTATTAATTAGGTTGATATGACAATTGCAGTGGTGAAGGTAGTAATGATGATATTGGTTGTTATGTTGATATGACAATTGCAGTGGTGAAGGTAGTAATGATGATATTGGTTGTTATGTTGATATGACAATTGCAGTGGTGAAGGTAGTAATGATGGTATTGGTTGTTGTGTTGATATGACAATTGCAGTGGTGAAGGTAGTAATGATGGTATTGGTTGTTGTGTTGATATGACAATTGCAGTGGTGAAGGTAGTAATGATGGTATTTGTAGTTAGGTTGATATGACAATTGCAGTGGTGAAGGTAGTAATGATGGTATTGGTTGTTATGTTGATATGACAATTGCAGTGGTAAAGGTAGTAATGATGGTATTTGTAGTTAGGTTGATATGACAATTGCAGTGGTGAAGGTAGTAATGATGGTATTTGTAGTTAGGTTGATATGACAATTGCAGTGGTGAAGGTAGTAATGATGGTATTGGTTGTTGTCATTTTAGTTGACATCGTTGTATTTTTATGCGTCATGGTCTAGGTGTTTATAGTGGTGGTGATGACGGTGCCAGAGTTAAGTGGTGCTTATTCTTTTAATGTTAGTATGGTATTGATACTCAATGTCTCAATCGTTTCTATCTTACATGTTTGTGTTGAGAATATTGGCCATTAAACTTAAATGCTGGCCAACTAACTTTGCGGCGTTTGTGTGGGATGAACCTATGAGTTCAAGAAATCGGGGGAGAGAAGGCTCTAATTAGACTAAGCTTTGAAGCGACTTTTTTGGGGGATCGTGGATAGCTCATACGGTAGAGTCACAATCTCCCCGGCCAGGTGGAGTTGTCGTACTAGTAAGGTCACGGGTTCGAGCCCCCATCGCCACTCCGAAGTTTTTATTCTCTGTTGTCTTCTGACACTTTCCTACTCGCTTCATCTCTTGTTTTTATGATTTTGTAAAACTGTTGGTATAAAAGATGTAATTATATAGGATGGTTTCTTATTTAGATTTTGTTTTGTAAGATATGTTGTTTTTTTTTCCCAGCTGCTGCCTTGCTTGGCATATTATATTTGATAAAACATAAGGGTAAGCTGTTAGAATGTGTTTAGAAATGTCAAGAAGGATGAATGGTATTTTTTTATTTCCTTTTGTTTTTGTGCAATCATATTTACTTTTATTTCCTCTAGGGCCCACCTGGACCACAAGGACCCATTGGACCCCAAGGCCCACCTGGATCACCTGTGAGTAAACAGTGATCAATTTCATTTTTAAAAATAGACATCTTTGATTCTCTCTACATCGGACTTAAGCTTAAAAATTGTCATAAGAATCCATTAGCTAATTGATGTTCCAGAGAAAAAATCAATATTTATTAGGATAAATAATAAAAAAATTTAATATACTATTTTCTGATATTGTCAAATTTATGAAAGAATAAATCAATTGATTGTTCACTTTCAAAAATCAAAGCTGCAATGTTTTTTCTTCATGTTACCAACATTTCAAAAAGGATAGAATCTAGTAATGGGTAAATGCAATTATAAATAGCATGCATACTGTTTGTAATGAAATGAAACCAAATGGGAAATAATAAAAACCTAATACTATTGAAAATCTTTTAGATATGAAAGACATAACATGTTAGTTTTGATAATCCAGAAACTTTGAATATTTGACAAATTCACTTGATATTAAGTTGTCCATCATTTCTATACATAATCAATATTTTTAAAAAACTAATGATAATGAGTAATTTTATATATAGAAGACATAAATTGCTGTTATCCTGTCCCTAATTTCTAAACGTATTAGAACTATCACATTCTAACAAATTACAATGATCGTCTTCTAGTTTTATCTTTACAAATGACCAACTTCGGAATATGCCAGCCCAGCTTGGGTCCCTCGCAAACATAAAAACATACATGAGAAAATTGGTCAGGTGGAACGTAAAGCAGTGCAATTTATCACCAACTGCAAATCCATATAGAAAGGATGCATCACAGATTCCCTCTACAAGCTCCAACTACTGATATTAGAACATCAATGAAAAACTTGGAGGGCCACAGTACTTTACAAAACAATCAATAGCGACAACACACCACTCTTAATTCCTGAACATTTTAACCCTAGATCAAACAGATACACATCAAGAAACGTCCATGCATCCAATTTCATAAACCCCCACATTAGAACTTAAAATTATTAAAAACAGTTGTTTTTTTCCCCAAGAACTATAAGAGAATGAAATTTCTTGCCGGGCACGTCATCAACAGCCTTCATCAGACAAATAGTCTTTCTTCTTCTTCTTCTAGGTTCCATGCCTGGTCCAGGCTTCGGATACTGCATGAATTATCTCTCTCCATTCCTCCCTGTCTCTTGCTTTTTCAAACAGCTCTTGGATTGTTAGGTTGGTGAAGCCCTTCAGTTGGTCTATGAGTGTTTTTCTTTGTCTCCCCCGGGCGCGTTTACCAGGTATTTTTCCACAACTTGCCAGGTATTCATTCTTATCTTTCCTTACTATGTGTCCGAAAAAGGATAGTTGTTGATCCACTATTAAGGGCATTAGTTTCCTTTGTTGGTATGTTTGTTTTAGCACTTCTTCGTTCGTTTTTTGTGCAGTATACGATATTCTCTGCATCCTTCTCAAGCACCACATTTCAAAAGCTTCAATGTTCTTTTGTGTTTCTGCATTTGTAGTCCAGCTTTCGCATCCGTAAAACAAGATTGGCCACACGTAGCACTTCAAGACTCAAGTCTTTAGATAACCCCAAACCACCCATTGTTTCATTTTGTCTTGCTATTACAGATTTGCATTCATGGGCCCATAGGCCTTTTCCATCTTATCGATGATTCAGATAATAGTAAAGATACGATTACTTCTTTGTTATTTTTCATTACAGGGATCTCCAGGTGAACAAGGAGCGAGAGGTGTTCAGGGACCACATGGAGTCAAGGTATTATTTTTTGCTTAGAGTCTGATGTCTCGGAGTTATAGCGCTATATACGTTTTCAGAATTATTATAATTATTTTTGTTTGTAAAGCAACTTGAGAACCTTAAGTGGTGGACCTTGTGCTATATAATAAATGCTCAGGTTTTTTGTGCGGCTATGTGATCTTGGGGGCGAAGTGGCCGAGTGGTTAAGGCATTGCACTGTGACCCGGAAGGACCCGGGTTCGAGCCCCGCTTCTGGCACTTTCGTTTTTTTTCCTTGAGCAAGATTATTAACCCCCAATTTGCTCACTTCGACAACATGGGTGATTCCTGTTGACATCAGACATCTTGTTTGATGAGTTATCTATATTCCTTCATGGAATGCCTTGGCGACGATGTCTTATGATGTGGCGGAAAAGGCATTATGCCCACAACATCATAAGACATCATCGCCGAGGCATTCCACGAAGGAATATAGATAACTCATCAAACAAGATGTCTGATGTCAACAGGAATCACCAATGTTGTCGAAGTGAGCAAATTGGGGGTTAATAATGACACTCGCCTTCTTTGTCAATAGTTCTTCTAGCCAGAATGCCTATGGAGTAGGAATTTACCTCTATTTCTATTTCGCAAACGGACAATGGCAGTTACTTGCTACCCTTTGGGTTGGAAACTGGTCTATGGCAAAGCAATTTTTCCAGATCAAAAAGACCCAGCTACCCAATCACTGAATGAAGGACAGGGGAGAGTCTGAAAAAATTGACCGCACCTGGGATTCAATCTAGTCCCTTTGCTTGTGAAACAAGTGTACTACCAACTGAGTTATTGGAACCCGGGCTGCATATCAAGGGAATAGATATTTTCATTACCAATCTCTTAATATATCAGTAAATGAGTGGCTTTGTGGACATGAAAAAGGCCTTTCCTTCGCATAATGCTCTTTATATAGGACAATGCCCTACTGAAAGTGGCTATGTGCTCTTGTGGTATGACACTCGCATTTGGATCAGATGATCCTGGGTTCGAGCCTAGCTCAGCGCATAGTTGAGTCCTTGGAAAAGGCTCTTTACTCACATTCTCTCACTGTACTCAGGTGTAAAATGAGAACCTGGCCGATAACAGCATTGTCTCTGTCTGAAAAAATTGTAATATCGCCTAACAGGCGTCATGTCACGCCCTACATGTTAAGTGTTGCTGTTGCCCAGGGACCCTTTGTAAAGTGCTTTGAGCACGTTTAGTGGATATTGCACTATATAAAAGCTCTTTTTTTGTTTTTTTTTTGTTTGTTTTTTTTTTTTTTGTTTTGTTTTTTGAAAGAGCAGTCCTCAATGTCTGTCTCAAACAATGACTTTTTTTTCATTGATAACACCAAAATAATCTCTAGAATGTTACATCATTTAAAGATTTTATTAGGAAATCTTAATATCGATAGAGATGTCATTTTGATGCCATTCATTTTTTTAATTTGAAAAGTCTTTGACAATTTAATGCAGCACTAAAGACATTCTTAGTGTTGTTCCAATGTATTGCGGCATCTTTGGCTACCACTGAATGGATCATTATTAGCCAATAAATTCTTTAATGTATTCATTTCTTAGAATTATGACAAAATATATGCAATATGGGACAGCGTGGCTCAGTGGTACAGTCTTTGATTTGTACCTGAAAGGTATCGAGTTCGATCACCCGCCATGCTGTATGGCCTTGAGCAAGTCACCTCACCCTAGATCACTTTGCAGTGCTGCTCTGCAGCTGACACCTGGGTTATTCCAGTCTTCCCTTGGAATAGACCCTAAAGACAAATTTCCCCATGGGGATGAATAAAGGGGGTTTTTAAAAATAAATAAACACATAACCCACATTTGGCTAATTCATGAGTTACAACATTTCTAACAGGGATCCGAGGGACCAAGAGGGCTTCTAGGTCCACCTGGTCTGACAGGTCTTCAAGGTATGCCTGGCCCACCAGGAATCAAGGGAGATGCTGGTAGCCCTGGAAAGAAGGTAAGAAGATGATGGGATAGATGTTTGGCTTTTGATAGTGTTGGTGAATAGATGGAAGGATGTGTGGGCAGATAGACTGGTGCGGTGTTCAGTATGGTCTCTCTCTCCGTTCTTGTCTCTGTCTCTGTCTGGCTGTCTGTCTTTCTCTCTCTGTGTCTCTCTGTCTCTCTCTGTCTCTCTCTCTCTCTCTCTCTCTCTCTCTCTCTCTCTCTCTCTCTCTCTCTCTCTCTCTCTCTCTCTCTCTTTCTTTCTTCCTTCCTCTCAATGTTATTGTCTGTCACCACTAGTTATGGTGTGGTGGGATAGTAACATAGTGTTACCAGATGTTCGAATGGAAAAACAAAGAACATTTAAATTTTTGTTCTATAACTATCTTTCTTATATTTCCCTTTTGGATTAATCACCAATTTGTTTTTATTACAAGCTTCCTCTTTTAAACAGAAATTTGTAATCATCTTCGAATAATTTTATCTAAATAATTTTAATAGAGATGATGAATGCATATCATGTTTCAATAAAATCAAGGGAATAACCATTTCATACTCTTAGCTGCGGCTATGTGCTCTAGTGGTATGACACTCTCTTTCAGATCGGAAGATCCTGGGTTCGAGCCTCGCTCGGCGCATAGTTGAGTTCTTGGAGAAGGCTCTTTACTCACATTCTCTCACCGTACTCAGGTGTGAAATGAGTACCTGGATGTTAACAGCGTTGTCTCTGTCCGGAATAAATTGTAACATCGCCTAACAGGCATTGTCCCGTCCTAAATGTTAAAATGTTGCTGTTGGCCAGGGACCACTTGTAAAGCGCTTTGAGCACATTTAGTTGATATTGCGCTATATAAAAGCTCAATTAAATTTTTTAATTTTTAAAAAATAACATTAAGAGAATAACATTTCATCCTTTCAATTCTCTTATCTTATATAGGGACCCACTGGGCCCCCTGGACCCCAAGGAAACCCTGGAATACCTGGTGCTGCTGTAAGTGATAAGACGATAGTGATGATGTTGATGATGATGATGATGATGTGAATAGTGATAATAAAAATGATATTAATAATTATATTAATAAAATTGATGATGATGATGTATAATAATAATAATGATAACAATGATGATGATGTGAATAGTGATATTAAAAACGATGTTAATAAAATTGATGATGATGATGTATAATAATAATACTACAAATAATGATAATGATGATGATGATTATAAAACATAGATGATGAAGCTGTAAGATAGTTATAATGTTGATAATACGCTTTTTTTTCTTTCGCTTTTTCTTTCTTTTAGGGAGTCCAAGGAACAATTGGAGGCCCTGGAGCTGATGGTGCTCTGGGCCCTAAGGGAGATCAGGGTGAACCTGGTCCTCCAGGAATCCCCGGAACTGATGGACCAACGGTAAGACTACCTTCTTCTTCTTCTTCTTCTTCTTCTTCTTCTTCTTCTTCTTCTTCTTCTTCTTCTTCTTCTTCTTCTTCTTCTTCTTCTTCTTCTTCTTCTTCTTCTTCTTTCTTCTTCTTCTTCTTCTTCTTCTTCTTCTTCTTCTTCTTCTTCTTCTTCTTCTTCTTCTTCTTCTTTTTTCTCTCTTCTTCTTCTTCTTCTTCTCTCTTCTTCTTCTTCTTCTTCTTCTTCTTCTTCTTCTTCTTCTTCTTCTTCTTCTTCTTCTTCTTCTTCTTCCTTCTTCTTCTTCTTCTTCTTCTTCTTCTTCTCTCTCTTCTCCTCCTCTCCTCCTCCTCCTCCTCCTCTTCCTCCTCCTACTCTTCCTCCTCCTCCTCCTCCTCCTCCTCCTCCTCCTCCTCCTCCTCCTCCTCCTTCTACTTCTTCTTCTTCTTCTTCTTCTTCTTCTTCTTCTTCTTCTTCTTCTTCTTCTTCTTCTTCTTCTTCTTCTTCTTCTTCTTCTTCTTCACCTAAGATTATTCTTGATTGTTGTCTTTCCATTAAAATTATGTGTGCTATCAAGCCACAGTTCTCTGCGTATAGTTAACCCCTTGTCAAAGCTTGATTTTAAATAAAAAATAATAACACCAATCACCAAGACAAACCAGACAACTTATGATCCGAAGTTGTTTTTTATTTTTTTTTTAAAGATTAGAAATTACATGAGTATTGAGTAGTTGACATGTTAGAGCATATGAACCAACCAAGGTTCTGTTCTATAATATTTCAAAATATTTTCAAATCTTCACTGTTTACTCTGAAAAAATGGATCTCTGGATTTGATTTAGATCTAACTGACAGTTTTACAAAAGATTAGTGTACTGTCTGAACTTCAGATTAATAGTAATTTTCTGTTTCAGCCTATAAATATTGGTTTATTATTGTTTGTCGATATTTTTGTTATTCAACAGGGCCCTATGGGCCGTGTCGGCCCCAAAGGAGATGAAGGTCGTACAGGAAAGCAGGGAGATGCTGGCCCTCAAGGAGGAAGGGGTGAGGACGGAGAGAAAGGAAGCATTGTAAGTGAATCTATCACTTTGTTTTAGCTTTAGTCCTTTCTTAAGCAATTTATTTTAACATGTATTCCAATATAAGAGAAATAAATTAAAAACACCCCCAATGTGTGAGGATATTGAAGACTTAGATTTATCATACAATTATGAAGATCTAAATACTAAATCTTGAATATAAATTGAACCTTGAGTATTAGACTCAAATATAATATTTGGTTGTTATTGGCCTCTTATTTTCATGACTACTATAAGTTAGTTGCTGGGGTAAGATGGTAGATGAGAAGAGGAAAATTGTTTGTAACCCACTGAGTGACTATTATGTATATATCTCTAAGACCTTATTCTTGATAATAAAATGTGTCGTGTTGATGGCTAAGTCTGTGAACTGTCTCATATTGTAAAAAAAGTCAACCATCATTGAAGGATACCAGTCACTTGATGGATGATAAAGATCGTAATGTCTTAACTGTTGTCTTGTGTTCTTGTAAATGGTGCTGATCGAAGCTCAAAGAAATAAATAACAGTGTGAAATTGAATGTCAGCTTCAATTTAATATAAACAGATAAAATGGACGTTTCGGGTTTCAGGACAGCTCTGTTGATAAAAGGTTAAATGTCCCTTTTATCTGTTTTCGTATATTAAATTGAAGTTTACATTCAATTTCACATTGTTATTTGTTATTTTCTTCGGACATCATGCATATTTCATCTCTTGAGAATGGTTAAAATTTGTAGATTAGCCCATCTCAAATAATATAAAGAGAGCTCGTGCTAATCAAAAGCCTATCAGATGCCGTATATTGTATAAAAATGGAATTTGGCATTTATGACATATTTGAAGATATTTTTAAATAATAAAAGGATATATATATTGAAGATATAAATAATATAAATTATAAAACACAAAACTTTTTGAAGTGAGAAAATGAATCTTTCAATTGATATTGATGTATTAAATTTAATTGTATGTGAAATATTCTATTCATGATTGTTTGGTCATTTATTCATAGCTTTTTATTTATTATCCAGGGACAAATGGGAGCTCCAGGTCCAACAGGCCAAGCTGGAGACATAGGACCCAAGGTATGGATTTTATCATGGATTATCGAGGGATGATAGAATTATGTCTCAATCGTTTCTATATTACATGTTTGTGCTGAGAATATTGGCTATTTAGCCTAAATGCTGGCCAACTAACTTCATGGCATTTGTGTGCATTGAACCCGTGACCTCAAGAAGTCGGGGAGACGTGGCTCTTGATAGACTAGAATTTGAAGATAGCTCATACGGTAGAGTCACGATCTCCCCGACCAGGAGGAGTATTGTCGCGGGTTCGAGCCCCCATCGCCGTGGCAAAGTTTTTATTCTCTGTTTTCTTCTGGCACTTTTCTACTCACTACATTTTTTGTTAGAATTATGTCTACTTAGTTGAACGCAAAATACAATAAAACCGTCAACCCTTTGGTATTGTGATAGTTTACTCCTCTCACAGATCACTTGTTTCAATGCTGACACTTTTTAGTTACCAGTTATTAAATTAACGGCTTATTTCATTTGCTATGAGGTGGACAAGTAGTATTGCTCGGTATCCAGAGAAGGTGGGGGGTCTGCATTTGAGCCCAGGGCTTCAGGCAGTTAGTTATAACTTATTTTTGGGCAAGACCATTAATTTGCCAAAATGGAAACATGGATTACCATGACAGTATCATCTTATGATGCCATTTGGAAGGATTTGTTTTTTTTAATAATAAAGGGGAGGGGGGGGGGGTATGTCTAAAGAAAATGGGAGAATGCAAGGTTCAAGTATGAAATTTATGGAAATGAAATGAAAAGATTTTTTTTATTCATGATGAATTAATGAAATATGAAAACAAGGAATATAAACATTGGATATAATTGGACTCATATGGCAGAAAATAAAAAGTATCTAAAATCACTTCTGGTGAATTAATTCTCTCTCTATCCAAATAATTTAATGCCTAATCTTTTAAATGGCTTTTACGTTTTAAAAAAAAAAAATGTTTCTGTTTCATATAATTGAAGTGAGGAGCACGCATGGTTTCCTTCTGTTGCCTATTTGCTTTGGACAAGATTAATGCTAAAATATATTTTCTTTTATTGTTATTAAAAGAACCATATCAAATTGAGAAATTATAGAGCAGACACTGGTGTAAGATAAAGACCTGAAAAGGTGTGTGTGAAATAGTACCAGGCAAAGCAAAAATGAAAAATACAAGAACAAAATCATTCCAAAAAAAAAATCAGTCTTCATCAACTGAGGATTGAACCTCAGACCTCCTGATTCCCGGTGAGATGTGCTACCACTACATCACATGAGGTTTCCAGTTAGTTTGGATGATTATAATGCATATATTCGTCACAAGGGTACACGTTATGCGCTGTGAAGACTGTTTTTTTTTTTTAATGTTTTTTTTTTTACTTGTATTTTTCTTTCTTTCTTTGCCTGGCACTGTTTCATACACACTTTTTTAGATCTTTATATTAAAGAACTGTGTGTTACACCACATGAATAGTCATAATGAGCCAGACTTTACATATTCAGAAAGGACACTGAATTATGGCACCAGGTCTAATTTTGAACTGGCAATGGAGACAAAAAAAAATAAAAGTTCCAAATACTCCACGTAGTGGAACCAGATCCATGTTCATGTGAGATCTGCAAATTTGGCAACATCTTTTTCAAAACCTTTATACCTCGACTTATATTATATTTTGACGTGATTTACTCGACTTATTCATATCTCTCCTCATGGAGAATAGGGCCATGAACACGTCTTCTCCAGGCTGTCCTGATGGCTGCCACAGTACAGCCTCTAGGATGCAAATCCCATATTGCTTCTTTCCTTTTCAACTGTCTTCCCCCTGGGTGGGGTTCTTGACCTTCCATTGTGGTCAGGGAGGTTCTTACTGTGTCTTCTATTCCTCCTATTTCTGTTTTCCAACTTGCTTTCTGTCTTTGTCTTGGAATGAGATTATTTGGTTTTTCCAGGCCCTGGCCAGATGCCCTTCTGAGAGGGAAACAGGCGTTTTGGGTGATGATATTTTTTTTCCTTGTAAATCATCTCTCTGTTATGCACTGTATTATATTTTGTTTACATATTATATATGTTTTGTAAACATTTTGAGCGTATTCCTCTTAGTAGGGGCCTGTGCTTGTGTTTGGATGAGACTTGTAGGTGATCTCAAACTAAGTACATTGATGGTATGGTCTTGGAATCTACATCTGTTCCCTATTTGAACCAATTTCCCTTTGTCCTACCTTTTCTCGGGTGCTTTAATTGTAATTCTAGAACTTTTTACTATCCCATTATCTTCCTTTTTACTGGAGCTGATATGACCTTAATGCATTGCAAGCGCCGTAAAACCCATTAAAAACAAACAAAACAAAACTGTCCTCCCCCATGTTTCCCCTGGTCTTTCTTCCTTCCGCTTGCTGTCAGATGTCCCTGTTAGAACCACTCTAAGGAGGCTGTTGTTCTTCATTGTTCTTTAGACATGTCTTATCCATCTCCATCTTCTGAGTGTCACCAATTTATTATTTTACTTTTAAAATTTTTGGAGCTGATATATTGATTTTTTGCTATAATGGTTTTTTTTGGGTTTTTTTTTACATCAATAGATATAGCAATGAAGACAGAATTACAACTCATTTCTTATTTATCATCCAATTTCACATTGTTATTTATTGATAAAGAAGAACCCCATCATCCTTACCAGCCATTTTTAGAATGTTCCCCGAAAATTCACACCCATCCAACACAAAAATAGACTTTTCCTAATCAAACAAAAAAAAAGTAGCAAGTGCATTCTATACAGAATGTTGCTCAGCCAGAAGAGCTCTACAACACAGTGTTTAGTATTTATAGTATAGCTGTCATCAAAGCATTTCTTTTACATTTTGTGAAGTACAAGAGAAATCAGAAAGAAAAAATGGTCGGTTGTATCGTGACGAATGTGATGATTTTCCTATGGTTGGTAAGGTGACGGTTAAAGAAGGGTTATTATACTTTACCCACCATAAAAACTCTGTTTTAATCATTTTCCAGTATGTTTACAATGTGTTATTTTCTTTATTTAGGGAGAACCAGGAACTCCAGGCAAACCAGGAAAACCTGGTGTTGAAGGACCTCAGGTAATTTGTTGGAAACCTTATCACCACCATGGTCTTCATCATCATACTCTTCACCTTGATCATGATGATGATATGATGATGATGATGATGATGATGATGTCATCATTATCATCATCATTGTCATCATCTTCACTCACCATCATCATTGTCATCATCATCTTCATCATTATCATCATCATCACCGTCATCATCATCATCATCACCATCATCATCATCATCATCATCATCATCGTCGTCGTCATCATCATCGTCGTCGCCATCATCATCATCATCATCATCATCATCATCATCATCATCATCATCATCATCATCACAATTTGTGCCACCATTAATTATATTAATTTTCATCACATTTCTATGCTAGGGTCCCCCAGGACCTAATGGAGAACCAGGTCTGCCCGGAGTCAATGGCATCCAGGTAATCTATCCCTGATAAGATAATGTGTTCTAATCAAATGACATCACAATGGAGTATTGTAGCTTCAAAAATAAAAGTAGAAATAGGAGTTATAATCATATGACATCACAATAGAGTATTGTAGCTTCAAAGATAAAAATAAAAGTAAAAATAGGGATTATAATCAAATGACATCACAGTAGATAATTGTAGCTTCAAAGATAAAAATAAAAATTAACAAGAGCATTTCAAGGCTCTCAATCTTTTTTCAACCATAAGTGAAACAAAAATAATGATGATTTTATGTTTGAAGAGGATTTTCAGCCTTAAATTTGCTTTATTATATTGATTGTGTTTTTTGGGGGTTTTTTTTGAGGTGATATATTGATTTTTTTCGAAAACCATCAAATGTTTTTTGTTTTTTTTACATTTGTAGATATAGCAATGAAGACTCATTTCTTATTTATCATTCGATTTCACATTGTTATTTACTGATAAAGATGAACTCCAAACTGTCCACATTATCTGTCTTTTTGATTCAATTGAAGCTTACATTCCACTTCCTATTGGTATTTAACACTTGAATGTTCATTAATCTACCTCTATCTGACACTCAATTGATTATGCGTATGTTGTCTTTTAGTTATATTGAACAGATATCATATCTGAATTTGTATACGTTTCTTGAGTACGAAAGATTTCGTCTTTCTGTTGTATCATTTCAGCTTTGAGGATCAATTTTCCAAGCACGCTTTCTAAATGAATGCCACTTTTGTAATTTTTTTTTTTTTAAATGTTTTGGTTTGGGAAAAAAAAAATTCAATAAAAATGGTCTTGATAAAAAAAAAAGTCTGAATATGATATTATAAATAAGAAGAAACTTTGGTTGACACATCCTAGACAGAGTGCATGTAATGAATAATGATACACGAATATATATATTTATATTTTTATCTTTGTCTTTAAGGGAGAAATGGGTCCCCCAGGAGAACAAGGTATTGCTGGGTCTATAGGTGAGAAGGGAGACAGAGGATACCCAGGTGTCAGAGGTCAGAGAGGTGTACCTGGATCCCCAGGAGAGCCAGGACCTCAAGGCCCGAGAGGATCACCAGGACAATCAGGACCTGTGGTGAGTAGGATACTGTTGTAAATGATCATGCAATTTCCCTCCCCTCCCACACACACACACACACACACACACACAAAGGGAATAATAAAGACCACATGGATAAAAACTTCATAAAAATTAATATGATTTTAATGATTTCCCCCCTCAATGAGGATGGTTATTTTATTGTGTGCTTAAGGTATTGACCCTGCTGCAAAGTGTGTCTAAAAAAATAATTTTTGTACTTGCTTTATTGTAGTTTGTGTTATCTTCAGTAATGTACAAAAAAAAATGAAGAATGAAATACTGAACATATGTTTCGTCTTCAAAACCTTTTTTAAGCTAATAAGTTGAATTTTTAATTCGGTGTATTAACGTTATTGACTGAGGAAGGATTTTTAGCCGGAATTGTTCTGTTTTTAGTATATTGTTCTTTTTGAGGCTGTTATATTCATTTATGTAAATTTCTATTGACAGGCCTCAGCCTCTGGCAGCTTAGTATACACAATATTCAGTAAATTGTGCTGTTTATTACTGTATACCACTTTCAGCATATAATATTCAGTCATTCGTGTTTATTACTGTATACCACTTTCAGCATATAATATTCAGTCATTCGTGTTTATTACTGTATACCACTTTCAGCATATAATATTCAGTCATTCGTGTTTATTACTGTATACCACTTTCAGCATATAATATTCAGTCATTCGTGTTTATTACTGTATACCACTTTCAGCATATAATATTCAGTCATTCGTGTTTATTACTGTTTACCACTTTCAGCATATAATATTCAGTCATTCGTGTTTATTACTGTATACCACTTTCAGCATATAATATTCAGTCATTCGTGTTTATTACTGTATACCACTTTCAGCATATAATATTCAGTCATTCGTGTTTATTACTGTTTACCACTTTCAGCATATAATATTCAGTCATTCGTGTTTATTACTGTATACCACTTTCAGCATATAATATTCAGTCATTCGTGTTTATTACTGTATACCACTTTCAGCATATAATATTCAGTCATTCGTGTTTATTACTGTATACCACTTTCAGCATATAATATTCAGTCATTCGTGTTTATTACTGTGTACCACTTTCAGCGTGTAATATTCAGTCATGTGTGTTTATTACTTGTACCATTTTCAGGGAGAGACTGGAGTCCCAGGACCTGTGGGTGTTCCTGGAGAACAAGGACAAATTGTAAGATTTTCTTGTTAATGGCTTGACAAATAAAATGTTGAAGGGATTCATTGACCCTTTGGTTTTTGAGGGGTTTTTTTCTCTTAAGTTTTCAGATTTTTGAGGGGTTTTTTTCTCTTAAGTTTTCAGAAAATTTAAGTTATTGTGGAAAATTTAAAATGATAAAAAGCAAATAAAGATTGTCAAATGTATGTTTTGTTTAAGTAAAAATATTTTTTATTTAGTTTAAAATTATGAAAGTAAATAAATACATACACATATGTATTGTATAGTTTTTTAATTCATATGAGATAACTAAATTTTTTGTTATCAATTCACTTGATATATGTAATGCATTTGATGTACGATATCATAATCATTATCATTATCATCATCAAAGCCATCCTACAATATAATTCCTCTTGACACTAACAGGGTATGACAGGACCTCAAGGATCCAAGGGTAGCTCTGGAACTACTGGTGTAAAGGTGAGTATCATTCGTTTACTCCCACTAGGTCTATTCTCTCCACTATACTGGCACAATATAATATAATATTCTTGAACTCCTACATTCAGAATTTCAAACAAGTTACCAATACTGCAGCATGACCTCGGGGGGGGGGGGATGCAAGAGTTCATGAATACTTTTATTATATCCCTCCAATGAATAACCGATGTTATTTCCTATCAATAATTTTCTTTTTCTTTCATTTTTTTTTTTTTTTACACAAATGGATTTCCATCAAAAGTCAACTTCAGCAATTTGACCTTAAGAATGATTAATTTAGTCAAGATGTCATTTTGCGTGAAAATCCATTTTCAGTAAAACTGGATGTGTGTGGGGGATGACTGTTACTCCAAATCTTACGTTGTTTTTTTTACAAAGAATAATTTTTTACTGTGACGATATTATAAAAGCGTATTTTCCCCATAACTGAAGGGTTATAATCAAACCTGATCATACTTTCACCATGAGCACGTTTTAGTTTTGTGCAATAGGTTATCAAATTAGAGTTGTATTTTCGAGAAAAGAATTCATCCTTCTAAAAAACATATTGAGGTGCTGTCGCCCAAGCATTATCAGAAAATAAAACAACACGAGTTTCATGTTTGCGTCACTTTTTAAATCTAATCAGTTATTGTCTATTTCAACCCATAGTTTTCTTTTAATGTTAATGCCCAGAATTTTTAAAGTGAAATTGAATGTAAGCTTCAATTTAATATATGAAAACAGTTAAAATGAATGTTTTGGGTTTCCCCTTTATCAATAAAACAGGATGAATGAAACACTACCGACAAATGAGATATGTACATTATCTCATTTGTCAGTAGTGTTTCATTCATCCTGTTTTGTTGATAAAGGGGAAATCCGAAACATTCATTTTAATTGTTTTCATGTGTTAAATTGAAGCTTACATTAAATTTCACATGGTTATATTTATTTCTTCGAGCTTCGAGCAGCAACATTTACATTAGAAGTTTTAGGATTACCATTGTCTCTACTGGTTATGAATTGAGATGACAATGATGATTGTTGAAAATTTTTTGATAATTTTGATTTTAATACTTTAAATTACTAAGAAGTGTCGATAATCATGAAATGACTGTGTTTTGACTTATAACAAATAATCAGATGAGGAGAGTATGACGGGTGACTAGATAGGTTATAGTCTTATGTTTCCATAATTAAGTCATTTTTCACTCATTAACTTTTTTCAACTCCTGTGTGAATTAGAAAATTTACAAAAAGCTAAGATGCAAAGAAAATTTGTACTAAAAGAAAGGGAAAATACGTTAATAAAGCTTTGTTAAGAGCATAAACTTTGTGTAAATCGTGGAAACGCACTGTGAATATGTACATATTAATATTTATTTCAGTTTCATCTTGTTCATCTTCTTTTGCAACAGTCAATTACAATTATAATCAATTACAAATATAATACTATAATATGTGGCCATGTGGTCTTGTGGTATGACACTCGCTTTTTGATCGGTTTGAGCCTCACTCGGCGCATAGTTGAATCCTTGGAAAAGGCTCTTTACTCACATTCTCTCACCATACTCATGTGTAAAATGAGTACCTGGCCATTAACAGCGTTGTCTCTGTCCGAAAAAAATGTTATATTGCCTAACAGGCGTCATGTCCCGTCCTACATGTTAAATGTTGCTTGTGATGCGCTTTGAGCATGTTTTGTTGCGCTATATAAAAGCTCAATTTAAATTATTTTTTTCATATTAATATTTATTTCATTTTTATCTTGATTATCTTCTTTTGTAAGAGTCAATTACAATTATGATACTATAATAAAAATGCGCCATAATTCCAGGGTCACCGTGGAAGTATTGGGTTGACAGGACCAGAGGGACCTCCAGGAATGAAGGGAGAAAGAGGCAAAGCAGGACCCCAAGGCCCCAAGGGTGACTACGGACCTGTTGTAAGTTGACATGCAAAATAGTTGTTAACTCACTCAACCCTAATACCGACTCTATCCTTAGTATAATAGTAATAATAATAATAATAATAATAATAATAATAATATATACTTTATTCATCCCAAAAAAATGGAAATTCGTTTACAGACGTGGCATGCATGAAAATGTATAAACACAAAGTTTAGAATCTATGCAAATGCACAAAAATGTAAAAATATGCACTTTATATATTAATTTGATACCCGGGGTTACTTTTATTACCCCATGCCTATTTATTACTTTTTTTCTGAGACAAATTATAGGCGTAGTATCAAAGCTAATGTTCTTAATTTTTACATGGTAATGGTATTTGAATAAAATTATCTTTGCACATGCTAATTTTTAATACATTTTTTTCTAATTTTGAAAAGTAGCAAAAATCTCTAGAATTGAGTGAGTTAAGATCACCTCTGGCACAGTTGTCCCAGTACAACATGATTCTGTTTTTTTTTTACAAAGTACTATGACTACATTAGCTCCCAGTTTCTGATAGTAGAATAGTTTATAAAGTAGAATAGTTTATAAAGTAGAAGAGTTTATAAATTAGAATAGTTTATAAAGTAGAATAGTTCATAAAGTAGATTAGTTTATAAAGTAGATTAGTTTATAAGGTAGAATAGTTTATAAAGTAGATTAGTTTATAAAGTAGAATAGTTTATAAAGTAGATTAGTTTATAAAGTAGAATAGTTTATAAAGTAGATTAGTTTATAAAGTAGAATAGTTTAGAATAGTTCATAAAGTAGAATAGTTTATAAAGTAGATTAGTTTATCAAGTAGATTAGTTTTTAAGTAGAATAGTTAAGTAGATTAGTTTATAAAGTAGATTAGTTTATAAAGTATAATAGTTTATAAAGTAGATTAGTTCATAAAGTAGAATAGTTTATAAAGTAGATTAGTTTATAAAGTAGAATAGTTTATAAAGTAGAATAGTTTATAAAGTTGCTCTTCTAGTCCAAAGATCTGAACAAGTGTATATGAAAGGTGCCAGACAAATCAAGAAAGTAAAATAGAAGAAAAAAAATCTTTCCAAAAAATCAGTCTACCGATCGAACCTCAGACTTTCTGATTACCGGTCAGACATGCTACCATTACATTAATGGTACCAGTGTACTTGTTCAGATCTTTATCCTATACTGGTGCCTGCTCCTTCATTTCTTATTTTGATATCTTCTGGTCCATAAAAATGTATCTACAATAGAGCAATAAGTTATATAAGTGACATGGTCGAGTGGGAAATTAAGCTCTGCAGCTACAAAAGTAGGTTCTAAAGAGTATTTTAAGTCAAACATTCAACATTGCTACCCCAGATATCTAAAATGCTTAATTATTTCATTTATGATCAATATATTCTGAGAATTAAAAAAAAATGTTTATTATCACAAGGCTCATAGCCTTGCTCCATCTCTAGCAATCATGTGGAATCTAATTCACCAGCTACCCAATCACTGCTGGATGTATAGACACGAAAGAATATTTCTTATTTTAAAAAATAACATTTTCTCCTTTGAAGAAACTAACTTTATTTGATTGCTTTATTTTTTAAGATAGCAAAAGAATGTCAACGATTACCATAACACACAAGAAACAGCTTTGAAAACAAGATTCAAACGAGCCGTTTCATAATTCTGTAGAATTAGTAAAATTATTAGGATTTTTAACAAAGAAAAAAAAATGATAACTTCTATTTTATCTTATCGCTTTCTCTTTAAAATGAGTTGGTCAGTCTGCAATGTTTTGAATATCATGTATGATAATACAATTATTGTCATGCTATGTGTTTCTCCTTCCAGGGACCTGTTGGACCTCGTGGACCACAAGGATCTGATGGCATGCCAGGACCACCCGTAAGATGCTATTTATTAGACCATTCTATATTTACCAATCCGTGCAATATTGTCATCAAATTTGGTTCAATTTATCCGAACTTTTATGCTCTCCAGCAAAGCAAAATAAAAAAAATTTTTAAAAATAATATATTGTTTTTATATAGTGCCTTACCCTGTATATCAACAAGCTCAAAGCGCTTTAAAAAGTTTTCAAAGGATAAAACTTTTTTCGAAACATATACACATGTATGATGAACAATTTATAAGTTATGACCTTGGAAACAGAACTTTTCAATCATTCCACATTTTGTTAGTTTCCTAAAATCTTGATAATATTTTACTGGCTTCATTCTGATTAATTGATAATGCATTTTTTTTTTGTTTCTTAAAAAATGTGTAATAAGTACCTTTAAGTATCTTTAAAAATTATTTGATATCAAGGACTCATTCAAAGAGTCCCAATTATTTTTGTCGATTGTATATTTTTTAAAAAAACCCCAAAAAACTCTACTCTTGGCTCCTTTTAAAATTGTAAGATATATTTGTTTTCTAATCTCTGTCTATATATGTCATGCATAACCTTAGGATTTTCATATCAATTATATTGCCATTCTTGAAAGATAATTTATTTATGATATTTCGCTTTTGTTTTGTTTTCTTTTTCTTACTTTGTTTTGTTTGGTTTGGTTTTTGTTTGTGGTATCTAAACATTTATGTTTGTCATTTCTTTCTCAGGGTCCAGAAGGACAACAAGGTCCCAAGGGAGAATATGTAAGTTGTGCTATATATTTGTGTGGAAAATCATTTCATTCTTGATCTCTCACATTGCCAGATATAGTATTATCAACATAAGTCAATATTAACCTGTATTCGTATTTGGAAAAAAAAAAAAAAAGACATGGTATTCAATTTTTTAAAAAAATTGTTATCAATGGGTTTAATCTATTCTCGTTGGTAAAGCTTTTTTTTTTAATTTTAAGTCCCTCCATGTTTTTGTTCATCATCCATTATTGCTTGTACTCTTGAGCATGTTGCTGGTCAGCTGTCTCCACATATCACGATCCTCTGTGGTGTGCATGAATTTTGCGTTGCTTTCAAAATCACTTTTGGCCATTCTTAGGTTATTTAAATATGTCATTCTCTGTCGTCCTCTATCTCTCTTTCCTCCAATCATCCCAGATGTTACCAACTTTTCAATTCTGTCCATCTCTTCTTCACATATGTCCCAGAAACCGTACCTGCCTCTTTCTTATGATTTTTGTTAAGGATATATTAATAAAGTTGTAGAATGGTAGACTGTTGAAACAGTTCATTGTGTCCTTTTCACACACATACAGCCCCCATCCGGATTACTTTATAAAGCATTACTTAGTATTGATTTCCAGCTCAAGTTCTGGTGGTCTTCTTCACCACCAGATTCCCCAAACCCGGTTCACTTTTGTACACCATTTCTTGCTTTTCATCCAGAATCTGTCATGACAATTTTTACTTTGTGCAAACAACTTTATCTGGTAAACTGCTCCAAAAGTGGATCATGAGGTCATATGTTTTTTTTCTTGTAGACCATCTCTCTGTTGTGTGCTGATAGTTATATTTTTTTGTTTTGAACATATCTTGTAAACATTTGATTGTGTTCTGCCGTAACCCCCCCCCCCCCCCAAAAAAAAAACAACAAAAAACAAAAAAAAACCTGGATTATTGTTTGAGGAAAGGAGGGGTGGGGGTGGTATGACCAATACAAAAATGAAGATGATTATGTAATCTCATATTTCCACTCCATTACTCTTAAATAATTTGATTTCTCTACTTGTTTCTACCAGGGTGTCACAGGACCCAAGGGAGAACATGGACCAGTGGTAAGTTAAGTACAAGGGAAAGAAAGATTCCAATTTGGCCCTAGTATTCAAAGGGTTTCACACTTTATAATGATAAAGCTGCAAATAGCATGATAAATTACTGATTGGGTGGCATTGGTGGCTAGCATTCATGTTTTTGTTTTAGGCTCTCTTTACACCTTGGCCTCCTAGATTCTTTTAAAGTGCTTTGGAGCACATTAGGAGTAAGAGGACGTTGTGATATATAAATGCTCAATTAAAAAAAACAGACTAGAGATTTTATATAGCGCAATATCCACTTAAATGTGCTCAAAGTGCTTTACAAAGGGTCCCTGACCAACAGCAGTACGGAACATGTATAACGAGACATAACGCCTGTTAGGCGATATTACAATTTTTCTGACAGAGACAATGCTGTTGACAGCCAGATTCTCATTTTACACCTGAGTATGGTGAGAGAATGTAAGTAAAGAATCTTTTCCAAGGACTCAACTATGTGCTGAGCAAGGCTCGAACCCAGAACCTTTCGATCCAAAAGCGAGTGTCATACCACTTGACCACATAGCCGCACCAGATCATGGAGACATCCGGATTGTGGAGTTTTAGATTAGAGAGACCTGACTGTCATTAAATTCAGATAATATCTTTAGACTTAACTCTTTTAGTGCCATTGGCCGCACTGTGCGGCCAGAGCAAAATCCGTTCTACTGGCCAATGGCCGTACAGTGTGACCGGTCTTGAAAGGCAAAAATAATAATGTAGTCCAATCCTACTTTCTACAAAAGTACTATAAATTGAACCAATGGCGTCATTTCTTTCATCAGAACATTCAATTGGCCCTAGGGGAGTATTTTAATTGAGATTTTGCGCCGAGAATTCAAATGTCACTCATTCTCATGCTGCCTTGATCAGGTGTCAGCCATTTTGTGACACAAATACGAATATAGCCTAATTGCTGAAAGAGTTTTAAAAAAGTCAGTTTATGAATCAACATAATGCAATACTGAAGAGATATGTCATAAATCCATATATGCAAATATGATAGCAAGACTGTAAGGTGAAGACCAGATATGATAACCATGAAAACTGATATTATGTGTGTTCCCCCCCCCCCCCCCCCCCCATTTTTTCAGGGCCCACCTGGTCCCCCTGGCCAGTCAGGAGATGCCATGGGATTCTCACCCGATGAGATTCCAAGAGCCCAAAGAGATCAGGGTACTAACAGAAGGAAGAGGAAGAAGAGGAGGAGGAGGAGGAGAGCTGTGGAGCCCACGGATGTGGACGATGACCTGAGGGATGTGAGGTCCAGACTCTTTGCCAAACAACAGTCAGGAATTGACATTCAGGTGATTAGAACAGAATTGTCAGATACCACCACATTGCATGATATTAAACGATAATAATAAATATACATTTATATTGAGCTTATGCTGAAGCTTGGAAGCACTTCACATTGACCATAAGTAAAAAACATTACACACTGCAGATTCGGACATACGAACACGCATCCAATTACACACACACTCACACACATCCATATACACACTGTCCATAAATATGGTACTCACACACATAATAGATGTGTGATGATGAGCACATCACATCTTTTGAAACTAATACAATTGGATTTGAATTTGAAAAATACGTGACAAATATCTAGAGGAATTTGAAAAAAAAAATTGCTTCATCCCTCAACATGAATACCCAATTTTAATTTCTTTTTCCTTTTTTCTCTTCGTTTGTATTTGCTCCATGCAATAAGTAACTCATTATTGTATTTCATTGAAAAATGTGATAGTATTATTGTGTTTTGTTTTTTCCCATTAATTTAAATAGTCCATGTTTATATTACTGTAGGTTGGAGAGGTGATCCAGCAAGTATCCAAGGTGTTGTTGAATCACGTTGACCAGCTGAAACAGGAAGTAGAAAACATCAAGTACCCCGATGGCAAGAGGGAAAATCCAGCTCTCACTTGCAGGGAGATTAAGATGGCTCATCCACAATTCAAGAGTGGTGAGACTTAGTATAACAATTTATGACCAGTTGTCTCAAAACGGATCAAATTCATGGCTAAAATATTTTTAATTTTAGAGCTCAACTTTTAAAAATTGAGTCAGAATATAGGCCTATGCCTTCTTTAAGGAAAGATATTATTTTCTTGAGCTTGAAAAATATTAAGTTTCCTATTCTGATCTTTATGACTTGTAAAATCCAGTTTCCTCATCTCGTTCATTCTGGCATAATACTTGTTTGATACAGCTGGTCACATATGTAACTTGTCTCTCGTCTCCTAACCAAAGGGACTAGTATCAATCCTGGCTGATCCCCCTTCATCCCTGCCACCAGTGATGGGTAGCTGGGTTTGATAAATTTAATGGGGGAATACATTGCAACAGAATAGTATCCTATTAAAAGGATAGCGAGCAATTGCCACTGTCCATTCCTGCAGAAAGGGGAATACGGTTTTATATAATAATAATAATAATAATAATAATAATAATAATAATAACAATAATAATAATAATAATAATAATAATAATAATAATAATAATAATAATAATAATAATAATAATAATAATAATAATAATAACAATAATGATAATAATAATAACAATAATGATAATAATAATAATGAAGCATTTATAAAGCGCACACTTCCACTGAAAGGAGCTCAGGATGCTATGAAAAAAAAAAAGGATTACAGTGACAATCAGTCAATAGTTAATCAATGCACAAATTAAAATATACAAATACAATGGACTAAAAGGCACGGGTTGAAAGGTTCAGTTTTCAGATTCTTGCTAAAAATTTCCAATGAAGAGCTGGATATAGTTTTATAAAACTTTTGCTATTCCATAATAAAGAAAGATTTACTGTTAAATTTGTTTGAAAATTATCTTATTTTAAGCAATAAAGAGTCAGCAGATCTCAATGCTCACACTTGTTTATAGGAAGAAGTTAGGTCTTGGATGTAAGGAGGGGAAATTTCGTTCATGGATTTATATGCATAACAAAGAATCTTAAAATCAATTCGGAACTTTTCTGGCAGCCAGTGGAGGGATTTTAGAAGTGGTGTTATATGTTCATTTGATTTAATGAGGGATGTTTTTCTGGCTGCCAGTGGAGGGATTTTAGAAGTGGTGTTATATGTCTGTTTGATTTAGTGAGGGATGTTTTTCTGGCTGCCAGTGGAGGGATTTTAGAAGTGGTGTTATATGTCCGTTTGATTTAGTGAGGGATGTTTTTCTGGCTGCCAGTGGAGGGATTTTAGAAGTGGTGTTATATGTCCGTTTGATTTAGTGAGGGATGTTTTTCTGGCTGCTTTGTTTTGAACTTTTTGTAATCTGTCTATAGAGTATTCAGGGCAGCTGACAAGAAGGGCGTTGCGATAGTCAATTCTACTAAAAACCAAAGAAGACATTTCTCAAATGAAAGTTGCAAGATTTGATTGCATTGGAAAGATGGTCATTCACTGACAAATTATCTAATAAAACACCAAGATTATGAACATCGGTTGATGAAATGTTGACATTTGTACCAGCGATATCAATACAATGGGATAACATTTGTGGTGTACTATTCTTTCTTCCAAACTTGATCATTTCTGTCTTATCTTCGTTTAGCTTTAATGTGTTAGCAATCATCCAAATTTTGATCTTTTTATGCATGCCTCAATCCTTTCGATTACTTCATTTTCACTTTTTAATGTGACAGGACAATTAACCAGTAAATTTTTGACCAATCAAAACATGGAATTGGTGACACACCTTTACAAATGCTCGGGCAAACATAGTTGATTGTTTATAAACACTAACGTGAACTGATGTCCTGATTTGGATTTTGAATTAAATTTTTTTGTTGTATTTTTCACTCCAACAGGGCAGTGAGTCATGCACAATCAAATTAGATAATCAACAATATTGGTTCTTCAGTTTAACCATTTTCATCACTGTCATCAATGTATTAACTCACTCAACCCTAACACCGACTATATCCGTAGTTTACCTGGGTTACTTTTACCCCATGCCTATTTATTACATTTTTATGAGACAAATTATAGGCGTAGTATCAAAGCTAATGTTTTTTAGTTTTTGCATGTTAATGGTAGTTGAATAAAACTATCTATGTACATGCTCATTTTTAATACATTTTTTCCAATTTTGAAAATCTCTAGGGTTGAGTGAGTTAACCACCACCATCAACACATTGTCTCCATTCTCATTACTGTCATAACCACCATCATTGTATTCTCCAATCTCTAGGCTGGTATTACATCGACCCCAATCTTGGCTATGTAGATGATGCCATTCAGGTATGGTGTAACTTTACCGTGGATTACACTGAGACTTGTGTCTACCCAACACAGAGGTCCAAGGCTGTGAGTACTCTAGATTATCGATCATTCTCTCAGTAGTAGTAGTAGTACTACAGTCCACTCCGGATAATCGCAACTCGGTTAATCGCAACATTTTCCAATAAACGGAATTGATTCTATATAAAAGTCACTGGTTAATTGCAACAAACTTTGGTTAATCGCAACAAATTTTTGCCCTCAAATAGTGGCAAATTCCAGAAAGCAAGCAAACAAAATATGATTAAATTTTATCATGGATGAAATTGTGGCAGGTTGAAGAGAGAGCGGGATTTAATGCTACAGTAGTGTGTCACCGCTCTATTAGAGACAAAAGAGGGGTAGCAGTATGGGTTTGTAATGGCATCTGTGGCGAGGGGGCTGGGCATATTCTTGACAACAAGTAGATAATGACAGTTGTAAAGTGAGACTGGGCAAGACCCTTTGTTTTGGGACTGACAACTGTGCATTGTGACCAACGAGTTTGGTGAGAGCTTACTGTCTCTCATCACGGCTAATCTCTTTGACTCTTACAAATGTTGAGATCAAAAGCGTGAAAGTTAATCCAACATGAATAAGATGTCGACTTGCATCAAAGCTGCTTTTGCTTGACAAAATCTATAAAAGGCAGCCATATAATTTTTATTTCAATCAAATTACTCAGTCTGTGGTGGACTAAGAACATGATTTACAACAAAAGGTTGGAGTTTACAATACTTATGTAAAATGTTGCAATAGTGGATAGGAAACTCAACTTCGGTTAATTGCAATATTTTTGCCGATCCCAAGGTGTTGCTATTATCCAGAGTGGACAGTAGTAGTAGTAGTAGTAGCAGTAGCAGTAGCAGCAGCAGCAGTAGTAGTAGTATGAGCCGATTTTTTTGAATGTTTTTGTCTTTCTTTCTGCTTTGTCTGGCACTATTTTATAAACATCTTTTCAGATTTTTATCGTACTTCAATGCCTATCCCCAAATTTGTTACTTAAATCATTATAGCCATTTTAAGCCATTTTCTAGCATAGGTGACCAATTGCTATATCCAGCTAACTTGATTAGAAAGTTGTAAAATAAAAATTTTAAGCTATACCAATTATTAAGCTGCTGAGACAGGGTCTTCTGATCAGCTATGGTTAAGGGAGTCGGTCACTTTCACTGTTTCTTATATAGCTCTATGTCTGCTTTCTATTTCCATGTTGCTGTCTCTACTTGTTTTGGATTTAAATTGCTCCTTTTTGTTTATCCTGGTCCTGGCGGGGAAGCTGTCAAATGTTTTTTCCTTTTTTTTTCTTCTTTTTTTTTTTTGAGAGATAACATTTTTTCATTGAAATTATATTTCTGTTATTTATTATTTTAGTTTTGAATATATAATTGCCCTTTGTAAACATTTGAGTGTATCCTTCTCTTGTGCCTGGATCGGATTTTTTTGGGTTAAATAACAATATGGGTACATTAATAGAATTATCATGGAATCCTCTTTTCCCTATTTGACTAGTCCCCTTAGTCTGAAAATTCTTTTGGCACTTTCAACTTCTAATCTATAACTTTTCCCTAATCATCTTCCTTTTTACTGGCACTTAAATGACCTATACGTGTTGCTAGTGCTGTAGTCCATCAGAGCCATTCGGCCCATAGAGCCCGAGTATATCCCGGTTTCTATAAACGGACAATAGCAATTGCTTGCTATCCTTTGGATAGGATGTTAGTCTATTGCAAAGTACTTTCCACCAAATGTAATAGACTCGGCTACCCATTCACTGCTGGGTGGACAGGGGGGTCAGAATCGATCACAATCCCTTTTTGTGTGAAGCAAGTGCTCTACCAACTGAGCTGTCAGAGACCCCCTCTCGCTAGTGCTGTAAAACCCCTAAAAACAAACAAGCTGTTGAGACTATAGAAATGAAGTGAAACATCTACTCATTATATATATTATATATTATATATATATATATATATATATTATATATTATATATATATAATATATATATATATATATATATTATATATATATATATATATATATTTATATATATATATATAAATATATAATATATAATTTTGCTTTCAGGGTGCTGAAAGGTTCATCCCCAAGCAGCAGAAGAAAAAGTTGCCTTCCTTCAAAAATCTCAAAGGAGGTTCTGCAGTAAGTCGCATTGATTTATATATGTAGTTTAAAATGAATCTATCAATTTTGCTATTACCTGACATCATGTTTTCATCAATAGCACAGTAACGATCATAGTTTTCCTGATAATAACCATAAAGCAAGGTCTGTTCCTATGACCAGAGAAATTATGATTTGAAAGAAAGTTAGTCTTGCCACAAGTGGTTTAAAGACCTTTTAAAAATGTGACCAATCATTTTAAAAATGACATTATGTTGGGGCGAACCACAGGACATAATTGAGTATTTATTCTCATTATGTCTATTTTTTTGTCATTAAATCTGATATTTTTTGGGGGTCATTAAATCCGATATTTTTTTGTCATTGAATCCAATGTTTTTGGTCAATGAATCCAATTTTTTTCTCTCTATAAAATCCAATTTTTTTGTCATTAAATCCAGTATTGGTATTAGTATTTTTTTCCATTAAATCCAACATTTTTGTCATTAAATCCAATATTTTTCTTATCGAGTCAAATATTTCCTTGGGTCTAAACTTGTTTGAATTCATTGTAAAATGATTAATAGAAGTCTCCATTTTAACATTTATCTATTTATTTTTCTATTTACAGATCAAATACATCAGCACCATCCAGATGAACATGCTTCGCATGTTGTCTGACTACGCCACCCAAACATTCACTTACTACTGTACCAATTCTGTGGCCTGGTATGACGACAAAGCAGGAGGTCTGGAAAATGCCATCAACCTGATTGGAGATAATGACTTTGAATTCAAGACAGCCAACTTTAAGGAGAAACAGGTTAAACATGATGGTTGCAAAGTAAGTAGCCTTACCTACTCTAAGAGCTTGCTATTTATGAATTAAACATGTTATTTATCATCATATTCAAAATAGGGGGATGAAGTGGCCGAGTGGTTAAGGCATTGCACTGTGACCCGGAAGGTCCTGAGTTCAAGCTCCGCTTCAGGCACTTTCATTTTTCTTCCTTGGGCAAGATTATTAACCCCTAATTTGCTCACAATGGACAATATGGGTGATTCCTGTTGACATCAGACATCCTGTTTGATGGATTATCTATATTCCTTCATAGGTGCCTAGGCGACGGGATCTTATGGTGCCATTGCGACAGGGCGTAATATTTTATTTTTAAAAAATTCAAAATAGGTTTTACTTCCTCTTCTTTTTCAAATAGTTCTACGGGCACTGTGAGTCTGAGTTTTACCGTTCATGTACTTCTCAGATAACGAAATTCAAACGATTTTATTATCACTTTTTGTTGAGATGTGATTTGCTTTAAACATAATGATTGAAATTATGAAAAAAATATTAGGTTTTTTAGTCATTTCCTATAGTATTGAGATTTTTCCTTTATGTTATAAAAATGAAAAGATAACACTATGCACTGGAATTGTGTTACATCTGCATGGCCAACACAAACCTTATAGGTTTGGCAACGATTCAGGCTGTGACATCAAAGTTGTGCATAATTAACTCGTTTGAAATATGAATCATGTGAAAAGTAAATGGAAATTAATTCTTTTCAGGCTAGCAGTATCATGGATATTAGTGCATTTTGATCATGGAAAGTTTGTTAACAAAATCAAAGAGGAAAAAAGATAGTAGATTGAATTTTCTTTGGTTTATCAATTAAAAAAAATTTTTTTTTCAATTTATTATTTTTTAGAATAAGGGTAATGTCTGTATTATCGGTATCTAGGTGTAGGTTGCTGACCATTTCGAAATTGTTATCCAGGAGCACAAAGAGCCCATCTAAATCTAATAGAGAAAAGAATAAAATACAAAATTGCATGTTTTGCTTACAATTGCCTTTACCATACATCACCTGAATACCGTGAATGCCTTGTCGGGGAATATAAACCAACTCGATCTCTGCGATCCGGCAATTCTTCGCTATTGGAGAAAAACATTCCAAGAACAAAGTTTGCTGAGCGTGGTTTTGCATTTTTGGCTCCAGTCGTATGGAATTCTTTACCACCTAAAACCCAACAATGTGAAAGTCTACCAGTCTTCAAACGACATTTAAAAACCAATCTTTTTGTCAATCTGCTTATCGTGATTATATGTGAAGTTCGAACGCGATATGTGTGTGACTGTTGTAGTGATTCTGTAGTCGAATGAATGAACTTGTGTGATACCAAAAAAAAAACTATTGTAAAGCACCTCTGAGCACTATTTGTGGATACTGGCGCTATATCAAATAATAATAATAATAATAATAATAATAATAATAATAATAATCATCATAATAATAAATTTAAATGTTGTAAATCTGTACATAATTATATATTTGTAACAATTATTTGATTTTTACATACTATTTCCATTTCTTTTCCAGGGAAGAGGTACTGAAGGCTTCACAGTATTTGAGATAGTCACAAGAAAGTTGGAACGATTGCCAATCATTGATTTTATCCCCACAGACTACGGCGTACCAGGACAGAAACTTGGATTTGAAGCAGGCCCCGTCTGCTTTCACTAGTCACATCTAAACAGTCAATATGCTTTTATACAATTGCCTGGCTTACTTTATTGTCAGCTGATTGATAAAAGTGTTTTTGGTTGTTTCTTGTGAAATTCTTGTATCTTTTGTGAATCGTTTAAATTTTTTTCCTTTCTATTTTATAAAAGAAAAATTGTTCTTTGTTATAATGATGTTATAAAAATACTCCGTCCATATTTTTTTTTTCTTTCAATCAAATCATTTATTGAAATAAAAGCTTTATCAAATTGAAATCTTTTCTTTTAATGCTTGTGAGGTTATTCTATTTTCTTTATGAAAACAGGAAAAAATCTGTTTTAGCGAGGATGGTATGAATGATATTACATATATATGATATTGATATATTTGTATGTATTATTATATATATATGTGTTATTGTCGTTTTGGCTGCAATGAATGTTGATGTTTCTTTTTTTTTCTTTTCTTATTTTAAAAAGTTGGTTAAAATTAATTACTCTTCGGTGAAAACAGATTTATGTGATATTACTAATCCGTCCAGGCATATTTCAGTGTTAAGTTTACCTCATCCAGGTCACAACTTTTGTTCTATTGGATGTGCACATATTTGTTCTACAGTCTCAGTGTTGGACACTGTGTGAATTTTTATATTATTGAGGTCCTGTAGACTTACACGACTTCATGAAATCTCGTGGTCGATATAAATTTTATCCTTATCTTTTTTCTTCATATTTTTTGAAGAAAGAAAATTAATAGGATAAATTTTTAAAGTAAAGAGCAAGAAATTAAAATGGTTTCACTGAACTCTTCCGAAATAAATAAATTAGACGTTCCAAATTTAGTGCATTTTAAAACTTGCATCCATGGAAGAATCATACTCTGATACATATTTAAAGATTGATTCTATCTTCATATATATTTTTGGTACAGATTAAAATTAAATTCTAAAACTTGGATAATATTTTATATTTCTCTGAACATTTTAGTTGATGAATTATCAGATTTAGTGATGGTCTTTGACAACAGAAACATTTTCATATCTTTATGACTCGAGTATATATAGTTTCCTATGTCATTCATGATTTCTAGTTATTTGTTGCAATTATTATGTTGAAACAATAACAGGCAGATCAAGACGTTTAAAAGAAATGATCTGCACATGTTGATATGGGTTGTTTCTATTTTTGTATTTAATCACCCAGAATACTTCATTTCTGTCTATCTTTCACTCTGTAAGCTGTATAGATAGAATGAAATTGACTTCACTCAGGTCTTTGGTATTGTTTTTTGCCATCCACGTTTATGGGTAATTCTCACTAAACCGTATTAACCAGACTATAAAAGTACATGGTTACACATAGTTTTGGTGTGTTGGTCCGTTATACTTTCGGATGGCAATGTTGTGAGCTTCTTAGCCAAGCGCATCCTATCTATAGATGGGCAAACAATCAACAGCCTATTCCTTGTAGGTGTTCAGTGTGACATTTTGATTGAGAGATGAGTAGACCATTGTGTTGTGACCTGGTGTGACGTACACGCACTGGAATGCCAACCTCTCCTTTTATCCATAAATCTTTTTTTATCCGAGGCTGTAACTGTAACTATTGTCAGTATAATCAACGCTCAAACCTAAAAATCTAACCAATTTTTTTTTTTTTTTCATGTCATCGAGATTTTTAGTTTTTACAAAACTGATAACTTTATTTGAAGACTTAAATTTTCAATACATTTATTCTTTTAAACTAGCTTAAAAATAGTTTTGAGTTTTTTTGTTTTTTTTTGCTTGTTTGTTCATTTGTTGTTTTTTTTTATAGATAAATTTTCACCAGCAAAAGTTAAGTCAATTAAAGCTGTATCAAAAGATATCAATTGTCACTGAAAAGAGAAAAAAGTTTTTTAAAGACTATAAGTCTTTATTTCTAGTACATAATAGTAGGCTCCATTTATAGATGTAAAGAAATGGAAAAATCCATCGTTAGGTGATAGAAATAGAATTGACAATGATAAACCAAACATCCCAGTGATAATAATAATAACTCTTATTTATATCCAATCTTTGGTGGCATTGAGTGACTCGAAGACGGCCCTGTCATCCCCCTTTTTAATGGTAGAATTTTTTTTGTTATTGTTGAAAAATTGAGAAAAAACAAACAAAAAACAACCAATAAAAAAAAGATAAAAAAAGAATAACCCATAAGTTGTGTTTATGTGTGTGCTTATGTCTGTATGTATGTATGTTTTAACTGTACTGTAATTCTTTTATGTAATTAAATGGTTCACATGATTTTTTTTTTTAATTATTAAAATCTAAATTTAATTATTTTTTTTTGGTATTAATTGGGTCATATAAAGCTTATCACAAACCCTTTGTATCATCTCGTCAGTGTCAGGAAAATCCATCAAAATAAAAAAAATTAAAAAGTAATTTTCTTTTTTGTGTGCTTTTTATTTTGAAAGTGGTACATTTATAGATACTTTGTATGTATTTGGATGCTTACTACATGTGCCACTATGTAGTCTTGTGATATGAAATTTGCCTTCAGATCATGATAAGATAGTAGTGTGAAGATCAGGATGGCTAAAGCCTTTCGGGCACCGGGTTGGATCTCCATTCCGTCACAAATCTTGGATGTCCTACGCTGATGCAACGTTCGCTAGTAAATGTGGTGGTGTTCCTGTTCTCATCCATAAAAAATTTGTAATTAAAAATGTAGTCTAGTGACCCCTTGATAACCAATTGCACACCAAACGGTCACTTTTTGGTCAAACAAGCCTTTCTGGAATACTTTTGTCTGTTTTCTGAGAACCCCAAAATACAGGATTGTTCACATTTAAAAAATTTTAAAAACAAACTTAGGCTGGTGTTCAATTTTGTCAAGCATCTGTTGGCCCATGGCAACCCTTTCCGTTGTGTGTCGGTCAGTGAATAAGTGATGTGTTTGTACTTTGTATGGTGTCTGTTTCAATTGTTCTCTGAGGATTCGATGCAGTGACTCACAGGGTATGTCAAGCTCAAAGTGATCTATGAATAGATTTTTTAGGTTTTTCATGAACTAAACTGAATGCTGAACAATGTCCGCATTTTCAGATGTTGATTGAATTTGAGGCCGCCTGCTGTGTACTGCTTTCAAGGGCAATATTTTGTTCCAAGGTTTGAATCGAACCATATTTATTGAAGTGGGAAGACTACCTCCAAATGGTAGCCTTACTTGGCACGCTGTTCTTTTTAGCCTTTTCAAGTTAAACTACTTGACAATTGCACTTTGTGTTTTCTTTATGGAATTGGTTTTGTGAAACGTTTGCACAACAAAAACTTGTGGAGATATGCGGAACTGATCATTTTTCCATGATAGGTTCGTTGTATAACGATTTTATGTAATGCCGATATATGTAGTAACTTCCTTTCAAATTTGATGCAAATTGGTTCATAAACACGAAAATTATAGGGGGGTTTGGGTTTCACGTTTTTGGAGTCAGTAGGTAGATGATTTATGAGAAAGAAATATCATCTCCAAAAAAAGATAAATCCATCTGTTTCATCCAAGATTAAAAACTCCTGGTGGATGCAATACAATACTCGCTGGATACGAGCATACTTTCGAGAGATGCCAAAAACTGTGCTAGAATCCCAGTGTGCCGAAATCCGATTTGCATGGGATGGCTTTACAGCGCATGCAACACATTTAGGTCATAGCAGCGCCAGTAAAAAAGGAAGAAATTTGGATAGCAAAAACATTCTACATGTAGAATTAAAAGGACTTGAGAAAAAAGTATGACAAAGGGGAATGGTACAAATAGGTAACAGATGTAAATTCCAAGAGCACACTATCAGTGTACTTTGAGGTTACCTAAAAGTCTCACCCAGACACCAGCAAAAGATCCCACTTAGAGTACTTAGAGGAATACATTCAAATGTTTACAAATCATATGTTAGAAATAATAGTACATAACGGAGAGATGATTTACAATGAAAAAAATATCTCCCAAACTATACATTTGACTATTTGGAGAGAAAGATAAAGGGAGTAAATGTGACTCATAAATAAGGGAACAACACAAAACAAATGACGTTTCGGCCTTTTTCAAGTAACCACGGAATAAATATATATATATATATATATATAATATATATATATATATTAGATTGTTATAATAGTATAGATGTGTGCGTGTGTGTGTGCGTTCAAGGGAAGAGAGAGAGAGAGAGAGTGCGTGACAAAGAGATGAAGTAATGAGATCAAAACTATAACAAGAATAAGGTAGGGGGACAGGGAGAGGGAAGGTGTTATTGAAGAATTCTAGAGGGCGATAGTGTTATTATTGGCCCCCTACCTACCCTCTTATATTATTGCAGAGTGTACTGGAATTTGATCCAGAATCCAGCGAGTATTGTAGTCCACTAAGCCACATGGAAAGGACAAATTATAAAGGGAGATATTTGAATCTGCATTATTGTTCAATTCTTTTTATTTTTCCATTTTTGACCTTGCATAAAACTTAATTGAAAATAGTTCTTTGTGGTTTCGTTCAAGAATGCAGTTAAGCATTTTCAGGTTATAGTAGATAGTTTAACATAAAAAGAAAAATAAAGTAAAAGTATTTTTAATTTCTTCAATGTCTTTAGATAAGCCGTTTTCAGTTTCACTCGATTTCACTGTAATAAGGAAAACAAGATCTTATGTTTATTCAATTGATATTTCAAATGAAACCGAGTCAATAATGACTGGGTGGGGATCCTGACCTCCCATAGTGGGCAGGGAGGTACATGCTGTGTCTTCTATCCCCCTGTACCTGTTTTCCAATTGTTTCCTGTCATTGTCTTGGAATGAGATTACTTAGTTTTGTCCTGACCCCGGCCGGGGTTCCTTGGCTGGGAGGGAAACAGTCGAATGTATAGTTATAGTTTTGGGAGATGATATTTTTTTCCTTGTAAATCATCTCTCTGTTATGCATTGTATTATGTTTAGTTTACATATTATATTATATGATTTGTAAACATTTGAGTGTATTCCTCTTAGTAGGGACCTGTGCTTCTGTCTGGATGAGACTTTTAGGTGATCTCAAACTAAGTACTTTGATAGTGTGCTCTTGGAATCTACATCTTTTTCCTATTTGAACCAATTCCCCTTTGTCTCATCTTTTCTTTTGTGCTTTAATTGTAATTCTAGAACTTTTGACTATCCCATTTTCTTCCTTTTTACTGGCGCTGATATAACCTTAATGTGTTGCAAGCGCCGTAAAACTCTTAAAAACAAAAACACCGAGTCAATAATGAATATTAATTAACTTTCAACACCTTTATTGATAAGGTTAAAAAAATGAGTATAATCATAATAAATGTACAATTCCAAATTCAATTCATGCATAGAGGTAAGTGGCTAACAAGAACAGAACATGTCAGCATAAAAGGAAAGTATTGCTGCAGATAAAGTAACAGAAGAACCACATAACAGAGTTATTAGAGACGTCAAACGTGTTTGATTTTGTCTTTAAGGGTTTTATGCCCTTGCAACACACGTCAAAAATGAAAAACAGAACAAAGATTTACAGCAGAACTATGTATAACAGGTCTGGATATAACAGGCACCAAGTTATAACAGGGTTTTTAAAAACATCCCAAGCCTTTTTTCTCCGTCTTCGCCTTTGTTAAAATTGACCAGCTTTAGCATGGACTTTTAAGAGCCTGATCCGTCTTTGCCTTTGTTAAAATTTACCAGCTTTAGCATGGACTTTTAAGAGCCTGATCCGTCTTTGCCTTTGTTAAAATTTACCAGCTTTAGCATGGACTTTTAAGAGCCTGATCCGTCTTTGCCTTTGTTAAAATTTACCAGCTTTAGCATGGACTTTTAAGAGCCTGATCGGTTAAAACGAGGGTGTCGAAACCTACCGTACCTAGTATCTCCCAAATACAATGCACTAGCCCACATTACGCTCGGGTAAGCCTACAGCTAATGGCAATAGACAGAGCTAGGCTAGGCCTAGTTCGTGAATACTGTGTCAAGTGTGGGCTACTTACAACTATACAATTTCAGTATAACATCGGCTTTGCTGCAGGTAGATATGTGTGTAGCACAAAACACACACACAACGGGTCAGCTTCAAAGTTTGAGAGAAAGCCACTACAAGTGAAAAAAAATTATTATGATTTAGGCCATTTGGGTTGTTTGATGCAGACCAAAGGTCCAGAAAACTGTTGGCAGAAGTTAAAATGAGAAAACTGATTTATTATGGACACATTCGGAGACACAATACCAGCCAAAAATCAGTGCTAGAAGGAAAAGTAGCTGGCAGAAAGGCACGGGTGGGGCAAACCAAGGAAGTCCTGGATAGAAAATGTGTAGGCAACAACTGGCAAAAAGATAATCGACTGCTTGGTAATGGCCCTTGAGCTTTCCATGACAGGGAGACGGAACTCTGGTAAGGTAAGGTAAGGGTTGTTTCCCTTGACATTCGGCTACAACAGAACTCGGCTATAATAATAACAACAGGGATTTTAGGCTAGTCTCACCATGCCTGTTATACTGATGTCCCACTGTACTTTGCACATCGTTAAATCTTAATCTAATGATAGTACACATTTGTAACCCACAACCTCAAAACAGTATAGTGCACATTGGTTACAACAAAGTCGACGGGACTGGTGGTCAATGTTAGTTATAATAGGTTTTGCTGTATCCAAGGCCGTAGTATCTTTATACTTAATAGAGAAAAGAATGCCAAATTTGATGATACTGAATACTTAATTGTTCGTTTCATTGAGTTTGTTTTATTTTTTTTAAATATTTGCAAGCAACATACAATTTCAATCAATTAGTGTAAAATTTTGGGGAAGAGAATGAGGGGATGACCATCTTTCGATGCCAATTACGTTTGTATATTATGTGGGTGTGATCATGAATCTGAAATTTTCCATCAACGGAAAGGTAATTCTAGCACAAAATCACAATTTCACTGAACCCCCTTCCCGCTGCCTTTAAAGCAAACACAGCTGAGCAACAAATCGTGTTTACAACAAAATGACAACCCAAAATTTATCCACATTTCCCTCAAGTTCAGAATAGCTTCTTAAACTGTTATCAAATTTATTTGATAACAAAATTATCAATAGAAAAGCAGAAAGAAAAAAAAATTAATAAAATTTTAAGTAAGAATTAAGAAAAAACATTGCCCATAACTCATGAAATCAATGAGCATTAATTGTTAAAGGAAAGTTAATTGTCAACCAAACGATGAAAAATTTACCTCCCGTTTTCCGGTTTAGGAACAATACAGCAACCAGCAGCCATAGCCATTTCTACATTCATAATGGATTGATTGATGATTGGAATACTTATTACGTAAAATCTAAAGGGCCCTCTTGTCAAGTACATATTTTTTTTTATAAAGTCCTTCAGAGCCACTAGGCCCATGGAGCCAAGAGTTTATCCCAGTTTCTTTAGTGTGAAACGGAAATGGATGATACCAATTGCTTGCTACCCTTTGGATAAGAAGATAGTCTATCGCAAAGTACTTTCCACCAGATCTAACAAACCAAGCTACCCAATCACTGCTGGGTAGATTGGGAGGTCAGAAAAAAAAATCTTGACTTCCCCCAGGATTGATCTCAGTCCCTTTGCGTGTGAAGCGAGTGCTCTACCACCATTAACTGAGCTATCAGGACCCCCTTTGTCAAGTAAAGCAAATCAAAATTTAAATGTTAGTCCTAAAGAAAAGGAATTAATTAAGATTTTGCACATCTCCTGATTTAATTAATGTAAAACTATTTGTTAACATTATATCGTCAATCCAAATTTAAAGGTTACTATGTCCCAAATTTGAGATTTTTGATAAGCTAGGCAGAAGTCATCTTAAAAAATCCTTTATCAATTTTTTAATTAATTGCTTCAGTCTTTCAGAGCCATTAGGCACATGGTGCCAGAGTTTATCCTGGTTTCTATAGCATGAAACAGACAATAGCGATTGCTATCATTTAGATAGGACACTAGTCTATTGCAAAGTATTTTCCACCAGATCAAACAGACCCAGTTACCGAATCACTGCTGGGTGGATAGAGATAGTTGATTTTTTATTAAAATCTCTGGAGTTCATACGAACAAATTTGTTTCATTCTTTTTATAATAGTGAAATCAAGAGAATTAAAATTTAAAATAGCTTGATCCTTATATTTGAGGTTTCTACATAACGGCGAAGCAGAAGAAGAGGAAGGTAAACGTTCAATCTCAAGTAATGAATGACTACAGACTATTTCTTTTTTTAATTTTGTTATTGAGACTAAATGTAACAACTCATCATTGGGCATTGGTTTGATTGATAATGATGTGAGCTGATAACAATATAAAAAGAAACAATTATAACTAGAAAAATTTATTGACAAAATCCGAGAGAGAAAAAACACCAGCAAAAATTATCTTAAAGCTAAAACGGCAATTTACAACTGAATGTCGATTCAACAGGAAATTAAAAAAAAAAAAAAATTGGAGTAAATGATTTCAACAAATAACTTTTTGTATTTTTGGGACTACAAAACTTTGAACAACCCTGAGGATGCAGACATGAACTAACTGTCTAACAAAGGCTTCCCCTTCATTGCAGCAATCTCGTCGTCATTCTCACAGGTTTGTGTAGGCGGAATCCTCCAGGCTGACTTCTGTCAAATCCATGCCTTGATGCCTGAAGGTAATATTATATATTATTAATAATAATAATAATAATAATAATAATAATAATAATAATAATAAACAATAATAATAATAAAAATTATAATAATAATTATAATAATAATAATAATAATAATAATAATAATAATAATAATAATAATCATACTTTTTTCCACTTCAAAAATGATTTTATTTTTTGTATCGACAATATAAATACATTATAAAATGGTTACTTGAGAGGAATATAGTGATTTCTGAGCCAGAATTGTAATCATAAACTGATTAATGGTGTTATCAAAACCATCCCTATCTTAATTGCTCCTCTTTCAGCACCACGACACAAACATTGCTGCTGGAAGCCTGGAAAAGTAAATCATGATGAAAAAAAAATTCAATACAAGCTCAGTAATTTTAGTAAACTCTTAAAAACATTCCTATTCGGGCTTTTGAATAGAAATAGTATTTGCATTTTGTGTTACGTAATGTCTTTCTATGTGTAGTGCCTTAGAGAACTTTGTAAATTCTGCGCAATGTATAAATTAATCATTACATTATAACTAATGCTGGTTTTTATCTACAAGTTAGAGGGTGCCGTTTAGCTCCTAAAAAAGATAATAAAAACACATACTCTTTGAAATGTTCCATAGTGACCTTGACCTTGGTAGGGTTGACACAGATGGCGCTGCAAGTCTTGTTAGCTTCAAATAGAGGTAGAAGATAGGTCACCCCGACCTCTGTCAGATCCTCCAAAGTCACTTGGTACACACGCCCCAACATATCTCTGAAATAAGGCAAGGGTGAGAAAAAAACACATGATAGTAATGTGTTAGGAAATCTCTGTCAAATTTTTAAAATACAAACCCCCCCCCCCCCCCCCCCCCCCCCCCCACCACACACAAAAAAACCCTACAATTTAAGCAGTTGTATAGCACTATCCACCAAAAGTGCTCAAAGCACTTTACAGGGGGTCCTTCCTTAGCCAACAGCAACACTTAACATTTAGGATGACTAGACATGACGCCTGTTGGGTGATATTACAATTTTTTTGGACAGAGACAATGTTGTTATTGGTCAGGTACTCATTTTATACCAGACTATGGTGAGAGAATGTGAGTAAAGAGTCTTCTCCAAGGACAACTTTGCACCGCTCAGAGTGGAACTCTAGAACTTTTGTTCCAAAGGCAAGTGTCATATCACTAGACCACATAGCTGTACACAACAACAAAAATGATGATGATGATAATAATAATAATAATAATAATAATAATAGATCTTTATTGTCCATAAATATGGCAATTTGTCATTTAGTTACACTTGTTATAACGTTAAACGATAACTGTAACATTGAACAGATATTTCACTCCTACTTATTTTCTTTCTCTCTCTCTCTCTCTCTCTCTCTCTCTCTCTCTCTCTCTCTCTCTATTCCTCTCTGTCTTTCACGCGTGCGATATACACAACATAAACATATTCATTTCGTTTTCAATTTGTTACGATTGTGGCAATTCGACACCAAAAATTATCATCATTATCAATTGGTCAGTTAATCTTACACTAAATAAATTAATCAGTTAATCAGTTAACGAATCAATCCTTGGTTTTTCTGTACCATATGAAATATTCAAAATTTTGATTGCTGATGGAACGAACGTTGATTTATACTTGTTAGTTCTACATTTAATCTGACAAAACCTTCTCCCAGATGGTAAAAGACTAAATTCATGGTATAAAATATGTTTTTTATTGTTGGTAATTGAGAATGCTTTCCTTTCTATTGCTTTTCCATGAATTCTTTCTACTCCATCAAGAGGATGGTTTATTATTTTTGATGCCTCTTTGATAGATTTTGAAATTTTTGATTTATCTTTAAGTCGGCATCCTCCAAACCACATGGTGCAGCCAAACGCAATTACAGTTTTAATCAATGAGTCATAAACTCTTAACATAGTTTTCTTCCTTACTTGAAATGTTCTCAATTTCCTTAGGATGTATAATCTTTGGGCAACTTTCTTAGATATTATATTAATATGTTGAGAGAAATTGAGGGAACTATCAATGGTTATTCCTAAATATTTAAAATAGTCAACTATCTCAACATCATCTTTACCGATCGCCACACACTTTAAGTCGTTTCTATCTTTCACACCAAACACCTGTTCTTTCGTTTTTTCAACATTTAATTCAAGCTGATTTTGTTTACACCAATCGGTGAATATATTTATTTGTTTGAAATAATTCTTTTCGGTAACTTTATCTTTTAATAAGCCAAGAATAGCAGTATCATCTGCATATTTCACTATAAAACAATTTTCAAAGGATGGTCTGCAGTCGTTGGTGTATAAGATGTACAGGATTAGGGAACTCACGCAGCCTTGGGGACATCCGTTCGACAACGTTCTTTTGTTGGAGATATGTTCACCCAATTTTACACATTGCAGTATATGGGTCAGAAACTCTTTATACCATTTAATAAAGTAGTTTGGAATATCCATGTTGCACAACTTTTGAAGCAAAATATCTGTGTTCATGGCATTAAAAGCTGACGAAAAGTCGACAAACAGGATTCTGGCGTAATTCGAGGGCGTTTGGTCAAGGTGTTTTGAGATCGAATTTGTGGCGGTTAATAGTGCGTCTTCTACACTGAGATGTTGCTGGTATGCAAATTGATACGTATCTAGCAATTTCAGGTCATAACATTTTTGTAGGAGCTCAGATTTTAAAATTTTTTCTAAACATTTCATTACAAGCGATGTAAGCGCCACTGGACGGAAGTCGTTCAATACGGTCGGACAATGCTTTTTTGGAACTGGAACGACAATAGATGCTTTCCAAAGTACTGGCACTGATTGTTCATCGGTTGACCTTTGAAAAAGTTTTGTATAAGGTATAGCCAGTTGTTGGTGACAGTTTTTCAAAATAGTTCCGGTAATGTTGTCTGGTCCTGGTGCTTTATGTTCTTTACATCTCCGGAAGAGGGAGCTTACAGTTTCTTCTTCAACATCTGGAGGTGGCTCATTGATGATGATGATAATAATAATAATCATAATAACAAGCACATATATAGCCTTTATTCCATACATAGGCGCTGAGTACAACCAACAAAATTTTAAAAAGGAGAAAAATTAAATGTTAACCATGCATGAATTTGATGATAACCTCGTCATTAAGGAGCGATAAAACAAAACAAAATAGAAAAGAAAAATAGAAATAGAAAAACAGTTTACTTGTCGTAAGTGTGGGGTACCCCTTGGAAGTAGGTGAGTAGCGACTGCTCGGATGATTTGAGCACCGTCTTCTGCTCCTCGACCAATTCAAACACAAGACTTGACTTGGCTGCCTCTAGCTCCATCTGTGTGAATGCCTGCTCTCCACTCAGGTACTCGTTCTAAAGGATGGAAATTGATAATGGTGCTGCTTTATTAAATTGAAGCTTACATTCAACTTCACATTGTTATTTATTTCTCCGAGCTTCGAGCAGGACAAGTTACATAAATAAAAATAGGAAATTGTATGGAAGCTTTAATTCAATTAACGAAAACAGATATGTGGACGTTTCGGGTTTTCCCTTTTATCAACAAAACTGGATGAATAAAACATTAAAGACGATTGAGAGATGTGAGAATGGCGTTGTCAATTAACGACATTATCTGGGGCAGCGTGGCTCAGCGCAACGGTCTTTGCTTCGTACCCGAAAGGACTGTGTTTAAATACCCACTGCATCGTGTGGCCTTGACCAAGTCACCTTGCCCAAGCTCAGCTAGCGGCGATGCACTGAGGCTGATGCCTGAGTCATTCCCGTCTTCCCTTGGAACAGACCCTAGAGACAAATTTCACCAATGGGATGAATAAAGGGAATTTTATTTTACTTTATTTATCTGTTTTGGCTTATTACACTGAAGCTTCCATTTCAAAACATTTCTAATCAAAATCCAAAGAGCTCCTGAGAGTCATTTTATTTCTCAAAGTGTATCATCTACCTTTGCTTGAAGATAACCAAAAATTTTTTTAAAAAATGAATCAAACTTCAAAACAAAAGAAAAAAAAATACCAAAATAAAACTGGAGCATTTATATAGTGCGATATCCTCTAAACTGGCTCAAATCACTTTACACAGGGTCCCAAGTAAACAAGAGGCATAATTACAATTTTTTTTTTTTCAACAAAGACAACACTGTTCACACTGCCAGCTACTTATTTTACACTTGTGAACGGTGAGAGAATGTAAGTAAAGAGCCTTTTCCAAGGACTCAGCTTTGCGCTGCTCAATAATAGGACTTCAATCAGCGACCGTCAAGTTTGAAAGAAGACCACAATGTGTAGATTACGTTGTTTGATGTCATAAAAGATGATTATGATATGGGACCATTGGTAAGGGATTGATGTTTATGTCTGTACATTTTCTTCTTTTTTTCTTTTGGAGGAGGGGGAGGGGAGGAACATTCATTTCTTGATTCGTTTATTCACTTATTCATTTGTTTATTTAACTCTCTACTTACCAGCCATTTTTAGAATTTCACCCGAAAATTCACACCCACCCAACACAAAAATAGACTTTTCCAAATCAAACAAAAAAGTAACAAGTGCATTCTATACAGAATGTTGTTCAGCAAAATGAGCTCTACAACACAGTGTTTAGCATTTATAGTCGTAATCAAAGCATTTTCTTTACACTTTGTGATGTACAAGAGAAATCAGAATGAGAAAATTGTAGATTGCATCGTAACGAATGTGACAATTTTCCTATGGCTGGTAAGGGGAGGGTTAAACAATCAATAAAGAATAATCCCATCTCATCTCTTATCTCAAAATACACATTAAAACGGTATAACATCAACACACAACAACCACTGACCACGATGGCCAAGGCTTCTTTGTAAGGGTCGTGGACGGAGGTGGCTTTGGTCAACATGAAGAACAGGAGGCCTGACTCCGTGTCACAGTAGAGGCTGCCAGGATTAGATGACAAAAAAAAAAAAAAAAACATTTAGATCTAGGTAATAAATGTGTAATGTTTTCTAAAAGGTCAAGGAAGAAGTACGGTAAAAAGAAATAGCAAAAATAAAAGCTATCTGGGTTTTTAAGTAATGTATTTATGTTTTAATCATTCTTTGTTGTTGGCTGAAAAAGCCCCAAACGTTCCGTGTTCGGTATTTTGTTCTTTTTAAAATTATTTTTATTATAATTATTATTTGATATAGCGCCAGTATCCACAAATAGTGCTCAGAGGTGCTTTACAATAGTTTTTTTAGTATCACACATGTTCATTCATTCGACTACAAAATCACTACAACACACACACATATCTTGTTCGAAGTTCACATAGAATCACGATAAGCAGAATGAAAAAGATTGGTTTGAAGCTGTTATATTCATTTTTGCTTATTACTTTTTAAAGAAGAATATAATTCTTGCTGGATTCTAGCACGCTCATATGTTTAGACGATGCCATCACTCTGTTACACAAAGTATGGATCCAGTCCTCTGGAAGAGTGGTTTTACACTTCCAATGAGATTGGAACCAGTTTTTTGACATCACATTTTTGTTCCCTTTTATGATGCAAAGCAAAGCACGACAATTGAATGAAAGGGAATTTATAACAAAACAATGTAAATAAAACTGACTTAAATCATAAACAATAAATATTTGTGCTTTACTCATCACTTCTATACATGTGTTATAGAGAATATGAAAGTGAAAGTAGACCGTTAGAAAGCAGCACAAGTACAACTTAAAGATTCTTGTGGCTATGTGGTCTAGTGGCATGACACTTGCTTTCGGATTGGAAGGTCCTGGGTTCGAGCCTCGCTCGGCGCATAGTTGAGTCCTTGGAGAAGGCTCTTTACGCACATTCTCTCGCTGTACTCAGGTGTAAAATGAGTACCTGGCCGTCAACAGCATTGTCTCTGTTGAAAAAATGTTTAATATCACCTAACAGGCATCATATCCCATCCTAAATGTTAAATGTTGCTGTTGGCCCTTGTAAAGCGCTTTGAGCATGTTAAGTGAATATTGCACTATATAAAAGCTCAATTGTTTTTTGTTACTTTTTTTAAATTATTTTTTTTTTTAGATTCTTAAATGCTCCTTATGATACAGCTCTATGTGCATAATAGCACAACTAGGGGCCTTTCTCAAGGTCTGAAATACAAATCCTTACTAGAGAAGAGCTGATTTTATATATTTTTTTTTTTGGCGAGGTTTTTCTTGTCTTTTTATACATGCTTTATTGGTCATTTTCATACACACCTTTTCAGTTTTGCAGATTCATTCCGACCACCCTTCTTAATAATAATAATAATAATAATAATATAATAATAATATAATAATAATATAATAATAATAATAATAATAATAATAATAATAAATAATAATAATAATAATAATAATATATAATAATATAATAATAATAATAATAATAATAATAATAATAATATAATATATAATAATAAATAATAATAATAATAATAATAATAATAATAATAATAATAATAATAATAATAATAATAAAAAATAATAATTAATAATAATAATTAATAATAATAATAATATAATAATATAATAATATAATAATAATAATTAATAATAATAATAATAATAATAATAATAATAATATATAATAATAATAATAATACAAATAATAATAATAATAATAATAATATAATAATAATAATAATAATAATAATAATAATAATAATAATAATAATAATGATAATAATAATATCTTTATTGTCCATGAACAAACATAAATGAAATAAAAAGGGCAAAATCCCCCCTCCCCCCCAAAAAAACACACACACACACACACACACACAAATATACACGCACAAACACTCACCCACTCTATATAGTAAAGGAAGTGACAACTACTCACCTATAGTTGTAGCTGAGACCGAGTCCTCTGATTCGTTTCCACATGGGACCCTCACACTGGGTCAGGTACTGAAGCAACACCATCAACGCTGGAAGGTCTTTGTGCTGTGGGTCTTTGATGCAAGGAACGGCTTGGATCAAGAACGACGACTCGATCTCCTTCAGGCCGACGATGACATGACGATGGGATGGATTGGTGGGAGGTGGCCGACTAAACTCTGATGTCCTGGCTACACTACAACTGTAATATTAGGAAAGAGGACATGACGATGGGATGGATTGGTGGGAGGTGGCCGACTAAACTCTGATGTCCTGGCCATACTACAACTGTAATATTAGGGAAGAGGACATGACGATGGGATGGATTGGTGGGAGGTGGCCGACTAAACTCTGATGTCCTGGCTACACTACAACTGTAATATTAGGGAAGAGGACATGACGATGGGATGGATTGGTGGGAGGTGGCCGACTAAACTCTGATGTCCTGGCCACACTACAACTGTAATATTAGGGAAGAGGACATGACGATGGGATGGATTGGTGGGAGGTGGCCGACTAAACTCTGATGTCCTGGCTATACTACAACTGTAATATTAGGGAAGAGGACATGACAATGAGATGGATTGGTGGGAGGTGGCTGACTAAACTCTGATGTCCTGGCCACACTACAACTGTAATATTAGGGAAGAGGACATGACGATGGGATGGATTGGTGGGAGGTGGCCGACTAAACTCTGATGTCCTGGCCACACTACAACTGTAATATTAGGGAAGAGGACATGACGATGGGATGGATTGGTGGGAGGTGGCCGACTAAACTCTGATGTCCTGGCTACACTACAACTGTAATATTAGGGAAGAGGACATGACGATGGGATGGATTGGTGGAGGGTGGCCGACTAAACTCTGATGTCCTGGCCACACTACAACTGTAATATTAGGGAAGAGGACATGACGATGGGATGGATTGGTGGGAGGTGGCCGACTAAACTCTGATGTCCTGGCCACACTACAACTGTAATATTAGGGAAGAGGACATGACGATGGGATGGATTGGTGGGAGGTGGCCGACTAAACTCTGATGTCCTGGCCACACTACAACTGTAATATTAGGGAAGAGGACATGACGATGGGATGGATTGGTGGGAGGTGGCCGACTAAACTCTGATGTCCTGGCCACACTACAACTGTAATATTAGGGAAGAGGACATGACGATGGGATGGATTGGTGGGAGGTGGCCGACTAAACTCTGATGTCCTGGCCACACTACAACTGTAATATTAGGGAAGAGGACTGTAGCATTGTGTTCTTTAGCACATGACTTATTATCTAGCAATTGGATTCAGTAGTCTGATGTCACACCACTCGACAACGGCGGCCATCTTGGTTCTAAACAAATAGAATCATTACTTTTTATTCTTCAAGTTGGCTAGAACTTTTCATATGTCTTGTGACCAGAATGTGTAAAAGTCAAATCTTGATCAAATTTATGTGTTTTTTTTTCCCTCTGGATACCCTTTTATGCTCGACGGAGAAATATTTCATACGGGCGTCCGCCATTGTTCCAATAGTTTAGAGCCAGTGTTGCTAAGTTACATGCGTCATTAGGAAGGAAGTGACGTTACGACTATTGAATCCTATTGCTAACTTTGTTTCTCCTATTTTCAGAACTATGATTAACTCACTCAATCCTAGAGACTTTTGCTACTTTTCAAAAATGGAAACAAAACATATTCTAGTTTAAGGCCTGATATTTGGCATGAAAACCCCTAAGGTCATCCTTAAACACCTCACAGAAGCTGATTTTGAGTTTCTTTCTCATACTTTTACATAATCAGCCTCAAAATGTCCCATTATTAGACTATATCAAGCTCTCTGAATTTAGAGGATAATTACAGAGAAAAATGCCAAAAATCAAAAACTAAAACAGCTAATTAAAATCATCTTTGTAAGGTGATAAATTTACATCTATGAAACAATGTGACAAAAATTACAGCCCATTCTGGCAGTTACCTTTTAAGATCTACTTAAAATAGTGAAAAAAGATAGTCCCAAATGACATTTTGAGAAAAACGCAAAAATACATTTCATATGCCTAAAAAAAAGACTAAGACACATATCTTGTGCATTAATCTACATGTTTTATGAAATTTTAAAAAGGTGATGGATAGAAACGAAAATAACAGTTATGTTTAGTTTCGATTTAGACGTTTCCAATGATACCAAGCTTTGCTATGTTACGATAGTGAAAATTATGGTTGCTAAGGGGTAAAGTTAGAACACTTTTTAAAACATTTTATATACATATATATATATATATGTTTGTTTTTTTTTTTTGGTGATTCCTGTGTAAAAATATCTGTAGAATCCATTTTCTTAGTTTCAAAACATAAAAGGTTTCTAAAACTCCTAAAATTACCCTTGATTAAGGTGAAGGTAAGGTAATATATATATATAGGAGTTTTAGAAACCTTTTATGTTTTGAAACTAAGAAAATGGATTCTACAGATATTTTTACACAGGAATCACCAAAAAAAAAAAAAACAAACGATTTTCGGTTTTGTTCTTCTGAATCTCAAAATGTGAGCAGCACAGGACCTGTGGATCCCCTTAAATATGATTAAAGGTTTAGAAAAACAATCATGGTTATTCTCTACTCTATTTCATTCATAAAACAAGCGTTAAAAATGGTTTTAATCCACTAAATGAGCACAGAGTGCTTTGCAAAGGGTTCCAAACCAACAGCAACACTTCAGATGTAGATCATGCCTTTGAAGCACTAGTGCCTTAATTTTTCATGAACAGAGAAAAATCTGTTAGCAGCCAAGAACTCAATATAGACCTGATTACAATGAGAGAATGTGAGAAGTGAGTCTTTTCTCTGGTCTTGACATTCCCTACTCGACTCAGGTGTGAATGAGTACCAGACTATAGGTATTGATAGAAATTGTAAGAATGTTAGTATAAAAGGGATGCCTAACAGCTGACTTGTACTGTATGAAATGGAAATATGGTTCCATTGGGCCTGGAATAAATGAAACAATGTGAAATGCATTGAGCATGGTTAATCCATGGAAATGCGTTATATAAATGTGTCCGTGCATGATATAATCAGTCGGAGGTGAAAATTTTGGATTTGCATTTTTTTTTAATTTCTGAAAGCAAAGCATTTTAATCTTTATTTGAAGTAAATCGGGTGATTTTCATGAAGTTATGGTCAGATGTATGGGAAAAGTATCCAGCAACTTTTCTCAAATTTCATTCTTCAACTTGACTAGCTGTAAAGAATATTTAGAAGTGAAATTAAGGTTTGATATTTCCCAAAGATGTACAAAAAGGGTTGAGTTAATCATTTATGACAAGAAGTCATTTTGGATAAAAATTGACCTTCTAACTAAACTTGGCAATATCTCAGTTCAAACCTTTTCACTACCCAACTGATTATGTCAGTCACTGTAACAAATACTCATATTTAACTTCATCTATTTTAGAAATAAACTCACCTCAGTGGCCTGTCAATATCTGATTTGCTGCCCAAAAAGGTTTTCCATGGCTCAATAGGGTTTCCGTGCTTGGCCAGTCTGGAGACATCACATGCCAGGTGTACGTGCATTCTGGAAGGTTCCTTCAATATCGCCTGGATCTCATGGAGATCTTTCAGAACCTGATTTTTGAAAATGAAAAAAAAATAAATTTCAGAATCGGATGATTTAATGCAGAAAATCAGTAAAACAATAATTTTTTTTGGAGCTTTTATATAGCGCAATATCCACTAATCGTGCTCAAAGTGCTTTACAAGGGGTCCCTGGCCAACAGCAGCATTTAATATTTAGGACAGGACATGACGTCTGTTAGGCGATATTTCAATTTTTTTCAGAACGAGACAACACTGTTAACGGTCAGGTACTCATTTTACATCTGAGTACGGTGAGAGAATGTGAGTAAAGAGTCTTTTCCAAGGACTCTATGCGCAGAGTGATGCTCGAACCCGGGGTCTTCCGATCCGAAAGCGAGTGTCATACCACTAGACCACATAGCCGCATAAAGGGGAGGAAAACCACGTAACTCCTGTGACAATCATCTATCTGGCTACTCAGATTCTCATCTAGGAGGAGACGATTTTTAATAACCTTAACCACTTCCATTCCGCCCCCCGCCCCCCTCCTTCTGTGACTTCTTGCATTCAGCATAGTTTAGTCAACATTCCCATATTATCATATTTTGGACCTCAAAGTGTATTAACCCTCTCCTTACCAACTTTAGGAAAACCGTCACATTCGTTACGATACAACCAACCTTTTTCTTATTCAAATTTCTCTTGTAAATCATAAAATTTGAAGCAAATGAACAGTGTGTTGTAGAGCATGTTTTGCTAAAGAAATTATGTATCGCAAGAATTTTACTGCTTTGTGTTTGAGTGATAAAAAATATATTTTGTGCTAGTTGGGTGAGAAGTTTTGGGGGAAATCTTGAAAATGGCTGGTAAGGAGAGGGTTAAACTATGAGAAATCATACTGGTTCGTAAGACTAGGCATACAATGAGAATAATAATAATATCATGATTTACTTTAGCAGGTTCCTTGCTTAGACGTTTGATGAGATTGGACAGGAAGGCTTGTTGTCTCAGCATAGAAACCACTGTCAGGTTGGACTCTGGGAATGGAGAGACAGTAATGAGGATGATGATGATGATGATGGTGGTGGTGATGATATATTTTGCCCAGTAAGGAACTCTAACGCTGGTCAGAAGACACAGAAAGGAGAAGCAAATAAAGGAACAATGATCAAATCGCCACTTAGAAAAATCTTTTAAAAGTTGGAATAAAAAATGTAAAAAGAAAGGAAAAAAAAACTGACAAAAGTAAAAAAACAAAATTGAAAAGAAGGAAAATTTGGAAAATCATAATTTTAAAAAATCGGAATATTCCAATATAATTGGAATAAAAGGCAGGCGTGCTAATGTTGTTCACTCCACCATAATACTGGGTTGAGGGGCAGTGGGGTATAAATCATTATCTTCTTGAACTTGGTCACATGACCACATGGATATTCCTTGTAATGACTCGGCTCAGACTTTGTTAATTCAATTTATTTATTAATAATCATATGGTAAATATAAAACAAATATATAATGCGACTAGCTCAGACGGAGTTCTTTCAGTAACTAACCTAACACAAAACAGTGAACAAAAAGTGCTTATACGTTTGCGCAGTCAACATTCACACTCACATGCAAAACATGCACAACACAAAATGCGTACCTCTAGAAAGAACTCTAACATAAATAAACACAGCCGAACAGCTACATTTGCACAAATCCAAACAACTCAACTACATTACAATACATGTTACATCCCTGCTCACCTTTCTTGTAGAGCAGTTCCCTGATCAGTGTGCGTATGACCTTTGACCCACTACGCTTGTCCTTGGACGATTCACTCAGGATTTTCTTGGCCACAATCTTGGCCCGATCGGCCGTAAACTTGACATTATTCATCAAATCCTTGGCCCAAGAAACGGCCTTGTGATACTTCCCTTCCTCTGCCTGTATTTTGAGAAAGAAAAAAGAAAAAAGTGAATTCATTCATCCTTTTCTATTGAAGATACCAGATGGGAGTTCCCCTCATAAAATGTTGTGCCAATTATTTTTAATTCATTCTTTTGGGATTAATTTGAACTCTTTATGAACAAAAATATGTCCATACCCTGGTTTCCTAATTATATATATATAATAAAAATAAACAACACATAAGGTAATATCAGTACCAGTAAAAAGGAAGAAAATGGGAAAGTAATAAGTTCTAGAATTACAATTAAAGCACCCAAGAAAAGGTAAGACAAAGGGGAATTGGTTCAAATAGGAAACAGATGTACATTCCAAGAGCACACTATCAAAGTACTTAGTTTGAGATCACCTAAAAGTCTCATCCAGACACAAGCACAGGTCCCCACTAAGAGGAATACACAACATACAAAACATATGTTAAAAATGAAAAGAATAAGAGTACATAAAAGAGAGATGATTTACAAGGAAAAAAATATCATCTCCCAAAACTATAACTATACATTTGACTATTTCCCTCCCAGCCAAAGACTCCGGCCAAGGTCAGGACAAAACCAAGCAATCTCACTCCAAGACAAAGACAGAAAGCAATTGGAAAACAGATAAAGGGGGATAGAAGACACAGCAAGTACCTCCCTGCCCACTATGGGTGGTAGGAACCCCATATAGCAATCTCACTCCACGACAAAGACAGAAAGCAATTGGAAAACAGATAAAGGGGGATAGAAGACACAGCAAGTACCTCCCTGCCCACTATGGGTGGTAGGAACCCATATAGCAATCTCACTCCACGACAAAGACAGAAAGCAATTGGAAAACAGATAAAGGGGGATAGAAGACACAGCAAGTACCTCCCTGCCCACTATGGGTGGTAGGAACCCCATATAGCAATCTCACTCCACGACAAAGACAGAAAGCAATTGGAAAACAGATAAAGGGGGATAGAAGACACAGCAAGTACTCCCTGCCCACTATGGGTGGTAGGAACCCCATATAGCAATCTCACTCCACGACAAAGACAGAAAGCAATTGGAAAACAGATAAAGGGGGATAGAAGACACAGCAAGTACCTCCCTGCCCACTATGGGTGGTAGGAACCCCATATAGCAATCTCACTCCACGACAAAGACAGAAAGCAATTGGAAAACAGATAAAGGGGGATAGAAGACACAGCAAGTACCTCCCTGCCCACTATGGGTGGTAGGAACCCCATATAGCAATCTCACTCCACGACAAAGACAGAAAGCAATTGGAAAACAGATAAAGGGGGATAGAAGACACAGCAAGTACCTCCCTGCCCCACTATGGGAGGTAGGAATCCCATCCAGGAGGCAACAAATTCTAAACAATACATTCAATGAAAAACAATTGGTGCAGAAGCCGTCGATTAAGTCCTGAAACTTGTTGACCACCATAATAATCATATAGGTCCTCTCTTTTCCTTTCCTATCAATCATTTAATGATGCAAGGCTAAATCGTTGTAATTTTAGTATGTAAAAAGGAGTTGACCTTAAAGATCTGCCTTGTCAAATGTGGATAGAAAAGAAAATGAGTTAAAACTCCCAAACAGAGAAAACGAACTTTCAAATAACTCGGAGTATAATTCTACAAGGTAAACACGACAAGTATTTTCTTCTTTAAGTCACTAATAAAAATGACAAAATAAAATTACAGTTTTTTCTCTAAATGATGAAAATGCGAAAGTCACCTACTCAATCATGTTAAAATACTAACAAAAAGGTAAAAATGGGAAGAATTCATTGTCCGTACTGTTCCCATCTAAAAAGCCTTTCAGTTTTCATCTTTTCCTTAGTATTTACAATCCCAGGCTTCAGGCAGCCCCCATCACTCTCTACTCAAATACTAACAAAAAGGTAAAAATGGGAAGAATTCATTGTCCGTACTGTTCCCATCTGAAGCCTTTCCGTTTTCATCTTTTTCTTAGTATTTTTACGATCCCAGGCTTCAGGCAGCCCCCATTCCTCTCTCTGCTCAATCATGTTAAAATACTAACAAAAAGGTAAAAATGGGAAGAATTCATTGTCCGTACTGTTCCCATCTGAAGCCTTTCCGTTTTCATCTTTTTCTTAGTATTTTTACGATCCCAGGCTTCAGGCAGCCCCCATCACTCTCTTCTCTACTCAATCATGTTAACAGTTCCAGGCAAAATCATATTCAAAACATGGGCCACTCATTCAAAAAAAATATTTATGAAGACACAGATGACTCACCCTGATCGTGAGTGTGTAGAGCTGGGCAAAGCTCCCACATCGGAAAGAACTGGACGCAGGATATCCTAGACCTGCCCCACAATGCACTGTGTCTGCCTCTATCATGGCTACCACTGTTTCGTATGGAATCAACTCTGAGAGGAAGATTCAGTTCAAAAATTTATTTTTCATTTTTTTAAATCAAATTCTCCTTTTAAAACAAAGGACCAAAGGACAAACATAATATCTTTTTTAAAAAAAATAATAAAGAATGAATTTTTATAGCATTTAAATAAATACAGTAAATACAAGAATGAGGTCTTGTGATAGGACACTCACCCAGAGCTGCCTAACTGAAATTTCAAAAATTCCCAGTTTCCAAGGGAAAAGAAGAAAAATTCACTTTAGATAGCTTTAGAGATGAACAATTTCATTTCATCACGGTCCAAAAATGCTCCAATATCCTGTATATAGGTTCTAAAAAGCTAGACTTTCCTTCTCAACATGATTTATTGAGTCAAATAGACCTATGCAGCTCTGTAGCTGGAACCAAAAATTCGTATTTCTACAATTTTTTCGTAGTACTAGTCAAGTCTGCTCACCTTAGGATTGGAAGGTCCAAGGGTTCAAGTCCCACTCTGAGTGGCACATAGTTAATGCCCAAGAAAAGGCTCTTAACTCACATTCTCTCATCATACTCAGGTGTAAAATGAGTGCCTGGCCATCTGTCGTTTAAATTGTAATATCCCCTAACAAATGTCATTTTTCATCCAACACATCTAGCATTGCTAATGGCTAGGAACCCCTTTATAAAGTGCTTTGAGTACCCTAAGAGGATATTGCTCCATATAAATACTCAAATTTAAATAACACTGCCTGAAGTAGTCTATGAATTGCAATTTTCAAAATTAGGTTCAGAATTTCATTTTCGTCTTTATTCTTAACTTTTTTTTTATGGCAAATATTGACAATGTCCTGCCAGCAGGCAATTTTTAAACATTTTTGTAAACGAAATTTGGTGTCAATTCAAACTTTTGTGTCCTTCCTTTACTTGAACAATCAATACCGTAATTTCCGATCATAGATACTGATGTGGACATTGTTTTTGTTTTTTCAATGGCTGTGTGCGGTGGTCTGAACAAACAAACACCCAAGGTAAAATAAATAATACAAAAATAATGAATCAGAGGTTAATTAGAAAATTTAAAAAAAAAAAAAAAAATTTTTATTTGAATTTACCATCGTCTGTTTGAACAGCACTCTCTGTGACAAGATCGACGTAAAGTGACAGATAGCATTTGAGATGTTGGGGAATGTCGCAGGTATCCACCATAACACTGAGCTGTTGACAGGAAAGACAATGAGGAATAAAATAACAAGTAACGCATTAATATACGGATCTGACATAGGCAGCTAACTAAAAAAATCTGTATATTTATTTTGAAAAAGGGGGGAGGGGGAGAAGGGGGGGAAGGTTATTCGAAAATTTTAATAAAACAAATCTGTATAAACCTAAATTGTTTTGAAATTCACCTTTATTTATATAAATTGTCACTTGAAAATACATTACAACTAGTGAAATATAGATCAGTTACAACATTTCAATTTCTGGGTAAAATACATTTCACTAGTTATTGAATCTAAAGTTGAGCATTAAAAATCCAAAACGGGAGCCAAACAACTTCTAATTCGACCAAAAGTGTAAAATAATCTTCTTCTTCTTCTTCTAGGTTCCATGCCTGGTCCAGGCTTCGGATACTGCATGAATTATCTCTCTCCATTCCTCCCTGTCTCTTGCTTTTTCAAACAGCTCTTGGATTGTTAGGTTGGTGAAGCCCTTCAGTTGGTCTATGAGTGTTTTTCTTTGTCTCCCCCGGGCGCGTTTACCAGGTATTTTTCCACAACTTGCCAGGTATTCATTCTTATCTTTCCTTACTATGTGTCCGAAAAAGGATAGTTGTCGATCCACTATTAAGGGCATTAGTTTCCTTTGTTGGTATGTTTGTTTTAGCACTTCTTCGTTCGTTTTGTGTGCGGTATACGATATTCTCTGCATCCTTCTCAAGCACCACATTTCAAAAGCTTCAATGTTCTTTTGTGTTTCTGCATTTGTAGTCCAGCTTTCGCATCCGTAGAACAAGATTGGCCACACGTAGCACTTCAAGACTCGGAATCTAATCCCGAACGACATCTGTTTGTTTTTCAAAATGTTTCCCAGGTCCATGAAGGCCTGTTTGGCTTGAGTTATTCTTGCTCGTATGTCTCGGTTACATCTTCCATCTGTTGTCACTATTGAACCTAGGTATTTAAAACTTTCTACGTTGGTAAGCTGCTCGCCGTGAATCGTTATATTGCAGGTGTTGTTGTTTTCGGGGTTTTTCTGTATTACCATGCATTCTGTTTTGGTGATATTCACTTCCATTCCCTTGGCTTCACTATCTACTACCACTTTGTCAACAATCTTTTGAAGTTGGATTTCTGATGTTGCAATGAGTACCGTATCGTCTGCGTATCTTATATTATTTATGTTGTGACCTCCTACTTTTATTCCCTCCATATTATTTATGCCCCTCATGATTGTTTCTTGGTATAGATTAAACAGATCTGGTGAGGCAACACACCCTTGACGGACTCCTTTCTTAATAGGAATGGAATTTCCTGTAGAGTTTCCGATTTTGATAGATGCCTGCTGGGTGTAGTATAATGTTTGCATGAGTCTGAGGTCTTTCTCATCAGCGCCAATGGAGTGCAGTTGTTTTAGTATTTCTTCGTGGCGTACTCTATCAAAAGCTTTTTTGTAGTCGACAAAACAGAGGTATAGTGGGGTCTGAACCTGTATAGCTCTTTCACTTAAAACACGGAGGAGGTATATTGCGTTCCTTGTCCCTCTGTCAGGTTGGAATCCATATTGTTCTTCTGCGATTTCGGGGTTAATCTTATTCCTTAGCCTGTTGATAATTATACGCAACAGTATTTTGTTGATGTGACTTATTAAACTTATAGTTCTAAAATTTTCGCATCTGACTGCACCTGCTTTCTTTGGTATTGCTATGAAAATAGTAAAATAATCACCCGGCCGTTAAAAGTGATGTCTCTGTCAGAAAAAAAATTGTAATAGTGTCTAACAGGCGTCGTGTCTCATCTTACATGTTAAGTGTTGCTGTTAGCTTGGTCCTCCTTATAAATCGCTTTGATCACATTGATGGATATTGCGCTGTATAAATATTCAAGTTTTTTTTTTTTTTGTTTATTTCTATTGTGAGGCCAGGGGTGTTAGTTGAGGCCAATCTCAATTTCCCTGAATACCATGTGAAGTGATTCAAAGCAATTTAGTAACATAGGTCATTTTGCTAATCTCTTCTGGCCAATCCCCAGTGATAAGAAAAAAATAAATTTTTAAAAATCCAATACATGCGCAAGATATGATTAAAATGTTTTTAAAAATCAAAATTCTCAGAAATTCCTGAAATACCGAGACTGCTTTCATCCCTGAATGACTCTTTCACTGGTTAATGATAAAATGAGTGCCCCACACCTATCCCCACCCCCACAGCCTTGAGTATTTCCCCACTCACCTCCACAAAATTGGTGGAAATATCGTCCAGCATAAATCGGAATGGGAGATCAGACAAGCGAAAGAGCGGATTGCTGTCGGTGTTGGTGGTCGGGGTGTCGGCAATGTTGGTGCTGGGACGAATGGTATGGAGTTTGATGCTGCCTACGTCTGGTATGGAAATTCTCTCGTGAACAGACAGGGGTGGTGGTCTCTGAAATCAAATCGGAAAATCATCTTAGCACGCGTTCTTCTCTTTAATCACAAAACAATAACCTACTAAAGGTATGACACTCATCTTCGATTGGAAGGTCCTGGGATCGAGTCCCATTCTGACAGGTGTATAGCTGAGTCCTTGCAGAAAACTTTTTACTCACCTTCTCTCATCACACTTAGGTGCAAAATTAGTACATGGCCATTAACAACATTATCTCTGCCCCCACCCCCCCCCCCCCCCCAAAAAAAAAAATGTAATATCGATTATGTAATAACAATTAGATAAGACTTTAAAATCCTTAAAACTATGCACTCTGGCATCTACTTTCATTTTCAATAAGTTGTAATGACTTATAAATGCTCCTGAAGTTCTAAAATTGAGCAAAGATTTCGTAATTCTACAAATTTTTCGTAGAAATAGTCAGGTGTGCAATAGGCCTGTGGAGCCGGACTTTAACCAGGCATGACACAGACAATAGCAATCGCTCGGTACCCTTTGGATAGGATGTGCTAGTCCATCCCAAAGTACTTTCCACATGATCTGACAAACTCAGCAATCCAATCGCTGCTGGGTGAACAGGAGGGTCAGAAAAAATATCTCAACTGCGCCCAGGTTCGATCTCGGTCCTATGCATGTGAAATGAGTGAACCCCAAAAACTTACAGCGTTTTCCTCTTCCGCATTTTCCAGCCTCTTCTTACACTCTGAAAGGCCGTCACTTCCCAGATCCTCCTTCTGCCTCTCGACTCGCTCCTCTTCTTCCTTTCCCATGTCGGCCCCCAGACTTATACTTGGTCTTCCAATAATCTGAAGAAAGACAATAGATATTCCTGTAGTCAATAAGTTTCCAGACTGCGTCGACCACATCGGCATCGATAATGCAGCACTCCTAAAGAACGCTCGTTCACTTTTCAGGAAGTATAAACCTTTTCCAGTATCAAAGGTAAGCAACTTACATTTTATAATAGACCTAGTCCGGAAATATATTGACTAGAGTGATAGAACAGTTTCGGGTAAACTATGTTTAGAAATATAACAACACACAAACTCTGCAATTTGGTTATCAAACTATTAACTTTCCTCTTTATTGTTTCCAAAATACTTTCTGCTATCAAGCTATTTGTGCACTATGTGGTCTAGTGATATGACACCCGCCTTCAGATTGGAAAGTTCTTGGTTCGAGTCCCGCATAGTTGAGGCCTTGGAAAAGGCTCTTTATTCACATTCTCTAACCATACTCAGGTGTAAAATGAGTACCTGGCCATTAACAATGTTGTCTCTGTTGGAAAAATAATGGTAATATATCACCTAACAGGTGTCATGTCTTGTCCATATGTTAAGCACTGCTGTTGGCTTGGGACCCATTATAAAGTGATTTGAGCACATTTAGTGGATATTGCACTCTATTAATGCTTAAGCTTTTTGGGGATTTTTGTCTTTAGTTTGTACAGTATGAAATGGATAACTGATTCCACTCTACCACTCTTGTGCGGCTATGTGGTCTTGTGGTATGACACTCGTTTTCGGATCGGAAGGTCCTGGGTTCGAGCCTCACTCTGCGCATAGTTGGGTCCTTGAAAAAGACTCTTTACTCACATTCTCTCACCATACTCGGGTGTAAAATGAGTACTTGGCCGTTAACAGCGTTGTCTCTGTCGGAAAAAATTGTAGTATCGCCTAACAGGCGTCATGTCACGCCCTAAATGTTAAGTGTTGCTGTTGACCAGGGACCCCTTGTAAAGTGTTTTGAGCACGTTTTGTGGATATTGTGCTATATAAAAGCTCAATTTTTTAAATACTTTTCTTTTTTACCTGAAGATGAAATTTATATTGAGAATATTGAATCCTGTGAAATTGTGCTGCTGTATAAAATGCACACATATTTAAGGAAATAGGCCCCCTTATACATCTGGACCTTTCCCTTAATGAGCTAAAGACTCTATCTACCAAACAATCACAGCCTTGGGTCAAAACCCTTAAGTCTTTCAGAGCTGAGGCTATATTCGCATTTCCATCACATTTTGTGAGCTTTTGTTCGCATGTCCGATTCTGCAGTGTGTAATGTTTTTTACTGATGGCCAATGTGAAGCGCTTCGAAGCTTCGGCATAAGCACTATATAAATGTACATTTATTATTATTATTATTATTATTAAAATGGCTGACACTGGTTAAGGCAGCATGAGAATGACAAGCTAAGACAAAGCGACATTTGAATTCTGTGCAAAATCTCAATTAAATTACCCCCCTAGGGCCAATTGAATGTTCTGATGAATGAAAGGATACCATTAGTTCAATTTATAGTACTTTTATAAAAAGTAGGATTGGATTACATTATTATTTTTGACTTTCAAGACCAGCCGCACTGTGCGACCATTGGCCAGGAGAACAGATTCTGCTCTGGCTGCACAGGGCGGCCAATGGCACTGAAAGGGCTAAGTCTGGAGAAAAAAATCATCATAAAGAAAGATAAAATCTAATATGGTGGCTCAATGCTACGGTGTCTCATCTTGTCACAAAAGTCAAGCAATGTTAAGCGTGTCAGTGGCTGGATGGGTGACAGTGGGTAAGGCACTAAATACATATTATCATCTCATTCAACTCGGGTCGGGTGTGAATGAATACCTGGCTATAGGCAGTAACGGATATTGTAAGAGTGTTGATAAAAAAAGTTTTAAAAGCCTAATAGGCGAATGGTGCTGTATAAAATGGAATTATGATTCCACATAGTCTGCCGAGGGAACAAATGAAAAATTGTGAAGAGCATTGAGGATGGTAAAAATCTGTGGAAAATTCACTTTATAAATCTTCATCAACATTTACAATTTACTTACAATTTTTTTGACAATGAAGAAAATTATAATTATCTTACCACAACACGATTGGTTCCAATGAAGTATTTTTGCAAAAGCTGACACCAAAATTCTTCTGGCTCTGACTGCATCCTGTCACAGAATGCCACTGTATTACATCGGCCATCAAGCTAAAGGAAAAATATAAAAGTTAATACATATTTGTAAAAAAAAAAAGAAAAAAAAAGAAGTCAAATTTGTTGTTATTAGCATCATCTCCTAATAATAAAAACCCCAAAGATACTAAAAATACTTCTTTTCACATTTACTTTCACAAAAGCGACGGAACATCAAATATTCAGAGACAGTGTGGAACAGCCATATGTTATTTGTTTCACACCCAAGAAGAATAGACTTCAATTCTGTTACCACACTGTGCGGCCTAAATCAAGTCGCCTCACCCTCAATCACTTTACAGAGCTGCAGACAACCCCAAAAAAGGCATGAAAGAAAGAGTGCCAGACAAAGCAGAAAGAAAAATACAAGATTTAAAAATCATTCCACAAAATCACACAGCCTTGATTGATGAATCACATTTTAAAATCACAACCTATGTGCTATCATTTAAAAATGACAACGAGATTCAGATCTGCCTATTTTCTCCGCACAAAAAGTGGCCGATAATAAAGAAAGCAACAAGCAAAAATAAAAAATACAAGAAATTATCATCCAGGCTCGATTGATGAATCACTTACAAAATTTTTTTAAAAACCAAACAACCTATGTGCTATCATTTAAACATGACACTGAGATTCAGATTTGCCTAGACCGAATCATACTTACATCTTCTTTATTTTCTCCGCACAAAAAGTGGCTGATAATAAAGAAAGCAACAACCGAAAATAAAAATACACGAAAATATCATCCAGCCTCAATTGATGTATTGCTTTAAAAAAAAACATGAGATCTGCCATGACTGATTCATACTTACATCTTCTTCGAACAAAAAGTGGCTAATAATAAAGAAAGTAACAAGCAAAAAAAAAAAAAAATAGAAGAAAAAATCATTGAAAAAAAAATCAGCCTGCCTCAATTAATTTGTCACTAAAAAAAAAATAATAAAAACCCTAAGGGCTATCATTTAAACACGACACTGAGATCCAGCCAGAATGAACCATACTTACATCTTCTTTATTCTCTCCGTACAGGAAGTGGCCGATGACAAAGAAAGCGACTGTATCCGATGGCATGTACTCCAACTGAATGAGGGGTGGAGAGGGTAAAAATAGGATCATTGATCATGATGACAAGCACTTGTTATTGACAATGAAGATTGCACCAATATTTTGAAAAAACATAATAGACATATATGCAGGTCTGACATCCGAACCCACTTATGGGCCTAGTTTACATTGTTGTAATGGACAATTTAATGTGTCATTTTTTGAGATTTCCATTTCAACAATGAGCCCATAAGAAATTGGATTTTCAGCCCTGTAAATAAGTGCATGTCGCATTTGACCAATCACCTTCCAACTGGCATCTATTTTTAAAAAGTAAGTTTCAACTTAAAATGATCAGAAAAACGAAATTTTGGGTTTAAAAAAAGACTTAAAAGACTATAGTTTTTTAGTTTCCTCAACGAAACATATTAACTTGACCACAGTCCAATATTTTTTTTTAATTATTTCTAAAAAATCTTTTCTCTTATATTTTATTATTTTTTTTCCTAATATCGAAATCAGACATCCAACATTTGTCATCATTTTGTTAGGTTACTTTTTCATATTATTACAATGCAAACCGATTAGTCGGAACAGCACTGTCTACGCAGAAATTGTTCCGATTCCGCTTGTGTCCGTCATTGGAACCCATCAAGACTGCAAATACATTTGGCACTGGCTACACATTTATGTACAATAATACAGAGCATACCTTTATTGTACAGAGTAAAAAAGTAAGAATAATACGAGTTAGTAAATCCGCATTTTTTAAAGTTTAAGACAAAAATAAATTCACTCCCTTGAATGTGGACATTCATATTTAAACTCAAACTGTCTTTTAAGAAGTAGCCCTTCAGAGCCATTAAGATCCATGAGTTTATCCCGATTTTTATAACATGAAATGGACTATGGCAACTGCTTGCTACCCTTTGGACAGAATGCTAGTCTATCGCAAAAGTACTTTCCACCAGATCTAACAGACCCAGCTACCCTATCACTGCTGGGTTTTTAGGGGGATCAGGAAAAAAAAATCTCTATACCCAAAATCAATATTGGTCCCTTTGAGTGTGAAGCAAGTGCTCAACAAACTGAGCTATCGGGGCGCCCCCTTCAAACTATACAAGATCAAATTTGACTTTTAAATGTCAGGATCACTCCCACTTAATGCTGGTTTGAGATGATTGGTCACTTTTCACTTCTAAATATTTTTTACAGCTAGACATGTTGAAAAAGTATGAAATTCGAGAAAAGTTGCTGAGTAACTTTCCCATACATCTGACCATAACTTCATGAAAAAGCACCTGATTTACTTCAAATAAAAAATTAAAATGCTCTTGGGAGCATATTCTTCAGAAAATGCAAAAAAATGCAAACCCAAAATTTTCACCTTCCGACTGATTATTACTGACACAAATGAATAAATAAATAAACAAATGACTTACGCCGCTGAGAGTATCCAACTTCCTGCGTTGTATGACAGAATGCATTCGGTTCATATCAATAGCCTCCTCTCCATTTGCGATTTTTGTCAGCACACGCATGAGTCTAGACATTGGATCATAAGTAAACAAAACAAAAGTTGAATGATTAATTAAATGAATTAATAAATAAACAAATGAATAGAAATAATCTTTTGAAAATGTAAACAACAAAGCTTATTCAATTCAATATAAAAATGTGTTTTGCAAATCATAAAATACTAGATTATTTATTATTATTCTTAAGATATCACAACCCCTACTGCCTATGCTCGCTCCCCCTCCTGTTTCATCTCCTCCTCCTTTTCTACTGTTTTCATGTCTTGTTCCCTTATCCTCCTCATTCTACTCTTCCTTCATGTTCTTAGCATGCATGAGTGGGTTTTATTTTTTGTAAAGTGCCTATGGATTAAGCGCTATATAAGTGCTTATTATCATTATTATTATTATTTATCTTTATTATTATTTATCTTTATTATTATTATTATTATTATTATTATCTTTATTATTATTATTATTGTTATTATTATTATAACCATCTTTATCATTATTATTATTATTATTGTTATTACTACTATTATTATCTTTCACTTTTTTCTTCACTTCACCCTTCTTCAATTTTTTTTCTCCTCTTCAACTCTCTTCTCCTTCTTCTTCTTCAATGACAACATAAAAGACACATTTCCCAAAACAGGGGACTCACACTTCCTCGATGTCTTTCAATTTATCACAATCTGCATTTTCAAAGTTGACATAAACAGTCATCTCAGAGTTCTCGATGATGTGGAAGGCAGCCTGTCAGAATAAATAGATATAATGCAACATCACGACACTAAAGGCAGAGATTACCAGTATATATACGAATTTTAAAACTGGAAGATGTTTTAGAACTTAAATAAATAAATAAATAAATTGAGCCTTTTTATAGAGCAATATCCACTAAACATGCTCAAAGCGCTTTACAAGGGGTCCCTGACCTACAGCAACATTTAACATGTAGGACGGGAGATGATGCCCGTTAGGCAATATTACAATTGTTTTTGGTCAGAGACAGACAACGCTGTTAATGGCCAGGATAGACAAGGATGGAAACTGTTTGTCTGTGGCCTATAGCCTGACCCGGGGTGAAAAGGCAATGATGATGATGATGACTGCGCTGGGTAATTCCAGTCTTCCCTTGGAATAGACCCTGGAGACAAATTTCCCCTATGGGATGAATAAAGGGAATCTTATCTTATTTTATTTATATTATGGCCTGGCAGAGGTGACACAACAGTCAGGTTGTGGGTTCAACTCCCCATGGCTGCAAAGTTTTTATTCTTTATTGTCCTCTAGCACTTCTCCGCTCACTTCATTTCTAGTTATTATCAACATAAATGCCTGCTCCACTCACTTTTCTGAGTTTTAGATCTGATGACAACAAAAACCACTGACACTCACAGGACTTGGGAATCGATCTCTGTTTTCAGCATCAAGTACTTTTTCCTCCTTGAGTAAGAATTCTTACACTTTTTGTGTGTATATGATTCAGTACTGAGACTGACATTACATCTGGGTTATTCTTGTCTATTATAATATGATTCAGTACTGAGACTGACATTACATCTGGGTTATTCTTGTCTATTATATTTATTTTCTTTTGTTAGAGTGAATGACATAATCAGTCGGATGGTGAAAAGGTTTGAACTGAGATATTACCAAGTTTAGTTAGAAGGTCAATTTTAATCAAAAATGAGTTCTTGTCATAAATGATTAAATCAACCCTTTCTGTACATCTTCGGGAAATATCAAAGCTTAATTTCATTTCTAAATATTTTTTGCAGCTAGTCAGGTTGAAAAAGTATAAAATTTGAGGAAAGATGCTGGATACCTTTCCCATACATCTGACCATAACTTCATGAAAAATCACCCGATTTACTTCAAATAAAGATTTAAATGTTCTAAAGAGCATATTCTTTCAGAAAATGAAAAAAAAAGTTAAAAAATGCAAATCCAAAATTTTCACGTTCCGACTGATTATGCCATTCACTGACACATTTTTTCACATATTCAGGTGTAAAATGAGTACCTCGCTGGTAACAGCATTGCATGTGTTAAAAAGGAAATTACATTATGGCTTTATAAGCATCATGTCTCATCCTATACTACTGTTTGTTATGGACCCCTTGTAAAGCACTATGAACATATTTAATGATGTTTCTTCTTTATCAAAAAATTGTTTTTTATGATATAGCAACAAATCAGAGAACAGACACTGGTGTCAGATAAATATCTGAAAAGGTGTGTATGGAACACTGCCAGACAAAATACAAGAAAAAAAATTGAGCTTTTATATAGCGCAATATCCACTAAACATAATCAAAGCGCTTTACAAGGAGTCTCTGACCAACAGCGACACTTAACGTGGAGGACGAGACATTACGCCTGTTAGGCGATATTACAATTTTTTTTTTTCCGAACAGAGACAACACTGTTGACGGCCAGGTACTCATTTTACACCTGAGTATGGTGAGAGAATGTGAGTAAAAAACCTTTTCCAAGGACTCAACTATGCACTGAGCAAGGCTCGAACCCAGGACCTTCCGATCCTAAAGCGAGTGTCATACCACGAGACCACATAGCCTGACTCGACTGGCAGGCTAATTTTTTAGGATAGATTTTTCTTGTATTTTTCTCTCTGCTTTGATTGGTACAGTTTCATACAAACTTATTCCAACTTTTATAACATAGTGAAGAGTGCAAATAGATCCTACCTCTCCAGCATAGGGATCGTCTATCTCCACCATGTCTCTGTTGATGGGGGCTATGGGGGTTTGATCCAAATAGTCTGTCAAGACACTCAGGCTCACGTGTTCATACAATTCCTAGATTTAAAAGAAAATTAAAAAAAAAAAAATTACAGTAGACTCCCTCGGGAGTTCAGCTAAAAGTGTCAATTAAGCGGAGAAGCTAAAAAATAGCATCTAGGCACCATTTTTTTTTTTTTTTTTGTTTTTAAGGGTTTTACGGCTCTTGCAACACATTTAGGTTATATCAGCACCAGTAAAAAGGAAGGAAATGGGATAGTAAAAAGTTCTAGAATTACAATTAAAGCACCCAAGAGAAAGTATGACAAAGAGGAACTGGGAACGGATAGAGATCATACCACCAGTGCACTTAGTTTGAGATCACCTTTAAGTCTCATCCAGACATAAGCACAAGATCCAACAAAGAGGAATACACTCAAACACTTACATTATACATTCAAAATAACAAATATAATAATACATAACAGAGAGATGATTTACAAGGAATAAAATATCATCTTGGCTCAGCAGTACGGTCTTTGCTTCGTATCTGAAAGGTATCGAGTTTGACTATCCACCGCGCTGTATGGCCTTGAACCTGTCATGCTGCCCTGGCCTCACTTTGCATGGCTGCACTGCAGCTGATGCCTGGGTTGTTCCAGTCTTCTTTTGGAATAGACCTAAAAGACACAAATTTCCATTTGGGGATAAATAAAGGGAATTTTATTTATCTTTTTTTTTTTTTATTTCCTCATTTTTAGCTCAAATATCTGATAAAGAGAACTTAATCAATAAAAACTAAGAAAGAAAGACAAATAAAATTCCTTGGTTTTATAAAGAGAAAGGGCAATAAAAAGAAAGAGGTCTCTTTAGGAAAAATTGATAGAAAAAAAAAGGACTGGTTGATCCCAGTTTGGAAGAGTTAAATAGACAGCCACAACCTTTGCTACCAAATGAATAGGGCAAAGCAATCTCTGCCAGATTTAATAGCCCCAGACCTGCCAACCTTTCACATTCCAAAAGTGGAATCAGAATGTCAGAAAATAGGAATTTGAGATAAAAAATAGGAATTTTGTCAAAAATGTATAATTCCCTATCAAAATGACCACCAGTTTTATCAGATTTGTTAGGTAATGGAATGGGGAAAAGGAGGGGGAGGGGGATTGCAATTAATTTTCCTACTTATCTCCCTTTGACAATCATAAAAACAACATATCACCTTTTTCATCCCCCCACCCACCTATCTACACACACACACACACACATCATTTTTTTGTCTTCTTACCATGATCATCATTTTTGAAAATCGGAATTTTAAAGACAATGGCGGAATAACGAAAAGCGGATTCTGCCAAAAACGGAAAGGTTGACTGGTATGTAGACCCAGCAGCCAAAACAATGTTGGGCATATAGATAGTATGCAGATGACGTCACTCAGGCCTTTGTTATTGTTTTTGCCATCCGCGTTTGTGAGTTGTTCTCACTAAACTGTATTAACCAGACTATAAAAGTTCATGGTTACACAGAGTTTGTGTGTTGGTCCGTTATACTTCCGGATGGCAATGTTGTGAACTTCTTGGCCAAGCGCATTCTATCTATAGCGCAAATTCCTTTACTATAAAAGCATTTAATCATCGGCACTGGCATAATTAGTGAGAGGTGTGTTGTGAGTCCCAAGATCGTACCTGAACAACATCACAGAAACACACTGAATTCTCTGTAATAATGTCATTAAAAAATCCAATACCTCTTTTGAAGAAAATTGACCATGAATCCATAATAAATGACCTGAATCAACACATGTTTACCTTAGATCGTGGTCCCCTAAATCCAATCAGACACATTCCATACTCGTCGTCTTCAGATGGGTACAAAACTGTCTGGCGTACGGATTGTGAGAGGGGTGGAACATCACTCATCCACGGACGGGTAAATTCTGGTCTAGAGCCCTGTATTAAATAAGTTAATTACATGTATGAGTTTACACCAAGACAGGTTACGACATTGAAAGAAATCAACTTTTAAAATATAACTTGAGCTCTTATATAACGCAATATCCACTAAACATGCTCAAGGTGCTTTACAATGGGGTCCCTGACCAACAGTAACACATAACATGTAGAACGAGGCAAGGCGCCTGTTTGGCGATATTACAAGGTGGAGTAAAATGGACCTTAAACAAAAACAACAAAAAGATGGTATTAGACCAAAGAGCACAAGTTCAAACGCTCATGAGATAAGAGACAACAATAACAAACAAAATAAATATATATGACAAAACATGGAAATTCTTTTAGTTACCAGCAGACTGCCAACTTGAAGTTGTAATTTTTTAAAATCTTTAGAGGTCAAAACTTGGTAGAATTGCTAATATCACACAAGGTAAATAATAATTTTAAAAAGAAACAAACAAAAAAAAGCAAACCCAGAAAAAACCTCCAAAAAACTCAAGTCATAGTCCAAGTAAATTAAAGTGATTTGTAAGATGTGAGAATGTTACGATCTTACTTTGTTATAAAGAAAGGAATGCCAACGACAAGTGAAAGATAAGATTAGAAGTTTAATCAAAGACAAAGTGACTGTTACTCAAATCGGAAGTAGGAAACCGGAAAGTAAACAATATAAGAAGTGACCAGATAATTTAGGGAGAAATCAACTAAACACTATTGGATGCCACAATTTCGTTCATGGACAAGAACAGAAAAGCCGCTAGAAAGGGATATCAGAAAAAATATTTTTTTAAAAACCCACAAAAACTTGAGCATTTTTATAATGCAATGTCCACTAAAAATGCTTAAAGCAAAAGGTGTCCCTAACCAACAGCAGCACTTAACAAGTAGGACAAGACAAGACCCCTGTTAAATTTTTTTTCCGCTGTTAACGGAGAGGTACTCATTTTACACCTAAGTATGTTTCCAGTCTGAAGACGACTGTCATACCCCCCCACCATCACCACCCACAATTTACTTATAGGTCACAACCTTTGACATGATCTTCTTCTCCACTGGATCAAGAGCACGGAAAACATCCTCAGGTTTGACGACTCCACTGATGATGAGACAAATATTTTCTGGTCTGTAAAAATCTTTGTGGTATTGCTTAACCTGGGGAAGGAAAACAACATTGTACCAATCACATTTAGTCCAAATATAAGATTGTTACTAAAATAAGGTCACTTTTGTGCCAAACATTGAAAACCATTACTTATATTGTCCTGATGGTACTTCAGTCGCACATAAGGCTGACACAGTAGATGTGAGGCTATGTGGTCTTGTGGTATGACACTCGCTTGCCGATCAGAAGGTCCTGGGTTCGAGCCTCGCTCAGCGCATAGTTGAGTCCTCGGAGAAGGCTCTTTACTCACATTCTCTCATCATACTCAGGTGTAAAATGAGTACCTAGCCGTTAACAGCATTGTCTTTGTAAATTGTAATATCGCCCAACAGGCGTCATGTCTCGTCCTACATGTTATGTGTAACTGTTGGCCAGGGACCCCTTGTAAAGTGCTTTGAGCATGTTTAATGGATATTGCGCTATATAAAAGTTCAACATTTTTTGTTTAGATCTCCACCTATCACAGTCTGCTGTCATCTTTGGCATCTGTTCCCACATCCACTTCTGGGCATTTGTGTCATACTCTCGGTTCCTCCTCCACCAGGGTTACCAATTCAGAGGGCAATGTTTTACTGAACTTTTATGCAAACACATAAACGGACCCCTTTCGGGATATTGGACTCCAGTTTTTGTTGTTTTTTTTTAATTGAGCTTTCATATCACGCAATATCCATTAAATGTGCTCAAAGCACTTTACGAGGGGTCCCTGGCCAACAACAACATTTAACATTTAGGACAGGACAGAGACAACGCTGTAAACGGCCAGGTACTCGTTTTACACCTGAGTATAGTGAGAGAATGCGAGTAAAGAGCCTTCTCCAAGGACTCAACTATACGTCGAGCAAGACTCGAACCCAGGACCTTCCGGTCCGAAACGAGTGTCATACCACTAGACCACATAGCCGCAGTAAAAAGACATTATGTTCTTAGTTTTTTTCCATTTAGCAGATGATTGGAAAATATACTGAGGGTTTATAACATTCTGAATTCCGTAAAAAATATGGAAAATTGGCAACCTTGCTCCACGTCTCCAAGGGTCTCACTCTCCTCTTTGTTCCCTGTTGGTTCCAAATTAGGGCGACCCTTGGCATAGCATCATGGTTCAACCGAAGGACATAGCCAGTCCACCTCCAACTTCTTCTCTTCACAAGAAAAGATACAGACTCTAGCTCTGCTCTAAATCCTATCACTTTCCTCATTTGTGATCCTTCGGCTCAAAACGGTATTAAGTGGTTTGGTTAAGATGTTGAAAATTGAATTTATATCAAGAAATATCAGACTTGTGTTGAGTTTATAACAACAATTTATATTTTGGACCAGTTTAACATTTACTTCGGCATTTAAGCACCTGGTTCGTTCTGACATAATACCGTTTTGAGACGACGGGTCACATGTTACTCCAGACATGCCAATCAATAACCTTTGTATGCCTTAAATTTTCATATCAAACCGGGAAACTGCATAATTTTTTCTCCATATTTTCATTTCAAGAAGAAATGTACAATAAATAGCTATTTCATCAATAAATGTTATTTCTAATGGGATGCATCAATGTTAAAAGAGGGAAGAGAGGGCATGAATGTTAATTCATAACTCAAGATATGTGTCCTGCTATATTTTTTCATCAGATGTATTTTTAAAAAGAGTAGCAAGCAATTGCTAATCTCCATTTCACGCTATAGACCTAAACTCCAGCTCGACGGACCTAATCTGGCCATGAAGGACTACTTTAAGGAGAAAATTAAATCTCCATTTTTATGTCATACCTTTTCATGAGAAGTGCTTTCCCTCAGATTTCTCATAATTCCTCCGGTCTCACTCTTGTACCCACAATGCCCTGGGTATATGGCACGTAGCAATGCCAGAAGAGTTCGACTCTCTCCGCTGTTCTCCCTTGCCTGCATCTCACAGTAAACAATACCCCCGTCGTCTCCATTACCATCGATGTGATGCACCTCTGTGATGTAGCCCGATTCCTGTAGAAAATAATTGTATTAATGTATTTACTAATTGGCCACCTCTATTCTCAGTAGTTATGCGAATAGTGATTTCCTCTTTTCACAGTAGTACTGCGAATAGTAGATGGTGGTCGTAATCATTATTCGCAGTAGTATATGTTGAACAAAAAATAGTGTTGTTTTCAATGAGGGGTCAAAAACTAATTTTCAGAGACAGGAGAGCGCTTCTACTACTATGAATAGTGGTTCCATGGTGGCCCCACTATTCGCAATACTACTGCGAATAAGCATTTCGTACTTATTATTTCGAATTATTTATTTTTATACTTGTGGCAATATGAACCACTGTGGACATCTCATTGAAACAATCTTTTGAATATGCTGTCTCAAAGATTCATTTTGGTCACTTAATGACATTTTTGAGATTTTAAATCAATGCAATCTGCTTTAACTCTTAGCTCAGTTTTCTGAGTATCAGATGAATAAATAAAAAAAAAAAAGAAGATAGGATTGGGGCTTAACATTGTTCCGTACAGCTCATGTTAATTTCTGCCAACAAGCACAGAATTATTGACAAATCTAGTTATAAAACAATTATTTACAAATAGATATATGAGTAACTTGCAAACCTATTTTAAATCAAAGCAGGGGTAAGTAATTCTTTTACCCGTTGACTCAAATGATTATTTAGAATATTATCTGCTACTGCATAATGACCGGTGTCCTTAATTTGACCTTGGTGACTGCCATCTGGCCACACTAATGCCAGATTAATGTGCGCGCACCTACAGACTATGTTACCTGACGAGGAATAATGAGAGAAAATTCAACAACTAACTGTAATAGTTGGGTATAATATATGGTCCATGTAAATCGGCAATAGAGTTAGGAAGCCGTCAGAGCCTGCATTGGTCATGGTGTAACATGTGTGGTCAGTCTCTGTCCAGGCATTGGTCCCTGATGCGAGGCAGCGGTTTGCAAACTGGTCCAAAACACCCTTTGATATGAAATTGTAGAACAATAATGTAAAATATGCATAATAATGATAATAATAATAGTAACAACAACAATAATAATAATAATAAAAATAATAAATATAATAATAATAATAATAATAATAATAATAATAATAATAATAATAATAATTATAATAATAATAATAATAATAATAATAATAATAATAATAATAATAATAATAATAATAATAATAATAATAATAATAATAATAATAATAATAATAATAACAATCATCATCATCATCAAAATACTAAACATTTATATTCTAAATCTACCCTTCAATGGACAGAAGGATATCCACTACATGTGTTCAAAGTGCTTTACAAGGGGTCCCTGACCAACAGCAACACTTAACATGTAGGACGAGACATGACGCCTGTAAGGCGATATTACAATTTTTTTTTCTGACAGACAAATCTGTCCACGGCCAGGTACTCACTTTAAACCTGAGTATGGTGAGAGAATGTGAGTAAAGAGCCTTTTCCAAGGACTCAACTATGCGCTGTGCGAGGCTTGAACCCACCTCCCGATCTGAAAACGAATGTCATACAAGACCACATAGAGCCACACACCTCATGTCTTATCTTACAAATGTTAAGTGCTGCTATTGGCTAGGATTCCTTGTAAATCGCTTTCGTGAAAATTGTTCTATATAAATGTTCAATTTCTATTTTTAACATATTTTAGTTTACATCGTATTGCCGTTATTTGTTGTTTTTTATTTTAGTTGTAGAATGATTCTTGTGAGGAACTTTGTACTTATATTTTATATTTTCAAACTGTTTCATTCACTTTCATTTTCAATACTTTTCAAAGTCACAGTTTCAGGCAGATTAGTCTATATAAAAAGGAAACATTCTAGTTACCTTGTAAGGAAAATCCTCACTTCCAAGAAATACCAAGTGTTCCAATGTATGTGGGAGTCCATCATCATCAAAGGCTTCAGTTGCTGATCAAAAAATTCAAAACCATCACTTTATTTTTATTAGAAGCACATACAAAAAAAAATTAAGCAACTTAAAAACCTTTTTAAGAAAAAGCCAAAGTGCAATTTTCCACAACAGATATCAATATGATCCAGTTGATCCAGTTAACCAATACCTGAATAATAGGTAGACAGAGGCACCTACCCTCAATAGCCCAAAAGAGGAATCAGAAGATGAAAAGGCGGAATTTGAGACCAAAAAGCGGAATCAATATTGACATGACCCAGGCAAGAGCTTTAATCAGTCTTCCTTCCACAAAATGAATAATTCCCTGCTCTGAACTCAATCATGTAAAAAAAAAATTGTTTTTAATAGGTCACCACTAGACAAAGATCTGTTCAGTAGCCAGACAGACATTTATAAAACAATGCCATTGAACTTTGGAAACACAGTACACTGCTTCTCACACATGACACAAGGCCAAATGGATCTGCCATGAGTTATAAGTTATAATGGCGTTGGAAAACATAAACTTGGGATAAAGTGCATTCTCGTCCATGATACTGATCAGCCATATTCACTCTGATACTTTTATTAGATAGAATTTTGTTTAATTTCCCTCCTATTGTGAAATGCGGAAATTTTGCCTTGAATGCAGAATTGCAGAATGTAGGCCGGTTATGCAGAATGATTCCATGAAAAGCAGATGGGTAGGAGCCTTTAGGTACAACCCACAACAATCTTCAGCAATCACCCATATATGAAACAATCTATCATTTATTTTCCAATTGCCAGTGAGCTTCAACAAGCCTTCAAATATCCTCCTCCCTGTACTCCTAATATTAGACCTGTAAATGAGCTCTATAAAAATTGACTGAAACTCTTCGGCAAATTGAAGATTCAATTATTTTTTTAAAAATAAGGGCATCATTGGAGAGGAGAGTGATAAATACAATACATTAAAATAGTGGGTGTTATTTCTTACTGGAAGTATGACTGCCATAATTTGATGTAGAAGGAATGCTAAATAAGCATGTCATTCATATAGGTAAAGATGACTTCATCAAAATCATATTCCTGCCTCTGGAATTTTTTTTTACATAGTCAGAAAAATAATCACCATTATCATCTTTAACTTCTAGCCATGACCTATTGAATTTATTCCTCACATCTTTATCGATGCTCGACAAGTCTGAATTGCGATCCACGAACAGCTAAGCCATTGTGAGAACATTAGAATAGGCCTAATGTAGCAATGAGCAAACTTGGTTTTCAATCAGTAAATGATCAGTAAAATCAGTAAAAACTTAAATAAATATGACTTCTGGCCAATACACTGAATTATTAAGTAGAAGTGAATTATCAAGAAGAAACTTCAGACTTCGGCAGGCGTAGGTAGCGGAAAAATTCAAAGAATCGAAATGAAGGTAAATCGCTACAAAACAGCAAGCTCGCTTGGGCTTGAGCAAAACAATGGCAGAAAACGTCCTGATTTGCACAGGAATTAATTAGGCTACTTACCATTGTTCCTTATAATCAGGTACCCAATCAGTGAAGAAACGGTCAACCAGTTTGTTTACAACGTGAGGCAATCGAAATGTGCTTGTAGCAATCTATCCTAACTTTCGATTTGAAGGTGTCTACATAACATTCGCAATTTACTTTATCATACTTTTGAGACTCGCCAGGTAAATGTGGTCAATTTTGGCTAAGATGAAACAGTGAAATTTATCGCTCGGTGGCTCAGTTAAAATTGGCTACAGTTGGGATCACGACGGGCTTGGAAAGTGAAAAAATAATTTAACGAAGGATGTGTGAAAATACCCAGGGATGTGTTCAGACACGCCTTTTATAAAAAGCGTCGCTTAGTCTTGGCAATTTATACATCGTTAATATAAACGGTCCCCATGAGTTATGCGTAGCGCTGTGGAACACTCCTAATTACTTTACGGTCATTCGACTACGATTTGTGAATTCTTTTTTTAAAAATTTATTTCTTTCTTTCTTTCCTTTTTTTAAATATTTGAATTTGACAAATTGACTGATTTCAGTTAATTGACTGAGAATTTACAGGTCTATTAATATAATTTAAGTATGAATTAATTACAGCCTTACACTGGCCCTCCAGAAAAAAATACAAACCATGCGGCCGCAAATTTTACCTTTCATCGCATGTTTTGCATTTTTTAGTTTCTTTGCATATTTGGGTGTATTCGCATTTTAAAAAAAAAACCACAATAAAAACACACATCGGTACAAAAACACACACACAAATGTATATATACATCCTCTGGTCATATATTACCTATAATGTGTACACCCCTGCTTCCCCCCCCCCCCCCATGCTGATTGTCACTAACCCCCCCCCCAACCCTCTTAACCATTTCCACCATCCAAGTGCTGGTGGCTTTTTCTCTTTGATCTTGTAAGAGGCATTTCACTTCGTCAATTAAGAAAAAAAGCAGGGAGGATTTTTCTCTGTTCACAGAATGTGAGGTGTAGTTGAGCCCGAGTTGTACTGGATATCATTGAATACTCAATGTGAGTAGGAATTCAAACAAATCGAATCCCTATAATTAGAACTACAACATACTGTAAATATATACCAAAATTAAGTTTTGCATGATCTGTGCAATGAAATACATTTCATTCTGTTGTCAAATTATGAGCATCCATAACAATAACAAAAAGAATAAATTTTACATTTCTAGGTGTAACTTAAAATCCCACATTTTCCTGACTATTTGAAGTACAGTAGGTACAAAATAACAAATCCAAAATCAGATATTGTCTAATAAAATTAAACAAATAGCTCTGTAGGTGGTAGAGATAATTATGATGTGGTGGTGGTTGAAATAATGGTTATGCTGGTGGTTATAGTAGTAGTGGAGGTAGTAGAGATAATAAGTTGTGGTGATAGTTGTAATAGTGGTAGTTGAGATAATGATCATGTATTGGTGGTTGTAGTAGTGGTGGCAGAGATGATGTAGTGGTTGTAGTAATAGTAGTAGTGATGATCGATATGGTTGTAGTGATGATGATGATAATGGTGGTGGTGGTGGTTACAGTAATGGCGGTAGTGATAACGATAAAGTAATTTTGGTGAAACTGATAGTGAAATGATAGTGGTGGTGGTTGCAATAGTGGTGACGATGTGGAGGTGGCTGTAATAATGGTGGTAGTAATGATGATGATGTAGTGGTGATGGTTGCAGTAATGGTGGAGGTGATTATGATGTGGTGATGGAGGTATTAGTAATGATGATGAGGTGGTTGTTGCAGTAGTGGTGATGCTGATAATACGATTGTGCACACATGTGTAACACTTAGACTTAAAAGTAAAAGGCCACATGGAGAGCGATGGAATTTTATGTTTCATATTCTCGAACACACAAGTGTGCATGTCCAGTTTGAGAGATTTCCATATGGGAAAGGCTATTCGGACCCGGGTCTGAATTGCTTCCCGTGGCAATTCGGACCCGAGTCTGAATTGCTTCCCGTGGCAATTCGGACTCGAATCTAAACTGAATAGAACTCCGTGGCTAACCAGGGTCGAGTCTGAATAGCTCCATGGCTCTTCGATTAGGAATACTGCAATGCAATGCGCCCAAATGATGATCATTAGTATCATTAGTGAAACTCTCAGTTACTATTCCGTTTGCAGCTATAGAAGCCGTATTGGTCTTCCTAAACACACACACACTCATGAGTATCTCTAATTCATTAAAAACAGAATAATCACACACACACACACAGACACAGACTCCCCCCCCCCCTCCCAACAATCATTTCCACAACCCAAGAGCCGGGGCTTTTTCTCTTTGATCTCGTATCACCATGTTCTCCCCTGCGTCCAGCGCCTCGGTTACACCCCCCCCCCCCATCCCCAACCCATTACCAGTTGATCATTTTCTCTCCGTATTCAACCAGTGTTTATTTTATTAATAGGCACCTAGTCCAGTATTATCTAATAATATTAGTATTAGACAGTACTCTGCCCCTACCCCAGTGGCGGGGCTCTATATCATGGCTTGCTGCCAAGAGTCGCCTCTATTTTTATATTTAGAAATAGAACAGCATATTTTTTTAATTAAAAAAGAATTAAGACACTGCCTTTTGTCAAAGCCCGACCTATACTGCCTTTTAAATAAAACGCTCAATGCCCAAAGTCATATTGCACTTTTTCGCGGCCGCAAATGGCAAATTATATAATGTAGAGATATGTCATTCATGTATCTTTTGCAACACGCTTATATGGCAAATCAAATAAATCTTTCAATCATTACAGAAAGACACTCCTTTTTCTATGCGAGGGCAAATTGATTGTTAACGTTAATAATTGCGACTACAATTGTAATCTCCCAAAGACCACGATTATTTAGATCTATGTTTTTGTTTTTTAAGGAGCTTGCATCACATTTCATTTAGGTCATATCAGCGCCAGTAAAAATGGAGAAATTGGATAGCAAAAAGTTCTAGAATTACAATTAAAAAGTACTCAAGAAAAAGTAAGACAAAGGGGAATAATAGATCACCGCTTTTGAAGGCAGTCATCTACGGGAGTTCTAAAACGCGACTTGCTCGCTCACTCGCCCTCCTACAGACTGACAACTGAGAACGAGCAGCTTCCCCCCACCCTACCACGCTTCACTGTCGAGCCAGCTTCCACTTCCGACACTTCCTGTGATTGCGCAGGCGCATTGTGGCAGGAGTCCGAATTGCCACGGGAAGCAATTCAGACTCGGGTCCGAATTGCCATTTCGTTTCCATATTGAACTGCCAATTCCAATATGTTCGAGATTTTTGTGTTGCCAATACTATGAAAATAGAGATTAAAACAGGGAATTGAGACATGATCATGATTTCCGTGATTTTGAGATTTTTCTGTACTTCAAAACTGAAAATACCTTCAATATCTCAATAATCTGTAATTATTAACATTATTAGCACATTTATTAACAAGCCTGCCTAAACACCATACTGAATTATGAAAATGGACATTTATTTTCATAAATAAATCCCTTTAGGTCGTTTTCAATTCTTCTTTCTATTAATTTATATAGAGATAGACTTAGCCCCGAGTTAAGTTTAAGTTGGCATTTTATGTACTAAGTAAAAGCTCTGCATCTGCTTCTACTTTTTTACTCTCGTACTCGTACTCGTAACGGTACCTACCTAAACAAATGAAGCCATTAACAATGGGACCATCCACATGAGCAATGCACACAGTGAGACCAGTTTCCTTAGAAATGTACTTTGAAACAGGAATCTTCCCATTACAATTCACTTCATACAGAAGTTCAAAGTTGTTCATGGTTGGTGACGATGTTCCTATGGATGTTGAGGTGGATTGTTTCAGTTTGGTCTCCTCGGCAATGGTGGTTAATGAGGAGAATAGGTACCTAGAAGCTCTTGGTAGAGTGAAATTAAGGTAAGAATTAATCAACCTTTGAC
>NC_088368.1:35374910-35419910 GCF_034508935.2 Berghia stephanieae | reverse complement strand
TAATTGTCAATTAAATCAATCTCTATGTCTCATCGATACACACACACACACACACACACACACACACACATATATATATATATATATATATATATATATATATATATATATATATATATATCCCTTCAGCTAAAATCTCAACTCTGCAAATTCATTATTGTTTTCTATTTATTATCAATTAAGTACGTATGCATAATGTTCCAAGGCCTATGCCCAATCGATACTAAAATGAGCTGCTCTTGAAACCCTTCATCAATTTGTTATTGTCAGTGTCGCTGTTGTCGAGTTGAATTTCTTTTGACTTTCACACTTACATAGTTGAACTTAGTCCAATAATTAATTAACTGTAGATATTAAGAAGGAAATGTAGATGATACTTTTAGCTATAATATGTTGTATCATTTTGACAAATTTTCATTCTGTTTTATTAGTATCATTTAATTTTTTTTAACTTTATCTGTTTTTCTTTCCAGAATTATACAAGACATTCAAACATTCAAAAATGCATTACTCGAAAGTTTATAACATTGTTCAATGTAGTTCTTCATCTTTGTGAATATTTAATAATTGTCAAACAAGATTCTTTGTGTTTAATGGCAGCATCAGACGATTCTGGATATTATGATGTAATGTAAAAATAATCTTACATGGATTAAAACAATTCTTCAATTCAAAAGGAGATTATTTTAAAGCTTTAAAAAATATTGAATTCAAGATTAAGTTCATTTTGTTATTATTTCACATCAGACACAATGGGAAACATTATGCGTTTTCTGCGAGCACACAATCTTCTCTTAATACTGTGTATTGTGCTACACACGACTTTTGGAAGCAGGGCGCATAATCCCTACACAGATTCTATGGCCTATGATGATATTATCAGAGATGTGCCCCGTATGTTCAGGAAAGCTCAGGATAGATCCTCGTCGTCGTCGTTTGATGACCTAACACGACAGAGTATGTCTATGTCCGTGACCGGTGCCATGGAAGATCTTGTACGACAATACAGAAATGGGTGAGTTTTGAGTTTATTTGGTTTATTTCACTTCTTCTTTATTTCTCTGTATATTGCTTGTGTAAATAACAATGTGAAAGTGAATATAAGCTTAATTTTAATAAACGGAAACAGATAATTTTAACGTTTCGGGTATCCCCTTTATCAACAGCCTAGCCAAATTAAATACTACCGCGATCGTGTCGCCAGGGTCTTCGGCGCGGTTGTGAAATAAGCGAACCTCCCAACATAGGCGTATCTTTAGCTGGAAAATGCGATATCGGGGTCAGCGATCAGATGCACAATAAATTGTCCCTCAATATGGAGAGTCAGAGTATGACCAAAATGAGCTTTTATCAAAACTACTGGCCACTTCACTCAGGCGCGCAATCTTTTAGAGTCCAGATCCCAGGTGGTGATCCAGCGAGAGGACACTTCGAGGCTCAAGGGAGGTGTTAGCGTTTACGCGAAAGAACCTTCGAAGGTAAGGGTGATAGAGAGCGTTACGGACAGCAACGGGGTGAATAGAATTTCCGTGGACGTAGATGGGCTGTATTTGCACATCACCACCACGAGTGGGACTACTGAGACTGCGATGAGGCAGGTAGACAACTTCACTCGTGGATGAACTGTAACGATCTGCACCTAGTGTATGATCCTTCGGCCGAGGGTACATTCAGGAGCACCCATCATACAAAGGAGTATACTCCTGACCTCACCCTCGTGACGAAGGGAGCGAACGGGGAACTGCAGCTCGATAAAGGCACCAATCCAGTCCCCCGATATCCGACGGGAGACGAGTACAAACAACTGGCTTTATAAGATCAAAGAGAGAGGGAATGAGGATACCCCTCTCAAACGTATAATGGACGGTGCCGCTGTTTCGAGCCGAAATAAGTCCCGGAAACCCTTGTACGTAGCTACCCTGACTTTGGGTAGAGCTGCAAATATGAGATGGAAGTCAGTTTTTGACGGATTCAATCCCTCGAAGGGGGCGAGGACGTCGACTCCTCGAAACTGGGGGAGAAGTTGCCAGGCTTTTCCACCAACAAGAGGAGACATTGGGTGGCAACCAAAAGTGCGACACAAATCTTTTTTTTTTTGTGTAATGTGATTGCATGAAACAAAATCGTCAAAAATTCCTCAACAAGCTTTCATGATCCAGGTTGCACACCATTAAAGGAAAATGACTTTTTAAAAAATAGGATAATCTATATTTACTGAAACAGTGAGAGATTGATCTCACTCCAGTCGACCTTGCAATTTTTTGTCGCATGGTTGCTGTTCCGAAATTGTTTGAGAGAAAAATGAGATATTTTAAATTCATGTTGATTTTGGTATTCTTGATGATGTAATAATATGGATCCATGGCTAATGGGCATAAATTTATGGCTTTTTCAGAGAAGATAATAATAATATAATAATAATAATAATAATAATAATAATAATAATAATAATAATGATAATAATAATAATAATAATAATAATAATAATAATAATAATAATAATAATAAGAAGAAGAAGAAGAAGAAGAAGAAGAAGAAGAAGAAGAAGAAGCATATTTCTATAATTCCTTTCGTCGAAACCTCAAAGGGCTTTTTTAAAAAAAAAGAGGACATTGTTTACCCAGGTAACAATAATATTGCACGTCCAAATCAGCCAATATCAAAACATTAAGAGCATAAAACGGGCATCAAAAACATCATCAATACAAAAGTCACATATCTACAATACATTTAAAATTCAATTAAGTAAATATTTTCTGAAAAGACATGTTTTCAGTTTGTTTTGTTTTTTGTTGTTGTTTTTTTTAAATTATCTATTGAGCTCGAAAATTTCACAGATTGAGGGAGAGCATTCCAAATCGTGGGTCCGAATTTCATAAGAGACCTATCGCCAAAGTATTTAAGTTTAGTTTTAGGAGATGCTAACAATCTTAAATCGTGGGATCTAAGAGGTACTTGGAGTAAGTGTTGAATGTAGAGGGGGACAGAAGACTCAAATAAAACTAAAGCAGACAAGGGCTATTTTGTATTCAATGCTATCCCGGACTGGCAAAGTCCCAGGTTTGAGAGTTTTTGCCAAGATGAAGGGCGTTCAAATCGATCGATATCTAATTTGAAGGACGAGTTTTTTGGCCAAATTTTTAAATATGGATTTTTCCAGAGTACGGTAGAGTAGTCCTGCTAAATGGACCTGGGGTTATACATTCAAACTTACGTTGGTGAACAAAATTAAAATAAAATGTTACATGTCTTCAAAATCTTACGCTCTTACGTGTTTTATAAGAGGGACGGTTTGACTTTGTTGAGTCTTTGAAAAAATGTTCTTTACTCACATTCTCTCACTGTATTCAGGTGTAAAATGAGTACTTGGCCATTAATAGCCACATAGGCGTCATGTCCATTCCTACATGTTAAGTATTGCTGTTGGTTTGAAACCCATTGCAAAGCACTTTGAGCACTATTGTACAATCAAAAAATGTTTTCATTTTCCTTTCAGCGACGATAGCTTTGTCTCGTCGCTTCGATACCCAGAGTCAGGGTCGCCCTACCACAACAGCAGCTCCAACCGGAAGTCGTCACAAACGACATCAACAACACCACCATCAGCATTCTCACCACAGTGTCGACAACAAATAGTGGCCTTCTTTGACGGAAGTCTACGCGGGGAAGAATGGGCCTTACAAAGTAGGTAGCTTTTTAGTGGGAGGGGGTGGGGGTTGTTGTATAATTTGTTATTGTTTTGTGTCATTTGTGCTTTGTTTTTGTTTTCTTTCTTTTTGGGTTTTCTTTTTTGTTTTGTTTTGTTTGTATGTTTTTATTCATTCTCCGGCCTTTGTGACAAAATTAGTCCATATTTCCACAAGTAAAGATGATAAAAAGAATCACAAAGACAAAAGACATCATCATCATCATCGTCATCATCGTCATCAACAACAACAAAAACAATAACACCAACAATAGTAGGAATAACAACACAGCCGCTAACAATAACAAGGATTGGATTCAATAGTCTGATGTCACGTCCGCCCAGCAACGAGTAGCTTGGTTCTAAACAAAGAAAATCGGCACTTTTTATTCTTTATGTTGGCTAGAACCTTTTCACATGTCATGTGATCAGAATGTATAAAAGTCAAAACATGATCAGATTTATAATGTTTTTCTCCTTTGGATACACTTTTATGCTCGTCGGAGAAGTATTCCAAAAGGGCGTCCGCCATTGTTCCGATAGTTTAGAACCGGTTACTAAGTTACTATGCGTCATTACGACTTCACGTGAAGCCTAATACCCGGGTTCTTTAGCTGGGACTATGTAATGCCTTTTAACTTTACGGACCAGAAAAGAGTTGGCCAATAGTTTTGCTAATAATAATAATAATAATAATAATAATAATAATAATAATAAATAATAATAATAATAATAATAATAATAATAATAATAATACACATTTATACAGCGCTCATTCTCGTGTAAAACACAAGCTCTGGGCACTTTACAATATAAATTATCAATTTTAAGTGAAAAAAAAAATAATAAAAGCTCATGCTTCCGTTCCGCTTGTTCGTTTTTTTTTGTTTGTTTGTTTGTTTGTTGTTTTTGTTTTGTTTTGTTTTTTTGACATGTTTCCTCTTCTTTGGATGTGTGTCGGTTATTACTAACAATTACAATTTGATAATTTTTTTTTATCTTCAGTGTTAGATTCGTGGGGCAAACCACAAGCAGGAATATTAGAAGCTCACATCCGTAGCTTTGGCGACTTTTACGAATGTCGGGACCTCAGAGCTACCCAGTCTACAGAGGGAGTCAATGTCACACTGCGTGGCCAGTTCTGTCTAGCGACTTTAAGTGTAAGCAAATAATGTTCCAAGTATCCCCCCCTTTGGATTATCAATTATCATCATCATCATCATCATCATCATCATCATCATCATCATCATCATCATCATCATCATCATCATCATCATCATCATCATCATCATCGTCATCATCATCATCATCATCATCATCGTCATCATCATCATTATCATCATCATTATTATTATCATCATCATCATCATTATTATATTATTATCATCATCATCATCAGCAGCAACAGCAGCAGCAGCAGCACCGTCGTTGTAGTCGTCGCCGTTGTCATCATCATCTCGTCATCAATTATCATCATTAACATCATCATCATCATCATCATCATCATCATCATCATCATCATCATCATCATCATCATCATCATCATCATCATCATCATCATCATTATCATCATCATTATTATTATCATCATCATCATCATTATTATATTATTATCATCATCATCAGCAGCAGCAACAGCAGCAGCAGCAGCATCGTCGTTGTAGTCGTCGCCGTTGTCATCATCATCTCGTCATCAATTATCATCATTAACATCACCGCCACCACCACAACCACCACATTCACCACCACAACCAACCACCACTACCACCACCACCACCTCCACCACAACTTCTACCTTCACCACCAAAACCACCACAACCGCCACCAACCACAACTACCACCACCACAACTCCTACCATTATCACCAAAACCACCACAACCGCGACCAACCACAACTACTATCACCACCACCACCACCACCAACCACCACCACCACCACACCACACCACACCACCACCACCACCACCACCATCACCATCCCCTTCCACTATGACCAGGTATACGAGGACGCCAACTCCGATGCCATCGACATATCAAGCCAAGAAGGGATGTGTGTCCCGGATGCCTGCACTCAAGCCGAGGTTTACCAATTACTGGAAGGAAGTAAGAATGTATCCAATTTAAATTGAATGACTAAAAGCATTAAAGAAAAATTCTGGGCACTAAAATTAAACTATTTCGTGCGACTATGTGGTCTTGTGGTATGGCACTCGCTTTAGGATCGGTCCTGGGTTCGAGCCTTGCTCAACGCATAGTTGAGTCATTAGAAAAGGCTCTTTACTCACATTCTCTCACCGTATTCAGGTGTAAAATGAGTATCTGGCCGTTAACAGCTTTGTCTCTGTCGGAAAAAATTGTAATATCGCCTAACAGGCGTCATGTCTCGTCCTACATGTTAAGTGTTGCTTTTGGTCAGGGACCCCTTATTAAGCTCCTTGAGCATTTTTTGTGGATATTGCGCTATATAAAAACTCAACTTTTTTCCATTGTAGTTGTATCTAGGTGCACGTATTTGTACTTATCTGATGACCGAACGCAATTATGGGCTTGATTTAATAATATCTTGCGTCGGCTTAAAACCATTTCCATTAAAACAATGAGACCATAACAATTTGAGTTACTAGACCTATAAATATGTACACGTGGAGTTGTATCATTCGAGTACAATAATCCAATCATTATTGTTCTTGTCACAATTCCATGGTTCATCTATCCATAGCATAATAAATTTATGTCACCTATCGTCGATGTCCATCTACCCTATGCCCTACCACCTACCCATCCACTAACTCATCCATCCAGCATCCACCCATCAATCCAGAAACCCACCCACCCATCCATCCATCACCTATCTACCCAAGCATAATGCATCCATACACCCCCCCCCCCCACCACCACCCGTCAACCCCATCCCTGTCTGTAAGAAAGTCAACGTCAGTGACACATTCCCAGACAAGTCACTGGTTTGTCACAATAACGAATCGATGGATGGCCAGGTTATTCTTGGCCCTTCAAGATATTCATCTATCCTTTACCCACCCACCCACCCACCCATCCACCCGCCCATCCACTCACCCATCTACTCAGCATCCACCCGGCCATTTAGCCACCTATCCAGTCATCCACCTGTAACGACTCAGCTGAGACCTCGTTAATTCAAATTATTTATTATCAATCATAATAATTATGGAAATTTAAAAACAAATACAGTATGTAAATACGACCAGCTCGGACGAAGTTCTTTCAGTAACTAACTTAACACAAAACAATCATCGTCTTACGATGTTCCTAAGGAATAAAGACTGCTTATACTTATGACTTATACGTTCGCGCAGTCAACATTCACACTCACATGCAAAACATGCATAACACAAAATGCGTAACTCTAGATATAAAGAACTCACAGCCGAACAATTACATTCGCACATAGCTAAACAACTTCAATATATTACAATACTGCCGTTGTTTTAAAAAACACAGTATATAATGGTAACCAAATAGCACATACTGTGTTCTTCAATAAATGTTAAACCACCCATTCATCACCCCATATCTCCACTCATTTATAATAATTTATCCTTACAAATCGTCCACAGTCTTGGAGAAATTCAACGTCAGTGACTTATTCCCTGGCAAGTCAGTGGTATGTCACCATGACCAATCAATGGATGGCTGGGCTATTTTTGGATTGTAAGTACATACTATCTCCTTCCGTCAAACTGTCGTAGTCTTTCCAAGCCTGGAGTTTATCCCAGTTTTCTTAGCGTTAAACGGACAATAGCAAAGGGTGATGTCCTAACCTAAATGTTGTTCTCAGTAAAATGTTGATGATCTAACCCAAACATTGATGTTCTAACCCAAATGTTGATGTTCTCAGCAAAATGTTGATGTTCTAGCTCAAATGTTGATGTTCTAACTCAAATGTTGATGTTCTAACCCAAATGTTGCTGTTCAAAGCCAGATGTTGTTCTATCCCAAATGTTGACATTCTAACCCAGATGTTGATGTTCTAACCTAAATGTTGCTGCTCTAAGCCAAATGTTGATGTTCTATCCCAAATGTTGACACTCTAATCCAGATGTTGATGTTCTAATCCTTTTTACTTCAACTATAGTCTCCAAAATTTAGTTCAGAAAAAATGCAAGTTTTGGACAGAAAACTCCTCTTTCAAATATCGATCGACTAAAATGACCCTCATCTTGGCGAAAACTTTCAACACGGGGCTTCGCAAATCCCATGTTTGAGAGTTTCTTTTCTTTTCGTTATTTATTTTTTTTTTACCAAGATGGGGGTCATTTCAATCGATCGATATTTGAAGGACGAGTTTTCTGGCCAATAATTTAAATACGTGTGAATTCAAAATGTGGCAGAATATCTATTCAAGGCGGTGGGGACCTCGCCCCCCCCCCCCCACTCCCCCCCCCTTCCCGTGCCTCCAACCTCAAAACTATCTTGCATTACATTCCAGAACATTCGTCCTATTCCTGGTGGCGCTAGCGCTGGTTGCCACGCTAGTGGATTTTGCTTATCCCGTGGTGGTTCCCATCCCTTGGTCTGAAGAGGAGAAAGCCGAAGGTATTTATTTCTTTTGTTGTGTTTTTTTCTTCTTGTTATTAGTTGTATTTTTAGGGGGCAAATTTTTTGCCTGGGACTGGGGGAGGGGAGGAATTTGGTCGATCTTGGGGTAATTTTTTTCCTGCTTTTTTTGTCTGTTGGTTTGTTATTTTTTTTTTTTGGGGGGGGGGGGAGTTGGAGGTACTTTTATTTTATTGTTATTTTTTGTTGTTGTGGGCGATGATTTTAATACATTTTTTGTTTTTTTTTTAATTTTTTAAGGGGGGGGGGGGGGGGGTCTTTTCTTCTTTTTGTTGTATTTTTGGTGGCTCATTTAACTTTTTTTTTTGGCTTTATGGGAGGGGTCAGTTTTTGTTTTTTTCAAGATATGATAAAAATCACGAAGAAATATAAATTGTCTGATTTTTTAACAGAAAAAGTTATTGTTGATCCTTTTTTTTTAATATGCAATGTGTAATTTCCATTATATAATTGTTACTTAAAGACTTGGTCCATTTAAAGCCCTATTACTGATATATATATATATATATATATATATATATATATATATATATATATATATATATATATATATATATATATATATATATATATATGCGCTTGGCTAAGAAGCCAATAACATTGCCATCCGGAAGTATAACGGACCAACACACAAAACTGTGTGTCACCATGTCTGGATAATCCAGTTAAGCGACAACTACTCATAAACGTGGATGGCAAAAGAAACAAAAAAGAAACAATAACAAAGACCAGAGTGACGTTAACTTCATTCTATCTATTCCCTGTTTTTCATTTTGTTGCAGTTGAAAGAAATGGCCGGGGAGGTGTGAACGTCAACCATGAAAACCAAAACAGTCATCTTCATTCATTTCCGGCAAATCACGAGGTCTCATCCGACTATCAACCTCTTACTCCTTCCCAAGCATACAGCAACAGGTTACGAGAAAGTATGTCACGTGATGATTGAATATAAATGGGGAGGAAAAAAGAAACCATCTTTGTTTCCAGCGAATTAGTGTTTGAACTTTAAGAAAAAAAATGGTGGGTTTTTACAGATTTTTTTTTTATTTTCTCCGATACTCTCACCGCGCTGTGTGACTTTGAGCATATCACCTTTCCCTATGCGGCGTTGCCACTGCGGCGGGCGTCTGGGTTAAATAAAGAGAATTTTTAAAATATATTTCATTTTTATTCTTTTTTTTATTCGGGGAGGGGGGGGGGGTCCTTGGGGGTTAAGATTTAAACAAAAAAAAATTCTTTCAACTCTTTTTTAGAATGTCTTTTTATTTTCTTCTATTCCCCATATCCACAGAGATGTCAATTCAGGTATTGCTGTGTTTCTCCTTGAAGACGAACTTCGTCAAGCTGATGGACACGACAGGCAAAGAGGATGCCATGGCGTGTATTCACGGCCTGAGGTTCTTTACCATTTCCTGGATTATCATAGGACACACTATACTCCTCACCTCAAAGCGTGCTGGTAATTCTATGAGTAACAATGTGAATTTGAATGTAAGCTTCAATTTAATATACGAAAACAGATAAACTGGACGTTACGGGTTTCCCCTTTATCAACAAAACAGGATGAATGAAATAATGTAGAAGTTGCGTTGTTAAGATGAATCTTTAACAACGCCACTATCATATTATATCATTCGTCTGTAGTGTTTCATTCATCCTGTTTTGTTGATAAAGGGAAAACCCGAAACGTCCATTTTATTTGTTTTCGTATATTAAATTGAAGCTTACATTCAATTTCACATTGTTATGTATTTCTTCGAGCTTCGAGCAGCACCATTTACCATGGTAATTCTATGACGCAACATTAGATTTATACGAGGGATTACTGGAAAATCTTGCCTCCTCCTTCATAATTTCTATACAAGTTGTTCCCAACTCAAACGACCTATTACTATGGGTAACATCAATATGCCCTAGCATATACATAAGTTATCACGGACACATTTTTCTGTAGGATAAATAAAGGGAATTTACTTATTTTATTTACTTAAAAAGGGAAGGAGAAAAGTAGGAAGAAGGGAGAGAGAGAGAGAGAGAGAGAGAGAGAGAGAGAGAGAGAGAGAGAGAGAGAGAGAGAGAGAGAGAGAGAGAGAATGAGAGAGGGGGAGGAGATAATTTGAGAGAGATAAAGTGTGAGAGAGAGAGGGGGAGGAGAGAATTTGAGAGAGATAAAGTGTGAGAGAGAGAGAGAGAGAGAGGGAGAGAGAGAGAGAGAGGGGGGGGGGGGGGGGGAGAGACAGAGACAGACAGAGAGAGAGAGAGAGAGAGAGGGGGGAGGGGAGAGACAGAGAGAGAGAGAGAGAGAAAGAGAAAGAGAGAGAGAGAGAGAGAGAGAGAGAGAGAGAGAGAGAGTGAGGGAGAGAAATGGAGAGAGAGGGAAGCCTTGATATTATCAGTTTCAATTGTCAAAGCATAAAAGTATTTACTCTTCTTTCGGTGAAAAGAAGGTATGATGTTAGTTGGAGTAAATGGAACCGAACCCGTATAGTTTTAGTCGGCATGTACCTCTTTTAAACTCCATCCATCCATCATTCCATCCATCCATCCATCCACAGAAAACTTTGTTTCATACGCCCAATTGACCGTTCCGTACATCTTGTATCAACTGTTTGTCAATGGTACATTTGGCTGTGACAGTTTTCTGTGCTTCAGGTGAGTGGTATTGATAATCCATCAAAACGTGTCTCGATGTTAATGTGGCCAATCACTTCAAAGCTAGGGGGCAGCGTGGCTCAGCGGTACGGTCTTTGCTTCGTACTCGAAAGGTACCGTGTTCGATTACCCACTGCGCTGTGTGGCCTTGAGCAAGTCACCGCGCCCTAGCGCAATTTGCGGCGCTGCACTGCGGCTGACGCCTGGGTTATTCCAGTCTTCCCTTGGAATAGACCCTAAAGACAAATTTCCCCTATGGGATGTATAAAGGGAATTTTATTTTATTTATTTATTTTTTATATTTATTTACAAAAATGAATAAGTATTTTTGTTGAAATAAAACGTGATGAACAGTTCATTTATTTGCTTTTATAAAAAATCGATTTTCCTGCACTTCCCACACTTTGAAGTATTTTCAGCACCATAGCAATTTTAAATATAAAGATTATAGACTATATTATGCCTAAACACATGCACGCTGATGAAAGCTGTGATACAGGGGGAAATGGAGGGCAAACGAAGGAGGAGAAGACCTAGCTAGGCCTAGATAGTTATATTTAAAAAAAACATTTTAGAATGGATAGAGATTAATGGAAGAGAATTATAGTATACCGTCAACAGACGAAGAGAATGGGCGGACTTTTGTCATCACAGAGTGCGGGCAGCCAACGTCAATGAGGACGACGCTGGATGTTGAGTGAGTGAGTGAGTGAGTGAGTGAGACTAGTTAAAAGATTTAGAGCAAGTATACTTAAGAAAAAGTAAGTTCAAATGAGATCAGAATTATATCCAAAAGAAAAAAATCGCATGTATTATTATTCGCTAGTCTTAACAAATTGAAAAGCGCAATGGGCATGACAAAAACCTTGAAAACGCGCTAAATGAATGTAGAAGATTGATTTATTTTATCCATTTAAAACAATATATCTTCTCTTCATTCCTTTTTCTTTAGTGGTATTCTCGTCTGCTACAACTTAATGCACACCTTGAAGTATTTCAAAGGGAAAATGAGATGGCATTTATTCTATATCTACAGGTATATGAGGTAAGGATGGCCATGTTATTATCTCGACTTTATCTTTTTTTTTAAAAAACTTTGAAGCATGTGTGTAGAGAATCCCAGATGTATTCAATCACCTCAAAACAGTATCATCATATTGAGGTGAACCTCGTCGCTTTTCGAGTGAGCAGATCATTAAGCACGATTGATGACTCATGATCGTGTATTTGTTACAGTGAATGACGCAATCAGTCGGATGGTGTAAAATATTTGAACGGAGATATTGTCAAGTTTTGTGAGAAGGTCAATTTTTATCAAAAATGAGTTCTTGTCGTAAATGATTAAATCAACCCTTTTTGTGCATCTTCGGGAAATATTAAAGCTTAAGTTCACTTCTAAAAACTTTTTTTTTACAGCTAGCGAAGTTGAAAAAGAATGAAATTTGAGAAAAGTTGCTGGATTCCTTTCCCATACATCTGACCATAACTTCATGAAAAATCACCCGATTTACGTCAAATAAAGATTAAAATGCTCTGGGGAGAATATTCTTTCAGAAATTGCAAAACAATGGAAATCCAAAATTTTCACCTTCCGACTGGTTACATGCACTGGCACATTTATGGATTTTAATGCATGCTTACGACACAAAGGAAATGGTAGACCAAAAAACAAAAACAAAACAAAACAAAAAAAAAAAAAAAAAAAAAAAAACAAAAAAAAAAAAAACAAGAGATGTGAGTGTCATAATCTGGCTTTAAACCCAACATATTCTTATTTGCAGGTCTGATAACCCAAATTGGTATGGGCTCATTGTTGTAATGGAAATACCCTCAAACGAACGCAAAATATTATAATCCACTACAACAATGTTAAATCAAGCCCATAATTTCTTTCGGTTATCAGACCTTCTAACATAGAGCACCTAGCTTTGAGCCAATTTTCTTCACCTATTCATTTTGACATAATACCCTACTGGTACGACGGTCCCATACATGGGAACAAGGGGGGGGGGGGGGCTAGAACCATCCATCCATCCACCTATCTGTCCCTCAACCCATCCACCCACCCACCCATCCATCTACCCATCCATCCACAAACCTACTCACCTACTCACTTACCCACCTATCCACAGATTAACTCCAGCCATGGCTGTAGTCATGTTACTATACACCACAACCTTCCCCTACTGGTACGACGGTCCCATTTGGAAACAAGGCGGGCTAGAACCCGGTCGGTGCAGAGACACTTGGTGGCGTAACTTGTTATACATCAATAACTTTTTCCACGTACAGGTAGGCAATTTGTGACCAACTGCATCAAAACAGTAGCATACCGGGATGGTTTAGATACTAAAAATTGAATACATAGTCAAAAGTATGAGACTTGGGCTCAGTGTGTATGTGTTATAATAACAGGGCACACACAGCCTTGGTTACTAGGGTGAAGAGATAAAGTGTCTTAAAGTAACAAAGACTAAAATTACACGGTCATTTTAGGCGCCTACATAGAGCATGATATTGTCATAATAATGCTCCACAGAAAGGCTATCTATCTATCTATAGATAGGAGCCGAAAGTCTTAATTCTAATTCCTTCTTTCTTTCTTCCTCCTATTCTTCTTCTTTTTCCTCCTCCTCTTGATGCTCCTCCTCCTCCTCCTCCTCCTCCTCCTCCTCCCCCTCCTCCTCATCATCATCATCATCATCATTATCATCACCATCATCATCACCATCACCACCATCATCATTATCACATTAACTACGAACATCTTTTTGTGTTTTCCTTCCTGTCTTCCAGTGCATGGGGTGGTTATGGTATCTAGCCGTGGACACACAACTATACGCTATAAGTCCAATCTTTGCCGTTCTGCTGTACAAGTAAGTGTATATTATTGGTTAATTCCGATAATGAAAAAAAAAAACAAAACAAACTGGGTCAGGAATTCGTCACTTCTAACCTTCCAATCTATACATGGTCAACATTTTCCCCGACACTTCACACCCACCCAACATTTTCTATCTCATACAGAAAGCCAACGAGGACATGACATTATTGTTCAGCAAAATGAGCCCTACAACACAATGTCAAATTTTTAATAAATAAATATAAAGTATAACAAACAAACAAAAAAAATTCATGATGTACAAATGAAATCAGAATGCGACAATTATTGGATGTGATGTGACTAATTTGGCGATTTCCTTATGGTTGGTAAGGAACGGGTCAATGGAACAAGAGTCTACAATATATATCATTTTTCACTTTTTTACTTCAATTTTTTGTCCCTTCAGAAAACCACGATTGGGCATATACCTCATACTGGTGACATTAGTGGCATCCATTATAGGAACGGCTTTTATCGTCTACGATCTTCAGCTGTCGCCGTCTTCATTCACAGTCATGGAGAAGGGACTAGATCCGTAAGTTGTGTCTCTAGGTTTGCAATAAATGTATCAAGTTACAATGGTATAGTATATGTTTTACCATTTCAATCTATGGTTGAAATGGTTCAGATATGTTAAGAGACGACGACGACGACGACGACGACGATGATGATGATGATGATGATGATGATGATGATGATGATGATGACGACGACGACAATTTAAATAAAAAATAGCCATAAAATATCATTTAAAAAATAACATTATCCATGTCCCATCTTCTTTCTTTTTTTTCTATGTCGACCAAACAGAAAGGGCGATGGAATGGTAGAATATTACTACGCATCCTACTGCAGAATGAGTCCTTACCTCATCGGGATGTTAGCAGGTTATCTACTCTATATCAAGGATAGGAAACTAGAAATACATTGGGTACGTATCCAGATGATCGTAGGTTTACTTACTTACTTATGTACTTACTCGAGTCATGGAGGCATCTATCAAGAACTTCCACTTCCGTCTGTCAACTACACGGGCACCAATATTATTCTGGGTTAGGCCATCCACTTTCAACTCTTTATCGGTAGATGGTCTCCGGGTTTCTTTTTACCATCAGCCATCCTTGGAAGTGTATAACCAGATAAGGCATTCACGATGAATAGGTTACATATTGAATCATAAGGTAACATAACTATTTTAGTAGCAGAATGGTTGTACAGAAGATTGCTAAACATCAAACGGTCGGATAGAATAACAAACGTAGAAGTTTTGCATAGAATAGGGAAACCCATCCATATTGTGAAAACCATCAGAAAAAGGCAAAGGGGCTTTCTTGGGCACGTGTGGCGACGAGCGCACGTTGAAAGTGAAAGCCTAACACTCAGTGGCTACATAGAGGGAAAAAGAGCTCGTGGTCGTCAGAGGTTGACGTTTTTGACCAGTTTGAGGCTATCAACAAACACGATTCCAACAAAGGGAGGCAGAGGACAGATCGTCGTGGGGGCAAATGATAGGCAACGTGCACACAAGTACAGGCCACGGATAAGTAAGTAAGCAGAATGCAATATATGTATAGGCAGATTCTTATGATTACGGGGCGTAAAAGAGCGAGGATGGATGATCTTTATTGACGACCAGTGTTTATTTAGGCTAAAAAAATAAGATGCCATCACTCTGAAACCAGAGGATCAGTTGTACAGTGTATGTATCCAGTCCTTCGTAGGACTGGGTTTCACATTTCTAAGGAGAGTGGAACCAGTATTTTGACATCACACTTTTGTTCCATTTTATATACTTTTACGAAATGATACTCACATTAAATACGTCACGCAACTCATGTTTCTTATCCCCCCCCCCCCCCATAAAAAAAAACAATATCCATCTAGGTGTGGCAGCTTCTGGGCTGGCTGTTCGTCATTCCGACGTCGATGTTTGTTGTGTTTGGATTGTACAAGGCCACCATGTTTCAGACAAACCAAGTCCCTTTGTCCTTGACCCAAGCTGTGCTCTACAACACACTGTCTAGACCTGTCTGGGGTTTTGGCGTGGCCTGGACGATCGTCATGTGTGTTACTGGACACGGAGGTACGGAACTATGTTTCGCACATTGATTAATTATAAATGAAACATTACTGAAATGTAATATTAACAGATTCAGAAAGCTTTTGATATTGATCGATTTGGAAAGCTTTTAACTGTCGTACTCTAGAAAAATAATGTATTTAAAAGTGACAACTTACTTCTTTTGACAATAGCAAGCAAACGTTCTTGGGGGTCTGCCAAGTGTTCAATTTGAGCATGTACATGACATATATTTGATGGTCTTTCCATGAAATTCCAAGAAGTCTCAGCATGCATTTGTTTTCAAATTTTGAATTACTTCAATGCTTATTAGTCAATATTAGCCTAAAATTTAGAGTGGCTGTAAATCTTGACTTTTTAGAAGCTCACATAAAATCTCTTAGCAAAGAGAAAATAAAGTAATAAGGCTCTATCTATATATCTATCTATCTATCTATCTATCTATCTATCTATCTATCTATCTATCTATCTATATGTCTATCTATCTATCTATCTATCTATCTATCTATCTATCTATCTATCTATCTATCTATCTATCTATCTATCTATCTATCTATCTATCTGTCTATCTATCTATCTATCTATCTGTCTCTCTATATATCTATCTATCTACCTCTATATATCTATATATCTATGTATGTATCTATCTATCTATCTATCTCTATCTATCTATATATCTCTATCTATCTATCTCTGTCTATCTGTCATGTCAGGGTAATCCAGGTGCCAAAACAACCAAAAAAAGGGGGGATTTTAAAGTTCAAATCTAACCAGAAAAGTGAAATTTTAGTTTTTGTTAGCTTCAGAAGCGATATTCCCTTCCCTCAATAAAACATGAAAAATTTACCCAAATCTCATACATATTTTTGACTATGAATTCAAGTTTTAGCATCTAAACCTTCTTTATCATATAGCATGTTGTAGCTGCAGGATACGTATTGAACTAATTTCTAATCTATTGATGCAGGGTTTCTGAACGAAGTGTTGTCATGGAAACCGTTGGTTCCATTCGCACGGACCACATACATGGCTTACATGTTACACGTCATCATTATCCTGTGGTATGTGCTGACGTCACAGAGACCCATCTTTATCACCGATCCCCTCTTGGTATGTATTCGTCGTCGTCATCGCCATCGTTATCGTCGTCGTCATCATTCTCCATCATCATCACCACCAACAACAGCAGCTTCTTCTTCATCATCATCATCATCATCATCATCATCATCATCTTCTTCTTCTTCTTTTTCTTCCTTTTCTCCTCCTCCTCCTTTCGTGTGGTCGTCAAAGTCATTATCGTCATTGCCATCATTCATTCATCATCATATTATTGTTGTTAATATGCAAAGCTTTTCCACCTCTGCCAACCCGATACTATGAATAAATACGAAGCTGTCGAAGCTACGATGCGATAATATATGAATAAATACCCATTTACTCCTCAGTTCCTGCTGTTTTTCGGCTTCATCTTCATGACCTACTTCATGGCATTCCCAGCAACGCTGCTGGTCGAGGCTCCAATCATGTCCTTACAAAAATTGCTCATCAACCGTCACCAAAGCAAGAAGAACAAAAAGAATTCAGAGAATTCCTACGCACAAGACCAAGGGGACGGTTAAAATCAATTATAACAGGGCTACCATTACAATTATAAAACGGCTTTCTTTTTCTCATTTGTGACCTACCTTGTCAATACCGTGTTATGCACTGGGTGGGGTTCCCGACCTCCCATAGTTGCAAAGGAGGTCACTTAATGTGTCTTATATACCCCATAATCTGTCTTCCAACTTGCTTTTTGTCTTTGTCTTGGAATGAGATAACTTGGTTTTGTCCCTTTTCCTGTCGGAGTCCTTCGTTGGGAAGGAAGCAGTCAGATGTATAGTTAAAGTTTTGAGAGGTGATATTTTATTCCTTGTAAATCATCTCTCTGTTATGGATTGTTATATGTGTATTTGTTGTTTTCAATGTATAATATAAACATTTGTCTATGTTCCTCTTAATGGGATCCTGCGCTCGTATCTTGAGACTTTTAGGTGATCTCAAACTAAGTACACTAATAATGTGCTCTTGAAATCTACACCTGTTCCCTGATTGTACAATTCCCCTTTGTCTTACTGTTCTTGTTAGACATTTTACTATCCGATTCTCTTCTTTTTAACGGCTCTATAATGACCTAGATGTGTCGCTAGCGCTGTAAAACCCTTAAAAACAAAAACAAATAGTGCTATCTCGGGTAGGTCTAGCGGCTCTTCTCTTTATTCTTAGTATTTTGTCCGTGTCCGACATCTTTATCCGGAAGACGGCAGTGCCGGGTCGTCGGAGTCAGTTTCCGGTGTGGGTCAGCCCGAACGCTGCTCTCTGGAAACAGTCCGGTGGTATCTTGCAGACATGACCAAGCCACCCCCAACGTCCGACTCTGATGGTGTCTGAAACCGTATCCATCCCAGTTTTCTGATGTCTCAAAAAATTTGTTCAAATATTAGTATTATAAGTGAAGTTTAAAACTAAATGTTAAGCACCAGATTTATTAAAAGGAGGGAAAATGGGATGGAGAGATTAAGTATGATTATTATAAAGAGAGTGCAGTGTGATAGAGCGAGATGTGAGGAGAAAGAGAGAGAGAGAGAGAGAGAGAGAGAGAGAGAGAGAGAGAGAGAGAGAGAGAGAGAGAGAGAGAGAGAGAGAGAGAGAGAGAGAGAGAGAAGAGGGATAATTATTACGAAGAGAGTGCAGTGTGATAGGACGAGATGTGAGGAGAGAGAGAGAGAGAGAGAGAGAGAGAGAGAGAGAGAGAGAGAGAGAGAGAGAGAGAGAGAGAGAGAGAGAGATTTGTCATGGTTTTAATCAAATGAGTGCCTATAATAATATTTAATATTCATTTAATAGCTATTCATTTTACTTCCTCTGTAACAAATTGTGTATGTATTATCAAGAATTAATTAGATACATACCTTGTAAATAATCGTCATAATATATATGATCTGTAATGTTTATCATTTCATGAATAAAGGTTTGTTCACTCCATTATCATCTTATCTAAATCCTTTTTCTTTATTATTGGAGAGGAGGAGAGTAATTGCAGAGCTGCCAACTTGGACAAAGTCATTTGAGGGACACAATTCAGTGACACTTCAGTAACAACAGAACGTCGCTTATTTACACTAAAAATATGAAATATTATACTCACCAGAAACTCTTGTCCTGATATTAACGTCAAATCATGGAGTGTCGTCATGGTGGTCTTTTCACATCATAATTATCACATAGAAGTCCTAAAATATGATATTACGAGTCCACATTTATTTATTTATATATATATATATATATATACATTAGTATTTACACTATTTACAATTACAACTCCTCCATAGTTATTACTCCTTGTTGAGAGCTCTTGCTGTGGCTGTTTTACATAGCTTCAGCAACTCTGGAGCATTTTTCCTATTGGATTCAATAGCTTAATGTCACGTCGCTCAACAACGGCGAGCAGATGGTTGGTACTTTTTATTCTTCATGCTGGCTAGAACTTTTCATGTCTTGTGATCAGAATGTATAAAAGAAAAAAACATGATCATTTAAAAAATGTTTTTCTCTTCTGGATACACTTTTATGCTCGTCTGAGAAATATTTCATAAGGGCGTCTGCCATTGTTCCGTCAGTTTAGAGCCAGTTACTATGCGTCATTACGAGGGAAGTGACGTCATGACTGTTGAAGCCAATTTGCGAGCACATAATACTGCTTGCGCGTCTCATGACCGGGCGCAATCACACGCTTGTTTCAACATAATTTTACATTGAGCATTTATATAGAGCAACATCCACTTAACCCACTCAACCCTAACACCGACTATATCCGTAGTTTACCCAGTGTACTTTTACCCCACGCCTATTTATTACATTTTTTGAGACAAATTATAGGCGTAGTATCAAAGCTAATGTTTTTAGTTTTTGCATTTTAATGGTATGAATAAAACCGTATCTATGCACATGCTCATTTTTTATACATTTTTTTCCAATTTTGAAAAGTATCAAAAATCTCTAGGATTGAGTGAGTTAAGGTGCTCAAAGTGCTTTACAAAGGTTCCCTTGCCAACAGCAACACTTAACATGTAGGACGAGACATGACACCAGGACCGTAAGGTGATATTACAATTTCTATTTCGACAGATACAACGCTGGTAACGTCCAGGTATACATTGGACACCTGACTATGGTTAGAGAATCTGAGTAAAACCAATGGATCTCATTTCAAGACAAGGACAAACCCCCCCCCCCCCCCAAAAAAAAAAAAAAACCAATGTAGTAAGGGAAAAAACAGATGTAGCCGGATAGAGGAGACAGCAAGAATGAGCTCCCCTTTCCACAATTGAGCTTTTAATATAAATAAATGTGCTCAAAGCGCTTTATTCATTATTTCCACTGTACAACATCATGTGTTTTTTGTTTGTTTTTGAGGGTTTTACAGCACCTGCGCCAAATTTAGGTCATATCAGCGCCAGTAAAAAGGAAGAAAATGGAACAACTCGAAGACAAAATCAAGTAATCCCATTCTAATTCTAAGACAAAGACAGAAGGCAGCTCAGAAATTGGATATAGTGGGATAGCCGACACAAAAAGACCTCTTGCTCACCATGAAATCCCTGAAATAATTCAAACAAATCACAATTTAAATACTATAATTTATTCATTATTTACACTGTACAACATCAAACAAAATTGTTAAAACAACGAATTATCGTAAAAGATATTTTACATCATAATATTGACTAAAACAAACACGACATAACTGATTCAACCGTCATTGATGATTTACGATATTTCAAAAGCAGCACCGTCTAGGTCAATTCAGCATCAGTAAAAAGGAAGATGACAGGGGGAAAGTGTGTTTTGTCTTTAAGGGTTTTATGTGGCAGCAACACAATCATTTAGGTCATATCAGCGCCAATAAAAAGTAAGAAAATGGGATAGTCGAAAAAAATTCTAGAATTACAATTAAAGCACTCAAGAAAAAGTAAGGCAAAGGTGAATTGGTTCAAATAGGAAACAGGTGATCACCTAGACAAAATCACATGATCCCACGTTTCGTGTTAGGTATTTTGTTCTTTTTTAAAGCTGTTATATTCAAATATATTACATTACAGAATAGAGAGATGATTTACAAGGAAAAAAAAATACAAAAAGAAACCGAAACTACACATTTGACTGTTTTCCTCTCAGCCAGGCCCAGGACAAACAAAGTAATTTCATTCCAAGACAAATACAGAAAGCAATTCGTAAAACAGATAAAGGGGGATAGGAGACACAGAAAGTGACCTCCTGCCCACCATGCGAGTGGAATAATGTAAATACGCAAATTAACTGATACATATGTTTGAAAAATAATTTAGCAAAGAACCTTTCACTGTTGTTCATTGACGGTCAATATTAATGAAATTAATTAGCTTTAACTTTAGCTTTTATATCGCGCAATATCCACTATACATGCTCAAAGCGCTTTATAAGGGATCCCTGACCAAGAGCAACACGTAACATGTAGAATGGGACACGACGCCTGTTAGGCAATAATACAATCTTTTTCCGACAGAGACAACACTATTAAAGGCCAGGTACTCATTTTACACCTGTGTACGGTGAGAGAATGTAAGTAAAGAGCCTTTTCCAAGGACTCAACTATGCGCGGAGTGATGCTCGAATCCAGTCCCAGGACCTTCCGATCCGAAAATGAGTGTCATACCACTAGACCACATAGCCGCATGATATGAATGCAGTGTAACCGGGAACAAGCTTTTTAAAAACTGACATTCACAGCAAATTCATATGATTGTCAATTCAATGTCATTTGACATGATTGTGAAAATAAGGTTGATGATGATGATGATGATGAAGGTGACAAAGACTTAAGATGATGATGAAGGTGGGGATGACAGATGAGGATTTTGTTGATTATAATGAGGTGAACAATACAAAAGTGTGACTTATGATAATGCTACGTTATCAATGATGATGGTGGCAGTGATGACAATAACGAAGCAGTAAAAACTCTTTTCATAATTTCATAAAAGTTAGAGGCACAACATCCACTCCAAATTAAAACTGTAAAATCTGTGCCAAAATGTCTTATTTGTAAAAAAAGTATTACACAAATTACACCATAAGTAAATAAGCTGCATTGCTTCTCACTAAGAAGAATTAACTGTACAAATCAAAATATATCCCATTCTTCCTCTCTTTCTTTTTTGTCATTATTTCATCTTGGTGTGTAACTCAGAAAATCAAATCAAATTGTCCCATTTATCATCAAAATACCAAGTACAGTGAAATCTGCATATAGCCAAAACTATTAACTCACTCACTCCTAGAGATTTTTGCTACTTTTCAAGATTGGAAAAAAAAATGTATTAAAAATGAACATGTACATAGACAGATATTTCTATTCAACTATCATTAACATGCAAGAATTAAAAACATTAGCTTTTGATACTACGCCTATAATTTGTCTCGGAAAAATGTAATAAATAGGTATAGGGTAAAAGTAACCCCGGGGATACTACGGATATAGTCGGTGTTAGGGTTGAGTGAGTTAAAGTCAACTTCTGCTTTAAAGTAAACTTCTCTTATTGGTCCCAAATTTTGTGTTCTTCATCTAAATGCGTTCCATTGTCATTGATACAGAATAAAGCCAAAGTCTTTGCTTAAAGTCGACCAATTTTTCTAGCGATGTTGGCATTATCAGGGTTCCACTGTACCTATTTGGAACATTAAATCAAAAATAAAAAATAATAATAATCCCTTTACAAATTCCAAGGTATATCATGGACACTGTTGCCTTTTTTTTCTTTCTCAGGTATTGTTTATCTACTTAAAAGACAAGAATCAATCATCAAAACCTGGCATAATAAATTGGAATTTTGACTTCCGACTGGCGCATTTCTTAATTTCCTTATTACAATGATTTACAGTCTCATTCATAGCTATGTAAATGTTGCTGCTCGAAGCTCGAAGAAATAAATAATAATGTGAAGTTGAATGTAAGCTTCAATTTAATTACAAAAACAGATCAAATGAACGTTTCGGGTTTCCCCTTTATCAACAAATCAGGATGAATGAAACACCACAGATGAACGTTTCGGGTTTCCCCTTTATCAACAAAACAGGATGAATGAAACGCCACAGATGAATGTTTCATTCATCCTGTTTTGTTGATAAAGGGGAAATCCAAAACGTTCATTTGATCTGTTTTTGTAATTAAATTGAAGCTTACATTCAACTTCACATTATTATTTATTTCATAGCTATGTGCAATCTCATACTGTGACTGATCATAAAAGTGGTAACTCAGCATGAGAGAGAAAAAAAGGGCATTCTTTTAGATCATATAAATTTTAAAATAATAATAATAATAATAATAATAATAATAATAATAATAATAATAATAATAATAATAATAATAATAATTTTTAAAAAAACCAAAACAACGTGTTCCGGGGCAATCATCATTCTCCTCTTGTTCAGTAAGTTGTCAGTTGACTCTTCAACATTGCCATCATTGGCAGGTCCTGATTGAAGCAACAAGGCCTCTCAGCCACAGGTAATCCCTAACACTATCCGAAAATACCACACAAGCATTCAACCACATCTACTCTCTCTCTCCATACAAGCATTCAACCACATCTACTCTCTCTCTCCACACAAACATTCAACCACAGCTACTCTCTCTCTCTCTCCACACAAGCATTCAACCACATCTACTCTCTCTCTCCATACAAGCATTCAACCACATCTACTCTCTCTCTCCACACAAGCATTCAACCACATCTACTCTCTCTCTCCACACAAGCATTCAACCACATCTACTCTCTCTCTCCATACAAGCATTCAACCACAGCTACTCTCTCTCTCCATACAAGCATTCAACCACATCTACTCTCTCTCTCTCTCCATACAAGCATTCAACCACAGCTACTCTCTCTCTCCATACAAGCATTCAACCACAGCTACTCTCTCTCTCCACACAAACATTCAACCACAGCTACTCTCTCTCTCTCATACAACATTCACCACGCTACTCTCTCTCTCTAAAAGTTTCACCAGTATTCTTTATAACATTCAACCACATCTACTCTCTCTCTCTCTCCATACAAGCATTCAACCACAGCTACTCTCTCTCTCCATACAAGCATTCAACCACAGCTACTCTCTCTCTCCACACAAGCATTCAACCACATCTACTCTCTCTCTCTCTGTACACCTCCCCTCCCCCTCCCTTTTTTTTTTTCATTTTCCTTAGATTATTTATAAAGACCTATATCTCAACTAGAAAGACAGAAATTCCCACATGTTCAATAAATTCTTATCTTGATACAGGCTACATGCATTCAATAACACCAGCCACACACATACGCAAATGTCCAGCCCACAATATACAGACCTGCCAACCCTGCACATTCCAAAAGTGGAAAAGTTGTCGTGGTATGCATTACCCCATCGTACAAACTCTTCGACTCTTGAAAATATGCCGTTTTCTAACTGTTGAAAATTGTTCAAAATCTTGAATATATGCCATTTTCAATTTGTTGCAAACTGTTCAACGATTTTCTAATGTTAGGCTAAGGTCACTCTTAAACCAATGGAGGCATAAGATCAAAAATAGTGGGTAAAAACTATCCAATGAAATTGTTTTAATTTGACATGTGACGAAACCGTTCTAAGTCCATTGGACCATTTTATCGTTGGTAGTTTTTCAAAATCTTCTGCATGGTTAGATTTTCCAAAATTGAAAAGTTTGCGACAAAGGCTATGGAACATTTAATCCCAGTTAATTAGCATGCATTCATATATTCATACATCCACTATGACACACAATTCACTCACTATCATTAAATTAAAATATTCTCTCCACATGCTGATCGGGATTGTGCGGGGCGGGTCTCACAGCCCCCTGCTGCTGCTGTTGCTGCTGGTTGATGGGGACCCGTCGGCGTGGCGGGGCCAGGTACTCAAACATGGACTTGCTGTGACGGGACAACATCAGATTCAACTCCTGTGGGAGAGGGTCCACCCAGAAGAAGTCGTGGTTCAGGGCCTCGTCCGCGTTGGCCCGCTTGGACGGATCCAGACACAAGAGTTTGTCCAGAAGATCCAGGGCCCACTGGTCTTTGACGTAGCCGTGTAGACGCTCTTTCACCTTTCTTTTTTGACCTTTGGGAAAGTCGATCTTGGTAAAATATTCCAATTTTTCCACACCGGGCCAAACTTCAGAGGCGATGGAACCACACAATTGGCTAATGAGTGTGAGCTGGGGAAAGTTAAAGAAAGGTAAAGTTTGGTGATGTTTGTTTTTTGCTTTTAAGGGTTTTACAGTACGCAACAAATTTAGGTCATATAGCAGCGCCAGTAAAAAGGAAGAAAATTGGATAGTGAAAAGATTTTAGATGTACAGTTAAAAGGACGAGGAAAAAGTAAGACAAAGGGGAATGGTTCAAATAGAGAACAGACGTAGATTCCAAGAGCACACCTTCCATGTACTTCGTTTGAGTTCCCACTAAGAGGAATACACTCAAATGCTTACAATATATATTCAAAATAACAAATATAACAATACATACAAGAGAGATGATAAACAAGGAAAAAAATATAATCTCCCAAAACAATAACTATGCATTTGACTGTTTCCTTCCCAGGCAAGCACTATGGCCAGGGCAAAACCATGTAATCTCATTCCAAGACAAAAACAGAAAGCAAATTGGAAAACATATAAGACAATAGAAGACACAGTAAGTGCCACCCAGCCCACTGTGGGAGGCCAGGAACCCCACCCTGGGTGATGCTTGGGTCATGCCTTTTTCTCACTAGAATTGACTTATTCAAGTCATCATGAATGTTTTCAATTCCTATAATAGCTAATTTCCATTGATCAACCAAGAAAATGAAATTTATTTCAACCAATTTCTTTTTTTTTTGAAGAATGATTTTCAAAACCTTAAAAAATACAAGTAGTCAGTTAAAGGATTTCAATAAACTTGATGATTTCTATGAGCGAACAAAAGCCACAAATTACACAACACATAAAAAACAATAAGCCACAAGCTACAACACTGGAGATAGACATCTCGTATCTTGGTCAATTGTGTAATTATTATTCAGCTATTTATCAAGAGACTGCAGCAAGCAGCAAATGCATTCACTCAATATTCCACATTTTAATCAGACCTGCCAACCCCTAACATTCCAAAAGTGAAATCAGAATGTCAGAAAATACAAAATATTGGCAATTTAACATACCACAAACATTGCAACCTCTAGGACAGACAAACAAAATTGCGGTCCTATTCATATTCCGAGAACTGCATTGGACAGTGGATTGTCTCTGAATTTTAATTGGTGGCAGAACTGAATTGAGAATAGAATTTTTTTTCCACTTTTTACCCTTTCTTAAAATGTATCATTATCTTTGAAAATAGGACTTTTAGAGGCAATTTCGGAACGTCGGAAGGGACGAGCAATAATTTGAATGATTCCGCCCGACGTGGAAGGGTTGGTAAGTTTGCTTAACTCTTTCAGCGCTGAGGCTTTATTCGCATTTCTGTCACAAAATAGCTGACACCTGATTGAGGCAGCATGAGAATGACAAGCTAAGACAAAGCGACATTCGAATTAGGCACAAAATCTCAAATATATTACCCTTCCAGGGCCAATTGAATGTTCTGATGAAAGAAATGATACCACTGGTTCAATTTATAGAAAGTAAGTAAATTCCTTTTGTAGAAAGTAAGATTGGATTACATTATTATTTTTGCCTTTCAAGACTGGCCGCACTGTATGGCCATTGGCCAGGAGAACAGACTCTGCTCTGGATGCACAGTGCTGCCAATGGCACTGAAAGAGTTAAGACTGCCTAGCATCCACTTTTGCTTACTATATCCACTCACCTGGTGTTGTTCTGTGTTTCCCTGCATGATAGGACTACGGGTCCACATCTCTGCCATGATGCATCCAGCACCCCATAGGTCAATGGCAGGGCTGTAGTTACGCTCTCCTAACAACAACTCTGGTGGTCGGTACCATAGAGTCACCACACGGTTAGTGTACCTGTTTATCTTATCACTGAAAATAACAAAATAAAAAATAAAAATTTTTAATTTAAAAAAAAAATAAATAAAAAAATTATTTTTTAAAAATATATATGTATACTTGCGATCAAAAGAAAGTATACATATTTAAAATCGTCATTACTTTTTTATCCGTTGGCGTAGGCTAATGATTTTCCACTGAGTTGTTTACCATTAGCCCTTCTGTGTACCGATAGTTGATGCATTTGTTTTTGACCTGAAACTTGCTCACCACGTCGCGCACATGCTAAAATGACCTTTTAGCCCCTTACTCTGGACAGGAAGTGTGTAGATTAATTTTTTTGCCATCCGTGTCTTCTTGGAACATTTTCAATGCAGGAAAACACAATGCAAAATACCATCCATTAATCTACGCGATGTCACGACTTAGTTAAGAACAACATGCACGTGACATTGGTCATCTTCAAGCTGGACAGTCTGTGACCAATGTCGCAAGAATGCTTAATATCACAAGGAGAACTGTATATTCGTTAGTCCCCTACCTTTGTGTCATTTCAAATTGATCCACTAATGAATATACAATTCACCCTTATTATTCTCTTATTATATGAAGAATAACAATGATGCTTGTGAGTGTTTGTGTGTCTGTGTGTGTGTGTATGTATGGGGAGGAGGGGGGGGGGGGGTTACCTGAATGCCCTAGCCAGACCAAAGTCAGCCAGTTTCAGTTTTCCAGTTTTGGTAATCAGGATGTTGGCAGCTTTCATGTCCCGGTGTAGGATCTTGTTGCTGGAAGTATGAATAGAAAACAGGGAAAATACAAATCGACCCAAAAACAAAAAATAACAAAACCAAACATATAGGGAATGAGATTAGCAGAAGAGTAGCGTCCCTTGATTGGACGTCACCGGCGGAAAAGTTATTAGAGAGAGAACGTCATGTTGGTTGTTCACATGCGTCTCTCGTCCTCGCGAACAACCAACATGACGTTCTCTCTCTAAGAACTTTTCCGCCGGTGACGTCACAGACTATGGGTGACGTCCAATCAAGGGACGCTACTCTTCCGCTAATCTCATTCCCTATAGCATGAAGAAAAAGACACGCATAAAGAAAAACAAATATAATAAGTTATAAAATGAATAAATTACAAAATAAATAGATAATCAAATGAATTAAATACAAAAATAAGTGAATTAAACTATACAAAATAGAAAAAAAAAAAAAGAAGACAGAAAAGGAAAATATTAATCCTTTTCAGAAAACTGTAATTTTTTTTTTTTTACAAAGGATAAACCATAAAACCAATCTTCAGACTTGAAAACTTTTCAGAAACAAAAATTGGGAAATTTCTAAGGTAAATCTGGGATTTAAATGTGGACACGATGATGACGGTGGTGACGTGCTGCTATTGATGATGATAATAATAGGATTCAATAGTCTGATGTCACGTCCGTCCAGCAACGAGCAGCTTGGTTCTAAACAAAGAAAATCAGTACTTTTTATTCTTCATGCTGGCTAGAACTTTTTCACATGTCATGTGATCAGAATGTATAAAAGTCAAAACATGATCAGATTTATAATGTTTTTCTCCTCTGGAGACACTTTTATGCTTGTCGGAGAAGTATTTCATAAGAGCGATAGTTTAGAACCAGTTACTAAGTTACTAAGCGTCATCACGATGGAAGTGACTTCACAACTGTCAAAGCCTATTTGTAATGAATGTAGGAGAGACAATCCATGCTTTACTATTTGCTGTATATACAAATGTTTGTGTTGATTATGCCCCTTTGTAAGTCATGCTTTATAAACGCGAGTTGATAAAGAAAGAGGCAGTTCAGTCCTGAGTATGTTGGAAAAAAAACACATTTTTGTCCCTTTTCCTTATTTGAGCAGCTATTATTATAATATGAGAGCATAACTCCTATATAAGGATCTCCTTGCTGCATCTGCTATTTCTATATAAATATATGTATTGTTGCACCAACCAGGTCACAGCAATGATGGTGATTATTCATTCTTGAATAGTACTTAGCAGTACATACTTACTTACTTATCCGACCAGCAATCAGCTGGGTGCTTTGGTCTATTCTGAATAGTAATACTCTTTTTTCATAAATCAGGAAAATTAAAGAAACTGGGAATGAGAACAAGCTTTAGGGATTTTAAGACGAAATTCTGGTTAGGCAGTTTTTTTGCATCACTTATGGCCGCAAAAAAAATTTCGCAAATATCACTGATTTGCATTGCATCCGCAAAATCTGCTTTTATTATTTTTGCAAATTTTCGAGATTTTGCAAAGAAGAATAAAAGGCGAAAAAAAAAAAAAAAAGACGATTTTTTTCTTCTTTTAATTTGATAGCTCGTGTAGAATGTGCAAGATAATTAAAAGAGTAGTTTCTTTTTTATTATCTCATTATCTTCCTTTTTACTGGTGCTGAAATGACTTTATAATTGTTGCAAGTGAGGTGAAACCCTTAAAAACAAACAAATACCTTTCTCTTTAATGAACTAACTTATTCCGATATGACAACATGTACAGGCAAGGTCCTTCAGCCGTACCTGTGGATATAGTAGAGCCCATTCAAGAGCTGCTGCATGACTTTCTTGATCTCTGCCAGACTGAACTTCACCTGTGGGTTGCTGAGGAGACCAGCCAGATCGTGTTCACAGAACTCAAACACCAGGTAGACTGTCGTCTTGTAGCGATTGTAAGGGGTGGCTGGTGGGAACATTCATATCATCATCATTATCTTCATTGTCATCATCATTTACAACCGTTGAAATAGTTCAGAAGGTAGATAATACATAGATAATCATCATATATAGATAGATAGATAGATAGATAGATAGATAGATAGATAGATAGATAGACAGATAGATAGATAGATGAATAGAGATATAAGTGTTGCTGTCAACTAGGGATCCCCTGTAAAGTGCTTTGGTTAGTGGATATTGTGCTATATAAATGCTCTTCTGCTTTTTTTTTTTTCATTTTTTAAGCCGCTTAGTATTCAGTTTGCATGTGATAAATACCTTTGGCTCTACAAATCTCCAACAGATTAACAATGTTGTCATTTTTCAACACTTGAAGGATCTTGATTTCCCGTAGAGCCGTGATTGGAAACTGGAAAATAAAATAAATATTCCATTAAAAGAAGAGAAATTTGAAGAATTGTTTGGTTCACATAGCTAAGTGTAAGCTTTATCATAAATTTCTATGTAACAGCAAAACTTTATATTGCTGATATTATTTAAAGTATCATCTTATATAATGAAAAACAAAAACAAGACAAATTTATTTACTTTGTGCTTCAAACTGTAATTTATGCTAAAATGCATATTATATGCAAATAAGTACTAACAAAAGAGTGAAAATGAAAAAGCTTCCCATATGAAACCTCTCCATTTTCACTCTTTCGTTAGTATTTTCACGATCACCGGCTTCAGGCAGCCCCTACCGTTTTCTACTTTTCTATACAAATAAGTAAACTTTAAACATGATTTAACTAAAACAGTATAAATATAAAGAAGCTGACAAGAAATTTGGGGTCCTGCACAATAAAATCCTAAAAGGGAAGAAAAAGTCTTGCTGAAAATTCATATAGTAACGACATAGAAGAGGTTGGGGTTATAAAGATCATATTGTATTAATGACAGTAAGATGAGGTCATAGATGTTGGAATGGTGGTGTGATGGTGGAGATATTCATCATCATCATCATCATCATCATCATTGCCTTTTTCACACTGGGTCAGGGTATAGGCCATAGACAAACCGTTTCCATCCTTCTCTATCCTGAGCTAACTTTTTTATCTCGTTCCAAGTCTTATCACTTCTCTGTATATCAGCTTCTTTAATTCTTCTCCATGTTCCCTGTGGCATCCCCTTGATCTTCTGCCCTGAGGGTTCCAGTCCAATACTGTCTTTGTTATAGTGGAGTCATTCTTTCTAAGGGTGTGTCCGATCCACCTCCAGCGTCTTCTTCCTATTTCCTCTCACACTGGTTTCTGCTGTGTTCTTTCCCGTACTTCTTCCTTCTTAATTCTATCCATCCATTTTATTCTGAATAGCTTACACTTGTAGTAGGAGTGCTTATAAACGGAGACCACTGTAGTTAGTTATAGCTCTAAAGGACTGATTTTCTAAAAAAAAATAAAAAACTATAAATGACTCGCCAGACCTACCCCTTCCTTTTCATTTTCCATCAAGACCTTCTTCATAGCGACAACATTCTTGGTCTTTTTGTCCCTTGCCTTGAACACTTCACTGAAACAAAATCAAACAATGCCTCTATACTATATAATGTAAATGGTGCTGCTCGAAGCTCGAAGAAATAAATAATGTGAAATTGAATGTGAGCTTCAATTTTATATACGAAAGCAGATAAAATGGATGTTTCAGGTTTCCACTTTATCAACAAAACAGGATGAATGAAACACTACAGATGAATAAGATAATATAGTCAGATACAACATGCAGACCTACCATATATAATAAAACAAAAAATTTTTTAAAGGGGGAAATAAATTCTGTAGCTTAATATTTGGGAAGGACTTTCATAGTTTCACAGCACCCCTAAAGAGGGGATTAAAAAAAATTATCGGTGGGCCGGAAAGACCCCCCCCCCCAACCCCCTTTTTTTTATTGGGGGAGGGGGTAACCACCCAAATCCCCCTCAACCCTAACTAAAGATACTATATAACCAGATGAAACATAATGTTAGCTGTTGCAATATCGAAACATATGGGAATCACAGAAAGTAATAATGGATCTGGCAGCAACAATGGACTCAGCAAATTGGTTTTGAAATTAGAAAAAATCACACCACTTATAAAAATGAAACTTATCTTAACTCACTGACTGCCACGGCTGATACATGTTGGGTTTTTTATTATTTTGACCTTTGAGTGCCATGGCCGAATCCCCTCAGTTTCATACTTTGCTATTTTTACTACTTCTGACTGAACTGTATCGGCCATGGCAGTTTGACGGCGAGGTAGTTCATTTTTTTATTTTTCATTTCAAACTAAACATGATGGGTCACTTTTTAATCTTGACATTCTTTCTAGCAGGCCAAAGTAATAGATAACCTGGTATTTTTTCTTTAAGTTTTCCAACATAATGGAGAAACGAAATGAATTATTTGTAATTCTCGAGTGAAAAACATGAAACTATTTATTTTTGTTTTAGATATTATTCTGATTATGTTTGTGATTATTTTCTGAAAAAAAGAACATTAATTTTTCCAGTTTTTATTTAGAACAGTGGCCAAAGGCAGAGTTGACTCCAATTCAATTTTTTTTTGGGGGGGGGGGGGGGGGGGGGGGGGGGGGATAAAATTGCATCCTTTTCAATTCCAAATGTTACTGTCCAATCCAGAATTAAAATGCAACAATACAAATGGTATCATTTGAAAGAACAACACAAGCAGGTTTGTTTGCTTTTTAAACTGCTTTATTGTCATAAAAAATTGTGAAAATGGAGAATTTTTTCAAAACATGCATAAACCTCGGCAGTCAGCGCCTTTGCAATTCTGAAAACATTAGTAGTCAGTGAGTTATGGTTATAGTAATATTTATTGTCCATAATAACTAAAAGATTAAGTACACTCCAGCACGCTTTCCGCAAACTCATTCAAATGCTCCGAAGTTTTTCATTATTATTCAATTCCTTCCTCGAACAAATTTTTACATTTAACACGGTTTACTTGAAGTAATTTCACCAAGCCAACGTAAAAATAAAAATTAATTAAACGTTTGTTTTTTAAAAAATTGCACCCCTTGATTTCAGCTACTGATGACTTACTGTGATAATGACAGTTACTTATGTTTGTATCGTGTGCATCTATCTACACTGCATGTTTGTGTAGCAGTATAATACACACGCAAACACACACAACCACTCACACACTCCATTGCCATTTCGCATTTAAGACACCTCTCTGGTTATTAGTCAAAATTTCAATGCCACCCATTCTGACACACACACACACACACGCATCCTTGAAACATATCAATAAAGTAAATAATAATAAAGTTTCCTTTATTCATCCTATTGCGGAAATTTGATTATGGGATTATTCAAAGTGAAGACTGGAATACCCCCGGGTGTCAGCCGCAGCACAGCAAAGCTCAGGAGGTGGCTTGCTGACTGCCTCATACTCATAACACAGTGGATATTCGAACCATGTATCTTTCGGGTATGATGCAAAGACCATACTGGTGAGCCACATCCCCTCCCCATTAAACCTCATGGCAATGTACGGTTTCCTCAAACTACGATTTCCTCAAATGATTTTGCATGTCCCGAGGAGTTTGAGGAAACCGTGCTGGAGTGTAATATAATAAAAGTGCTGTGAAACTACAGAAGTCCTCCCAATATTTGTTATTTCAATGTGCGCCTAGAGCTGTGTGTTCACAGGACATGGCTGCCCACTCTTCTCTCGGTCACAGATTTTGATGTTGAGCTTTTTTTTTGGCCGGGTCTATTTCTCCGAACGCTCAGAAAAATAAACTTGAACTCTATTTCTCTGAATGGTTGGCTATCCTCCAGTAGCTGATGGGTTACTGATACTGACGCGATGTCGATGCAAAAGTAAATGCTCGAACAGAGTGGACAGGGAATTCTCACGAATCATCAAGCTAGCGTTTTTTTCGGCACATTGTTGACAAAGACAGATTTTATCCAAAAGTTGTGCTATCGCGAATACTACATGGCGCGTTCACTTTTGCCTTTGCACTCCACGCTGCACTATCAAAGAGAGAACAGAAGCAAACCTAAAAGCCAAAGTCTCTAGACGGGAACAGAGGTTAAAAGACAAGATAGCACAAACTCAAGATAGAAGTCCAACAGAAAGTTGGGAATGAAAAAAAGACAGAGCGCCCAAGCACTGGCAAAAGAAAACTCAAAAAAATGCACACATTCTCTTCCTTCACCATTCACACAGACACTCTCGCAAAGAACCAAAAAAAAATAATCTTGAGAACGGCGGAGAAATGGAGATCAAGCGGAGAAATAGTCACTTCGTTTTTTTGTGCTTTTTTTTTGCATGGTAGAGAGGTGGGCCTTTGGCCTACCAACCTCCGCTGCACGTCCAACTCGCCTTGAGCATGCCTTGAGCATGAATGATTTGTCCTGGTTATAGAAGCTAAGTATTGGTGAGCTGCGCCGGTGTTACCAATACTTAGCTTCTATACCAGGATAAATCATTCGTTTGGACCGAAAAATAAATAAAAAACTTACCGCTTACCGTCAAAAGCAGTTTAGATTTGAAGATGCATTTGTTTTCTATCAAAAAACATTCGGTAATGGACAATCCTTATGAATTTCAAAAGTTGTGTTGAAATTATATCCTAATTGTTTTCATGATTAATTCCTCGCGAAATCGTGTGGGTATCGTTTCTGTTATCAAGGTACCGCCTAGCCAGGCAGGGTTGCCAGATCATTTTTGAGTAAGAGACCAAACTAGCCATAGCAAGAGGCCAGATTCCTCGGCAGGAGCCCAAATACCACCAAACCCACCTTAGCCTCGCGAAAACTCTTTAGATTTGTTAAACAATTTAGATAGGATAAGGAAAATTCGTATATATAGAAGCATTAGCAAATGCAATCTGTGGCGTTAGCACGTGTTGCATTTAGATATTTAGATTGCCAAATAAAATAAGTTTTACCGGTACCAGAGTAAAACGATATAACGGGGAATGTCAGAGGAAGCCAAAAGTTGGTTACAGGAGGCCAAGTGGCCAAACCAAATTTTGGGAGGCCAAATGGCTTGGGCAAAGGCCAAATTTCTCAAATTTGGCCACCAGGAGGCCAAACTAGCAACCCTGGCCCCAGGTTTTTAAAAAAGTTTATTGGGAAAAAGATACGGAACAAAGTGTCCATAGATAGGTATGCAATTTGGTGCATTAGTGCAGTAAAAAGGCCTTTTTTTCTTTTATTCAATAAACTTGACTGCTGGTGGACCCTAGGCCTCTCTACAAGTCCAAGAAATAATACTCACTTTTTCTCTGCTCCAACGAAAATATCTACCCCCTACCGGTCTAATTATTTGTAGCAGACGACAAATTTCTCAAAACGGTCACGTGACACTATAAAAACAACACAGGAAGTCCATGAAAGCTTATTTACGGCATTTCCTTTGAACCGTGTAAACAACAAAATTTCGTTTTCATTCGACTCAACGGGTCAGATTGGCCGGTATTTTTTTAACGAACTAAAGTTCTGAAAAATCAAAATGTTTCTTAGAAAGGTGAAAGATGCTAGTTTTTGAAACAGAGGTAGGTTTTAAAAAAAAATCTTTATATTTTACGTGAATGCATGCTCAAGGCGAGTTGGACGTGCAGCGGAGGTTGGTAGGCCAAAGGCCCACCTCTCTAGTAGTAAATGGTAAAATTAAAATTTGAATTTGAATCACCACCTGAAACCAAAGGTAGGTAGTCGCATCGCCCGTGGCTGAGCCGCTGATCGAGCCCCGATATCGATGTTACGGCTCTGAAGTGAAAATTGTGTTAACCGGTGAACATAGTTTTACTTCCATTGCCGTGGAATCGCTTCCTGTGCACTAATTTCGTCACTTCCTGTCTCATTTTAAAGAGGAGAAGCCAGCGCATCAGGCGGCGTTTTCAGATTTTTAATCCGTTCATTCTTTGTTCAGATGCCAGCTGTTTGTAAATTTGGTAAGTTTTAACTTCATTTTAAATACATTTTTCATTATATTACCTATTTTTAATTAATGTTATATTATTCGCCAACCATTTTTCTCTATTTGTGTGAATTTTGGTGGTGATTGATGCTGGCGAAAGCGTCTTTTAGTGACTTTAAATACGATGCGTGTTCATGAAGTTGGCGACGGCCAACCAGGATTGCCTCTCGATGTATCCCCGAGTCTCCTGTGTACAGTGCAGTCTGTAAACTATCGACTGCTTTTGCTTTTGTGACTTGTATAAATAATTTCAAGCTGAATAATTGCTGTAAAAAGACTGAAAATAGTCCCATCCATAATTTTAGTTTTATTTTATGAATGAATGTTGAAACTGAAATGACTTTTTAACTGGGATGATACCGCACAACTAAAAATTATGTTCCACTGATATTATTTTTTATCTTTTATTTTTGTTTGTTCTGTAGGTTAAGTGTGTTGGTTTAATTTAATGTGGTTAATTTCAATACAAATAATACAGAATAGCATAATAGAGTCAATTCAAGTGAAAGTATATTTCATTCATTACTTTACTCTTTACCACAACAAAAATTATTATATAACTTTTAATTTTGTTGATTTAATCATAATCGAAGTACTTTTTTTGTTTTCAGAGTCAGACGTTCATTATGACACCACATTTTCATGTTTCATTTCCTGCCTTGTATTTTTAAATATGAAATTGAAATAACAATATGAATTTGATTGTCTGCCACCTCCAACTCCCGTCGTCTGCCGCCTCGAACTCCAGTCGTCTGTCTTGTATTTTTAAATATGAGATTGAAATAACAACATGAATTTGATTGTCTGCCACCTCCAACTCAGTCGTCTGCCTCCTCCAGCTCCAATAATCTGCCTTGTATTTTTAAATATGAAATTGAAATAACAACATGAATTTGATTGTCTGCCACCTCCAACTCCAGTCGTCTGCCGCCTCTAACTCCAGTCGTCTGTCTTGTATTTTTAAATATGAGATTGAAATAACAACATGAATTTGATTGTCTGCCTCCTCCAGCTCCAATAATCTGCCTTGTATTTTTAAATATGAAATTGAAATAACAACATGAATTTGATTGTCTGCCACCTCCAACTCCAGTCGTCTGCCGCCTCGAACTCCAGTCGTCTGTCTTGTATTTTTAAATATGAGATTGAAATAACAACATGAATTTGATTGTCTGTCACCTCCAACTCCAGTCGTCTGCCGTCTCGAACTCCAGTCGTCTGTCTTGTATTTCTAAATATGAGATTGAAATAACAACATGAATTTGATTGTCTGCCACCTCCAGCTCCTATAATCTGCTTTGTATTTTTGAATATATGAAATTGTAATAACAACATGAATTTGATTGTCTGCCACCTCCAACTCCCGTCATCTGCCTCCTCCAGCTCCAATAATCTGCCTTGTATTTTTAAATATGAAATTGAAATAACAACATGAATTTGATTGTCTGCCACCTCCAACTCCAGTCGTCTGCCGCCTCTAACTCCAGTTGTCTGTCTTGTATTTTTAAATATGAGATTGAAATAACAACATGAATTTGATTGTCTGCCTCCTCCAGCTCCAATATTCTGCCTTGTATTTTTAAATATGAAATTGAAATAACAACATGAATTTGATTGTCTGCCACCTCGAACTCCAGTCGTCTGCCGCCTCGAACTCCAGTCGTCTGTCTTGTATTTTGAAATATGAGATTGAAATAACAACATGAATTTGATTGTCTGCCACCTCCAACTCCCGTCATCTGCCTCCTCCAGCTCCAATAATCTGCCTTGTATTTTTAAATATGAAATTGAAATAACAACATGAATTTGATTGTCTGCCACCTCCAACTCCAGTCGTCTGCCGCCTCTAACTCCAGTTGTCTGTCTTGTATTTTTAAATATGAGATTGAAATAACAACATGAATTTGATTGTCTGCCTCCTCCAGCTCCAATATTCTGCCTTGTATTTTTAAATATGAAATTGAAATAACAACATGAATTTGATTGTCTGCCACCTCGAACTCCAGTCGTCTGCCGCCTCGAACTCCAGTCGTCTGTCTTGTATTTTGAAATATGAGATTGAAATAACAACATGAATTTGATTGTCTGCCACCTCCAACTCCAGTCGTCTGCCGCCTCTAAATCCAGTCGTCTGTCTTGTATTTTTAAATATGAGATTGAAATAACAACATGAATTTGATTGTCTGCCACCTCCAACTCCCGTCGTCTGCCTCCTCCAGCTCCAATAATCTGCCTTGTATTTTTAAATATGAAATTGAAATAACAACATGAATTTGATCATCTGCCGCCTCCAGCTCCAATAATCTATCTTGTATTTTTAAATGTGAAATTGAAGTAACAACATGAATTCGATCGTCAGTCTCCCCCAACTACTTCTGTATCATTGCTTGGACTTCGATGTATTTATTCAGTATCATTACCTGGATATTGCCCGTGTCTACATTCCATGCAGCCAACAACCCATAGTGCCTAGATTTTGTTGTCTTCTGTCTTTTGCCACATCTCAGCCATCTTATGGATTTAAGCGAGTCAGTACGTGAGTACCCTTTAATTATCTGTTCTCTTAGTGATGTTGAATGCAAAGCAATTATCAAATTTTCTAAAGTTCATTTAAATTTTAATGTAGTTTAATAGTTAGTCATATGATACATCTCTTCGAGATGTTCAGTTTGATATATGACATGCCTATGTTGCAGAAAGTTTGCAAAGTGTCGGTATTTATCGGCTTATTGTTTGTTATTATGTAATATGTTACGTAATATTCAATTTTGCATTTTCGGGTTAAGTTTTCTCTACCACTCTTATGTAGTTCTTGTTTTTAATTTTGCATTTTTATCACTGACCATGTTTGCATATATAAAGCGGCAAGCTTGTTTCTCCCGAGTACTGTTGGTGCCCAAATGTCTTGTCCAAGGATGCAAAAACATTGGGCAGTACATTTGCAAGTTGCATTTACTGACACTTGTTCAACTTTATTTCTAGCCCTGTTCATTGTTTTTTTGTTTTTTTTCTTCTCTCCGAATACCAGTCATCTTTCGTCTGTTGCTCATTTGCCAATGCCAAATATTAAGTGCCTTCCCCAAGGACACAACTTTAGTGTCTAAATTCATACGTTTACGCTCCTTTCCTCTTGTTTTAACAATTTTTGTGTTCAAAATTAATCATAGCCATAGTATTGTAAGCATGCTCTGGAAGAAGACCACCCTCAAATCTGTTTTTAAAGTTATTATCCGTTCCTCGCGCCTTTTTTTTTCATTTTCTAGGGTTATGTAATTGCATGACGTTGCATAATATTGCATAATAATCATTTAATTTTTTTTTAAATTGCTTCGTCTTTCCTTTGCGATCATTTTGATATATGGTTTTATAAGTATTCCAACCCAAATAACCGTGATTTTCCATTTCCCCCGATTTTCGGTTGCTCTCTGGTCACAGTTTTAGTTTCTTTTTTCCTCTTAAATTATATTAAGTATTTTGGTCCACTTTTGCGGACTAATAATCCCGTAACTTTGGTTCTAATTGTCACATTGTCATAATTTGGGTACCATTGAAAAGTGTATTTCTTGCAGAATAGCATGAGACTATTTTGAAAACAATTGCTGCAATCTCAAATTTTCATGCAACTACCTACAAAGGTTAGACATCAAATGGTTTTAAAAGGGCTTTTTATTTGTGTAAAACCGGATTATTAATTCACTTTTGAGTTGAGTTGGTTGTTATTCTTTTCTTGATGATTCTTAGTAATTAATTACCTCATACTCTTACTCCACTCACTCTTCTTACTCTTTCTTATGCTTACCCGAACGTTCCTTGTCCGATTTTAGCAAGCTTCTCATACTTAGATTCATCTGGACAGAACTGGTAGGTCTGTTCCTCCCTCGGCATCTTGGGGGCTATATTGGATTCACAAATTAAATAAGGTCTACGTAAACACACAAAATTTAGTCACTTTATTTATCAAAATTTCTGATTGTTGTGAAAAGCTCGTGAAATAAAAGGCAAAAGGAAATCTTTTCTCAAGGAAAACATGACATACGTTACTAATTTTAGCCTCTCAATAAAAGAGTTCTGGTTTCTGAGATCGTAGATTCGTAGTTTCAAAGTTTAATCATCATAATCATCATCATCATCACCACCATCATCATAATCATCATCATCATCATCATCATCATCATCATCATCATCATCATCATCACCATCATCATCATCATCATCATCATCATCATCATCATCATCATCATCATCATCATCATCATCACCAATCTGTTTTGAATGGATTCTTCCAGTACAAAGCCAAATCACCTTTTATAATTTTGTCAATTTTTTTTTCAATCGAAAAACAATGAATTACGACGACAACCATCTTGCTAAAAATGTCCTTTTCATACAGCCCAACTAATCTGATAGACGTCTCTTTTCTTAAAGTACTCTCGCCTTATTGGTGACTGTCTAAAGTTGGGAATTAATAGGGAACAACTGTGTGATATCAAAATACTGGTTCCAACCTCCTTAGAAGTGTTAAATCTTTCCTCTGGAGGACTTGATAAATACATTTTACAACTGATCTTCTGGTTGAGTGATGTCATATTGTTAACCTATTCGTGGTCTATTCATTGTTCGGAGGACTGGTTACACACTTCCAATTAGTTTTGAACCGGAAGTGAGGAAATACGTAACGATATCAGTAAGATATGATGATAATTACTTATTAATAGACTAACGTCCTGTCTAAAGGATAACAAGCAATGTTAATGTCTTTTTTAACGCTAGTGAAATAAGGTTAATTCTGACTCCGCGGACTGTACAGCACTGAACTACTACTACTTTTTCTTTCGTTTTTCTTTCTTTTTTTCTTTTATCTTCTTTTGATTTTTATTCTCAGTCTTCAACAGTCGTAACTTCACGTCCTTCCTAATGACGCATGGTAACTTAGTAACACTGGCTCTAAACTATCGGAACAATGGTGGACGCCCGTATGAAATATTTCTCCGACGAGCATAAAAGCGTATCCAGAGGAAAAAAAACCCCCTATAAATTTGATCATGTTTTGACTTTTACACATTCTGATCACAAGGCATATGAAAAGTTATAGCCAGCATGAAAAATAAAATGTAATGATTTTCTTTGTTTAGAACCAAGACGGCCGCCGTTGCCGGGCGGCGTGACATCAGACTATTGAATCGTATTCGGACCATAAGAAAATGAAACTCACCGCCTGAAAAAGATAATAAGTCAAGGTGGATCGGATTCCAAGAAGCAGACCTGTCTACTTGAATATAACAATTTAAAAATTCGTAATTCTTTGATCATATAAACTGTAGTCGCTACAGTTAACTTTTAAAATCAACAATTTTCTCTCACAAGGAATAAATAACACTCCTCAAAAATCAAAATCATTAAAATTTATGTAGATAGTCTAACATCAACTTTCGTTTTCAATCAGTTTGAATGACTTAGAGTTGCGCAAGAAGTTCTGAAAGTGGAGCCAAAATGTCGTATTTCTACATTTACTATTATTATTATTATTATTATCATTATTATTATTATTATTATTACTATTATTATTATTATCATTATTATTATCATTATTATTATTATTGTTATTATTATTATTATTATTATTATCATTATTATTATCATTATTATTATTGTTATTATTATTATTATTATTATTATTATTATTATTATTATTATTATTATTATTATTATTATTATTATTATTATTATTATTATTATTATTATTTTTATTATTATTATTATTATTATCATTATTATTATTATTATTATTATTATTTATTATTATTATTATTATTATTATTATTATTATTATTATTATTATTATTATCATTGTTGTTGTTGTAACAGTCGCTACGTCTCGAAAATAAAGTGATTCTAAAAACAGACCAGAAATGTCCGATATTAACTTTTGCTATTGTCATTAATAAATAATAATAATAATAATAATAATAATAATAATAATAATAATAATAATAATAATAATAATAATAATATATAATAATAATAGTACTAATAATAATAATAATAATAATAATAATAATAATAATAATATAATAATAATAATAATAATAATGATAATAATAATAATAATAATAATAATACAAATACAAATACAATAATAATAATAATAATAATAATAATAATAATAATAATAATAATAATAATAATAATAATAATAAAATACCAAATAATAAATAATAATAATAATAATAATAATAATAATAATAATAATAATAATAATAATAATAATAATAATAATAATAATAATAATAATAATAATAATAATAATAATAATAATAATAATAATAATAATAATAATAATAATAATAATAATAATAATAATATAATAATAATAATAATAATAATAATAATAATAATAATAAAATAATAATAATAATAATAATAATAATAATAATAATAATAATAATAATAATAATAATAATAATAATATATAATAATAATAATATATATATGATGATGATGAATGAGATGATGATGATGATGATGATGATGATGATGAGATGATGATGATGATGATGATGATGATGATGGTGATGATGATGATGATGATGAATATGAGACGATGATGATGGTGATAGATGAGAAAATGATATAGATGACCGAGATGGTGATGTGAAATGATGATGATGTACATGGATAAGTGAGTAGTGAATGAGTGAGTGAGTGAGTAGTGAGTGAGTGAGTGAGTGAGTGAGAGTGAATGAGTGAGTGAGTGAGTGATGTGAGTGAGTGAGTGAGTGAGTGAGTGAGTAGTGAGTAAAGTGAGTGAAGTGAGTAGTGTGGAGTGAGTGAGTGAGTGAGTGAGTTAGTTAGTAAGTGAGTGAGTGAGTGAGTGAGTGAGTGAGTGAGTGAGTTAGTAAGTGAGTGAGTGAGTGAGTGAGTGAGTGAGTGAGTGAGTTAGTAAGTGAGTGAGTGAGTGAGTGAGTGAGTGAGTAAGTGAGTGAGTGAGTGAGTGAGTGAGTGAGTGAGTGAGTGAGTAAGTGAGTGAGTGAGTGAGTGAGTGAGTGAGTGAGTGAGTGAGTGAGTGAGTTAGTAAGTGAGTGAGTGAGTGAGTGAGTGAGTGAGTGAGTGAGTGAGTGAGTGAGTGAGTTATCATCAATAAAGTCATCGCCTCACCCATCGACCCATATTATCATATCATGGAGAGCCTACTACAGTAAAAAAAAAAAACAAACAAAAAAAACTGGATAGAATCGTTAGAAAAATACGCCATCTTAAATGAAGTAAATGTGGAACAGTCTTGTAAATTACTTTATTTGAATGCTAAAGATACAAGAAGCAGCTGCTGGTGGACAAAGGGTGACCTACCAGTCATGACAGAAATTGAGCTTTTTTATATAGCGCAATATCCAATAAACGTGCTCAAATCGCTTTACAAGGGGTCCCTGACCAACAGCAACACGTAAGAGGTAGAACGAGACTTGACGCCTGTTAGGCGATATTATACTTGTTTTCGGACAGAGACAACGTTGTTAACGTCCAGGTACTCATTTTACACCTGAGTACGGTGAGAGAAATTGAGTAAAGAGCCTTTTCCAATGATTCAACTATGCGCCGAGCGAGGCTCGAACCCAGGACCTTCTGATCCGAAAGCGAGTGTCATACCATAAGACCGCATAGCCGTAAATTAAAGAACGAATTAACAGATAGCTTCGCTGAAGTATCGGATCATGATCACGCTCACTCCTTGTTAAGATATATCAAGAAAAAAGCACGAAACTACATAATATTCATACGTAAACCGAAATATTATAATATTCACTAGGTAGAGATGCGTAGGTAGGCATATTAGACATTTAATTCGACATAAATCGACGCAAAGAACATTATAGAAAAACAAAAAAAAAATAATCTTATTCTACGGACAGACTTTGAGTAACCGAACATAGATAAGAATATTTTAAAGAGGACCCTCCTTCTTTAGCAAAGTGCTTAGTAATTGCAATTAAGAATCAGAGTCTGTGTCAGATGTAACACAACATACACCCATGGAAGTAGTAGACCATAATTTACGTCGAAAGCGATGCACATTTTGTACAAGGACAGGTCATCTACAACACCAATGCAGGCAGCGTGGGAATGTCCGACAAATCAGGCGTTGAGGAAATAACCCGTGTGCACTCACCATCAAACTGTGACCAACAACTCTGCGAACATGCCATACACACAACACACCACTCACGACTCCCCAAGTAACAACACACACCAGACACATAACAACATAGCACTCAACGGCAAACTCCCAACCACTGGAAAAATTACTCACGATCATCATCGCATTATAGGAATTCCATATATTATTATGACAACAGAACTTTGGACGGAGGTGTGGCATTCTGTAATCGTCCAAATCACATCAAAAGATCTAGAGCTGTTCCGTATGAATTGGAACAAAATAACATTTCAATTTTTAATTTATCTTTTACAGCAAATGGGCTTACAATAATATAATGACGAAAATTTCAGAACACTCTATTAAGGAAAGACTCATTGATACTGGCGCAGAGCCACATTAAGTAATACTTGTTTTCAGTCAGCAAATAGTCTTCAACAGTCGTACCGTCACTTCCTTCCTAATGACGCATGGTAACTAAGTAACACTGGCTCTAAACTATCGGAACAATGGCGGACGCCCGTATGAAATATTTCTCCGGCGAGCATAAAAGCCTATCCAGAGGAATAAAACCATAAATTTGATCATGTTTTGACTTTTACACATTCTGATCACAAGGCATATGAAAAGTTCTAGCCAGCATGAAGAATATAAAGTAATGATTTTTTTTGTTTAGAACCGTTGCCGGGCGACGTGACATCAGACTATTGAATCCAATTGAAACCAGTTAACTGTGCTCGGAACAGTCAATTTTGGTATAAAGATAGCTGGAATGATATACATTTCACCAGGCATAAAACCGCAATTTACCTTTAGGCTATGAGTTGTTTTTTATTTTTGGACAAAGTATGAAGCCCTGTCGCGTCTCTGTAGTAGAAGTGGCGAGTAGGTAAAGACAAATAGAAGTAAATAAATAGTTTTCTTCAGATACAGAAGTCGCCTGGTGCCTCTTTCACCCTGTTATAGATGGGTATTAAGTTCCTGACAACTCGACAGATAGAAATATAGTTTTGAGTTTAAGTAAATAGATAGTAGTAGTGGTAGATGTGGCACGCTATATAGTATAGAGATAGATGAGGTTCATTAGATTAGGGCTATAATAAATAAATGGAGACGCGATGATGAATCAGAATCTGATACTGCGAGTACAGTGCGTTCTAGTTCTAATTCATTTTCAA
>NC_088368.1:35359910-35372410 GCF_034508935.2 Berghia stephanieae | reverse complement strand
AGAGAGAGAGAGGGGAGAGAGAGAAAATGAGAGATGAAACAATGCTCTGTGGCTGCCGGACTGAGGGCTGACTCTTGTAATTAACCAATAGATAGTTCGAAGATGACGTCACTCAGGTCTTTGTTATTGTTTTTTGCCATCCGCGTTTATGAGTAATGCTTACTGAACTGTATTAACCTGACTATAGACGTTCATGGATACAGACAGTTTTGTGTGTTGGTCCGTTATACTTCCGGATGGCAATGTTATGAGCTTATTAGTCAAGCGCATACTATCTATAGATTTTTGACCAATCAAAACATGGAGTTTGTGACGCACACCTTCACACTAGTTGTGTTCGGACAAGCATGATTGGTAGTTTATAAACAATAATGTGAATGAAATCGACCTCTCTCTGATCATTGTTATTATTTTTATATCGTCAAATGGGGGACTAGTTAGCACACAGCTTTCTCGGTTATATTATTATTATTATAAAAGTTTAAGTTTGCACACAGTTTTCTGTGTTGGTTTTATGGATAATGTAGTCGAACAGTGGGTATTTTACTTATACACATACCATTGACAGTAAAAACCTGTCAGGTTCGCTATGCTTACCAATCACTGCCATTGTTTACATTATGACGAATGTCCGAGAGGCGTGGTTATCTATGTGTCTATAGAAAGAATGAAGTTGACGTCACTTGGGTCTTTGTTATTGTTTTTTGTCATCCGCGTTTATGAGTAATTCTCACATAACTGTATTATCCAGACTATAAAAGTTCATGGTTACACATAGTTCTGTCATCTGCATTTTTTGCCAAATTGGGACCTAAAATTTGCCAAAATTTGCCCCAAAAAACCCTCAAATTGCCAAGAAATTTGCCAAAAAGACCAAAATTTGCAAAAAAAATTGCCTAGGAGAACTAAGCGTTTCATTAAAAATTAACACGCGATACAGAAAAATATATATAAAAGACAATTTATTACATTTACTGTGAATAGCGTTGTTACAAAGATTTTAAAGGATCATTAACCGTAGAGAGTAGCTTCCCTTGGTTTGGGCCCAGGCAAAGATGCAACATTTCTCAAGTTTCGCACTTTTTTTTTCGTTATTTTGTTTTCGCTTCTTCTTTTTCCCAAAATTTGCAACGCGATTTGCCAATTTTCCCAAAATTTGCCACGATTTGCCAATTTTGGGAAATTTGCCAAAATTTGCGGATCGCCCTGTTATTTGCGGCCGCAAAAAATGCAGATGACAGATAGTTTTGTGTGTTGGTCCGTTATACTTCCGGATGGCAATATTGTGAGCTTCTTAGCCAAGCGCATATAAATATTCTCTATTGTCCTGAATAGGGAATGAGATTAGCGGAAGAGTAGCGTCCCTTGATTGGACGTCACCCATAGTCTGTGACGTCACCGGCGGAAAAGTTATTAGAGAGAGAACGTCATGTTGGTAGTGCGCATGCGCGAGGACGAGAGACGCATGCGCACAACCAACATGACGTTCTCTCTCTTACAACTTTTTCGCCGGTGACGTCACAGACTATGGGTGACGTCCAATCAAGGGACGCTACTCTTCCGCTAATCTCATTCCCTATAAAGCTTGCTTCACGATCACAGCCTTTGACTTGTGTTTGACTCTCCAACATCATAGACGAAATACATAGTGTATATCTCTGTCGTCTTAAGGAAAAAGACCACATGGCAATACGCTTCAAAAGTCGTAACGTCACTTCCCTCGTAATGACGCATGGTAACTGGCGTTTATACGCGTTTATGCTCGTCGATAAATATTTCATAATGGCGGACGCCCTTATGAAATATGTATCGACGAGCATAAACGCGTATCCAGAGGGAAAAAAACCCATTATAAATCTGATAATGTTTTGACTTTTACACATTCTGATCACGAGACATGAAAAGTTCTAGCCAGCATGAAGAATAAAATGTACCGATTTTCTTTGTTTTGCTCCACGATGGCCGCCGTTGCTGGGCGACGTGACATCAGACTATTGAATCCAATTGTGACAAGCCTTCACACGTTCTCGGAAAAACGTAGTTTGTTGTTTATAACCAATGACGTGAATGAAATCGACCTCTCTTTGATCATTGTCATTGTTTTTATACCACCAAAATGGGTGACTAATAATCACACGATTTTCTTGATCATGTTATAAACGTATAAATTTACACATAATTTTCTGTGTTGGTTCTATAGATAGTATGCAGATGACGTCACTCAGGCCTTTGTTATTGTTTTTGCCATCCGCGTTTGTGAGTTGTTCTCACTAAACTGTATTAACCAGACTATAAAAGTTCATGGTTACACAGAGTTTGTGTGTTGGTCCGTTATACTTCCGGATGGCAATGTTGTGAACTCCTTGGCCAAGCGCATTCTATCTATTGGTCAAGCGGGAGAACAGTGGGTATTTTACTAAGACGCAAACCATCGATAGTAAATCCTGTGTTGTTTGCTCGGTCAACTAACCATTGTTTACAGTAGTATGACGAGTGTCCGAGGGACGTGGTTATCTGAGTGTCTATTGCGTCGGAATTTATCGATCCCGAAAAGTGACTTTAGGAGTAAAATGGCAGGGAAAACGAACTATGACATTATTATTATTATTATTATTATTATTATTATTATTATTATTATTATTATTATTATTATTATTATTATTAATTATTATTATATATTATCATATTATTATTATTATTATTATTATTTATTATTATTATTATTATTATTATTATTAGTATCACCATTACCATCTCATTATTCTGTACCGTAACGTTATCTTTTATTGCGTGAAATATAAACCCTGCCTGTCGTGTCATCGATATACCGAGGTCTAAGTCAAAGGCAAAATTGTAAGCTCTGCTAACCCCCACAGCACCCTAGGCTAGGCTGCAGTCTGCAGTCTTATTTTATCTACTGTCAATGCTAATCATAACAATCTGTGGAAAATGAGGGCTGAGCGACTACAACATCAATATATATATATTATTATATCTATGGATAGTTCGAAATTGACGTCACTCAGGTCTTTGTTATTGTTTTTTGCCATCCGCGTTTATGAGTAATTCTCACTAATCTGTATTAACCAGACTATAAACGTTCATGGTTGCACACTGTTTTGTGTGTTGGTCCGTTATACTTCCAGATGCCAATTTTGAGCTTTATAAAAAATATATATAAAAAATTGAGCTTTATTTAGCGCAATATCCACTAAATGTACTCAAAGCGCTTTACAAGGGGTCCCTGGTCAACAGGAACATTTAACATGTAGGACGGGACATGACGCCTGTTGGGCGATATTACAATTTTTCGGACAAAGACAACGCTGTTAACGGTCAGGTACTCATTTTACACCTGAGTACGGTGAGAGAAAGTGAGTAAAGAGCCTTTTCCAAGGACTAAACTATGCGCCGAGCGCGAGGTTCGAACCCAGGACCGTCCGATCCGAAAGCGAGTGTCATACCACTAGACCACATAGCCGCACAATGTTATGAGTTTCTTAGTCAAGCGCATACTATCTATAGATGGTATGCAGATGACGTCACTCAGGCCTTTGTTATTGTTTTTGCCATCCGCGTTTGTGAGTTGTTCTCACTAAACTGTATTAACCAGACCATAAAAGTCCATGGTTACACAGAGTTTGTGTGTTGGTCCGTTATACTTCCGGATTGCAATGTTGTGAACTCCTTGGCCAAGCGCATTCTATCTATAGATATAGACAGTTCGAAGATGACGTCATTCAGGTCTTTGTTATTGTTTTTTGCCATCCGCGTTTATGAGTAATGCTCACTGAACTGTATTAACCTGACTTTAAACGTTCATGGATACACACAGTTTTGTGTGTTGGTCCGTTATACTTCCTGATGGCAATGTTATGAGCTTCTTAGCCAAGCGCATACTATCTATAGATATATATTCACTGGACAGAATAGAATCATTTATCTATCTTTCTCACCTGGCTGCCACGAATGATGTCGAATGGGTTTTATAACTGACTTGGTATGGTATTTCTGAACAAGAAGAGCAAGCAAGCAGATTGTTCGTGTATAAGAAAATACTACCTTCTATACAAGAACCGTCAAACTGGTATGCTGTAGCAACGACTCACTGACCACTCTGCGTGCTACTGACCACACACTCAGTGATAACGATAACGCAAACCCGCCACCCGTTCCCAATCCACGCACCGCGCGCCAAACTCCGCTCTTCGACCATCAATCAGCTAAGAGATGTCTAATGAGCAAGAGGGGTAATTCACTCTCACTCAATCCCATGACCGGATGGTCGTCGGGGGGACTTGCGTGAAGCAGAAGTTACAGTCTTCCTCCATGTCTGCCTGTTGCAAGCCCTGTGTAGCATGGCAGCTCCGGAACCGACATCTCTGTCCATTCTTTTGTCCAGCCACATCTTCCTTTGGCGCCCTCTTCTGCGCTGGCCTTCGACTGTACCCTGTAGGACTGTCCTGCTCAGGCTATTATGTCGAGTATGGTGTCCAGAGGGGTAATGCATTACGGATTATAGAGTGAAAATGTAGAGGCTTCATAATATGGGAACAAGTTTCCACCTTGATTTGTGTATTGTTGTGCTGAGGAAGGGGTTGTAACCGAAACCTCCATTGTCTGTTTTGTTCCCATACGAAGCCTCTCCATTTTCACTCGTTCGTTAGTATTTTCACGATCACCGGCTTCAGGCAGCCCCTACCGTTTTCTAATGGAAGATAAAAGACATAATATAAGAATTGTTTAGTATTTTCACGATCACCGGCTTCAGGCAGCCCCTACCGTTTTCTACATTACGGAATATTGAGCTGTTGAGTTTTTTATGGCGCAATATCCACGAAATGTGCTCAAAGCGCTTTACAAGGGGTCCCTGTCCAACAACAACATTTAACATTTAGCCTGTAAGGCGATATTAAATTTTCTGTCGGACAGAGAGAATATGCCCTTAACGGCCAGGTACTCATTTTACACCTGAATACGGTGAAAGAATGTGGGTAAAGAGCCTTTTCCAAGGACTCAACTATGCGCCGAGCGAGGCTCGAACCCCGGACATTCCGGTCCGAAAGCGAGTGCCTTACCACTAGACTACATAGCCGCACAATTATATTCTTTGTTTTTTTTTTTGTTTTTTTTTTAACAAAGCAAAAATAGAAAAATAAATAAATAAAAAGCCAAACTCCGGCGGAGAGTTTATACACTTATAAAAATATCTGGTTACAACTCATTCATATTCATATCCATGTGTGTATACGAAATCCATATGGTTCAAATTAAAATTTGATATACTGAAACCGCCCTCTAATGGTACCATGATAGATATACACGATATTATGTTCAAAGTTTACTCAATCTTAGGCTTTTGCCAATAAATCACACAATTTGATGACAACATAGATACATGAATGTGGGAAAAAAATGGTAAACGGAACGAAAAAAAACAACTGATACCAGTAATAACCATAAAAATACAACAATCGTAATACCACCAATACGTACATAATAATAATAATAATATATAATAATAATAATAATAATAATAATAATATAATAATAATAATAATAATAATAATAATAATAATAATATAATAATAATAATAATAATAATAATAATAATAATAATAATAATATAATAATAATAATATAATAAAATAATAATAATAATAATATGACAATAATAATAATTAATAATATAATATAAAATAATAATATTAATATAAAAAATAACTAATATCATAATATAATAATAACATAACAATAATAGCAATAATAATATTACCATCATCATTACTACTACCACCATCACTACCATCACCATTACCATTATCACTACCACCATCATCATCATTATTTCTTTTCCAAAAAAAAAAAAAGAGAAAAAAAAGTCCTTGGTTTTTTACACTGTACAATGAGATTTTTTTACATAAGATTTATATAATCATGACTTATTCTTATAGCAAGAGTAATATTATTGCTGCTGCTTCTGCTACTACTACGACTACTACTACTACTACTACTACTACTACTACTACTACTACTACTACTACTACTACTACTACTACTACTACTACTACTACTACTACTACTACTACTACTACTACACACCACACTACTACTACTACTACTACTACTACTACTACTACTACTACTACTCTACTACTACTATTACCACCTCTTCTACCCTACTACTACTACTACTAACTACTACTACTACTACTACTACTACTACTACTACTACTACTACTACTACTACTACTACTACTACTACTACTACTACTACTACTCTGCTACTACTACTACTACTACTACTACTACTACTACTACTACTACTACTACTACTACTGCTACTACTACTACTACCACCACCCGTACTATCACTACCACTACTACTACTACTACTACTACTACTACTACTACTACTACTACTACTACTACTACTACTACTACTACTACTACCACTACTACTACTACTACTACTACCACCACCACTACTACTAGCACCACCACTATTACCACTAATAATAATACTAATAATAACAACAATAACAATAATAACAACAATAATAATAATAACAATATTATTAACGCTATCACCACCGTTTCCGTCACTACCATCATCACAATCACTCCCACCATTGTATCATAATTACTCATAAACGCGGATGGCAAACTAAAACAATAACAAAGATCTGATTGACGTCAACTTCGAACTATATATAGATAGAATGAAGTTGACGGCACTCGGGTGTTTGTTATTGGTTTTTTTTTTTTGTTTTTGTTTTTATTTTGGGGGGGGGGGGGGTTTGCCATCCGAGTTTATTAGTTATTCTCACTAAACTGTATTAACCAGACTATAGATAGAACGAAGTTGACGTCACTCGGGTCTTTGTTATTGTTTTTTTTGCCATCCGCGTTTATGAGTAATTCTCACTAAACTGTATTAACCAGGCTTAAGGTTACACAAAGTTTTGTGTATTGGTCCGTTAATCTTCCGGATGACAATGTTGTGAGCTTCTTAGCCAAGCGCATACTAACTATAAACACGAGGGTGAAAGGAAAAGAACAGGTGTTAGAAAATGAAGCAACGGAGGTTCTTTACTAAAGCTCTTCTCGCCATCGGCTAGAGTTACGAATTTAATATAAAATTGGCTGCGGTGGGAAAGTGGTCATGTAGATTTACTCTTATCAAATTTGACCTAGGTTTTCGCAGCTTTCTATTTCCATTTGAGTGATTACTTCTCACTAGTGGCGTGGCATTCTTACAGTATAAGGTGGTGCCAGAATCAGAAGAAAATTACTTAAAACATGCTATATTTGTAAATACAAAATGATGAAATACTTACTCAAATAAGTAAGAGACGGTATATTATAAACCATTTCTCAGTCTATTAAAAAAAAATACTGCATGCAATCCATTTTTAAAAGATGGATGCGGTGCCGGGCACCAAATCAACCAATTTAGCCACGCCCATGCAAAATGTCTCTAGTCGTCTATAAACTTTTTAATTTACACATAAATAGTTGTTGTTTTTTTTTGTACGATTGAAAAAGCGGAGAGAAATGGTGTGTCCCAGGTTTGAGAATTTTTGCCAAGCTGACGATCATTTTATAGATCGATAACCAAAGGATGAGCTTCCTGGCCAAAATGTTAAATACTTTGTGTGTATGTGTGTGTATGTGTGTGTGTGTGTGTTTGAGAGCACGGCAGCCTATGTGTTATGCAGACAACTCTTTTATTACGAGTATAATAAAATATATTATAGATATGTGAACATTTCTACAGCGAGGTCCCAGGTTTGAGAGTTTTTGCCAAGGTGAATGTCTTTTAAATCGGTCGATATTTGAAGGACCAGTGTTTTCTGACCAAATGATTGAATGCGTGTCTGCACCACAGACTAGGTCCTGTATTCTCTATGGTCTGCACTGAAGGGGGCTCCGGAAGGAAAACACATTGGGGACGGCCTTAATCGGAATGTGGATATTTTTTAATGATGGTAATGATTGTGATGATGATGAAACTCAAGTAGAGACAGTATGCGCTTGGCTAAGAAGCTCATAACATTGCCATCCGGAAGTATAACGGACCAACACACAAAACTGTGTGTAACCATGAACTTTTATATATAGTCTGGTTGATAAAGCTTAGTGAGAATTACTCATAAACGCAGATGGCAAAATAAATAAATAATAATAATAACAAAGACCGGAGTGACGTCAACTTCATTCTATCTATATCTAAACAGTAACACTCCACGTAAATTTTACATTATCTTGTTTGTTGGCTGAAGAAGGAGGGTTTTGAGCCCAAAACGTCTCGCATCAAGTATTTCATTGTCTTTGCTTGAGCTGTGGTATTTTATTTTGCTCAATGCTTTGCTCAGTAACCACAGGTATTAGCTGCTTAGTATTCACGTAAACCTCTCTTTACCAACTACAGGAAAATCTTCACTTTTGTTACGATACAATGGACATGTTTCTTAACTCACTCAATACTGGAGATTTTTGCTACTTTTAAAAATGGGAAAAAATGTATTAGAAATGAGCATATACATAGATAGTTTTATTCAACTATCACTAACATGCCAAAACTAAAAAAAAAAACATTAGCTTTGATACTAACGCCTATAATTTGTCTCATAAAAATGTAATAAATAGGCATGGGGTAGAAGTAACCCAGGGTATACTACGGATATAGTCGGTGTTAGGGTTGAGTGAGTTAATCAGATTTGTTTTGTACATTACAAAATTTTATTTTAAAATCTTTGTTTTTATGCTGATGAAAATATGTAACTCAAGTGTGTATGTATTTCTAATGAATTTGAGAGTAAAAAGTCAAGTTCTGTGTTCGGTAGGTTTCTGGAAAAATCATGAATATGGTCGGTAAGGAGAGAGTTAAGAAAGAAAAGGAAAAAAAAAAGAATAAAAAACTCAACAACTTTCACTGTACCGACGGGGTTACCGCGCGCAAATTTAACACATTAGAGTGGCTAGTGCCATGTTTGATTTACTCCTCTCATTGACTTGTACTCGTTTTTCTTTCTCCTCTTTCCTCCCGCGATGGCGATGACTGAAACAGAGGGAGGAGGGGGGAGGTTTACTTTACATTTACAGATGTTTTTGCATCATTCGACTGACCGACCGACCGTGTGTCAAAAAATTTCGTAACGGACTGTGTTTTCTATCAAGTGAGTAGTTAGATGGACTGGAGGCTGGACACATCAACCAACGAGTCGAATTCATGTGCATTGTTGTCTGTCAGGTGAGACTGTCTGTCCACTGTCAGATCGATTCGTACAATATTTTGTAAAGACGGGTCTTTTTAGTTTTAGATAAAATTATCCAAGACGTGGATTATACTACTAATGTTATAGATATAATAATTGTAATATTATATCTAGTTTTTCATACCTTCTGGATTTTATAAAAAAGGATATATATTATATTATATTCTTCAATTCTTGTTGATTGTTATAATTGAATTCCCGTCATTGGGTTATTCACAAAAACAAGTTATTTATAATTCTGATTTCAAGGTGAGTTTGATAAAGAGATGAACATGGGAATGATCTATACTATGACTATGACTATAGAAGGAACGAAATTGATGTCACGCAACTCTTTGTTGTTGCTTATAGACACGAATTTTGATTATAAGTTTTCATTAAGAAAGCTTATAAATTAGATTGTACTATACACGTTCAGGGTTACAGACAGTTTTGTGTGTTTCCACGTTATGTCCGTCTGGCGGATATTGTGAGTATTTTAACTAAACGCAAAGAATCCACATCAATATCATTTTACCATGTGTCCATTGGTCGTAATCCAAAAAAAAAAAATGTCCTATAATGATCTCCTACACTACCGATCTGCATCATAGAAAGTGTTCATAGCTTTCGAAATATCCAACAACATCACAAAAGGTAATTTTGTTCAGGGTGACCCATTGGTATGTTTTTGATTCAGAAAAGTGAGTGGAGCAGCAACTTATGTTGATGATAACAAGAAATGAAGTGAGTAGGAAAGTGCCAGAAGACATTAGGGAAATAAAACTTCGCGGTGGTGATGGGGACTCGAACCCACGACCTTACTGGTACAGACGGAGTTGCTGTACCAGTAAGGCCGCCGGTTCGAACCCCCAATCGCCGCCGCGAAGTTTTTATTCTCTGTTGTCTTCTGGCACTCTCTTACTCACTTCTTTTCTTGTTATTGGTATGTTTACAACTTTCATTTTTGTTAAAAGCAGCGTGTTTTTACATCTGTTACGAAAATATCCAAATTAATATCCAATCATTGGACAGCAACAAAATCATGGGACCGATGACTCTGTTGTAAATTGGTGAAGTTAGATCGTTCTCATTGTGACCTTAAAGCGGTATTGTACCGGGACCAGCGACAGCTATCTATGCTGTTCAAGGTCGGGGATGCTAACATTCAGAAAAGTGAGTGGAGCAGGCACTTATGTTGGTAACAACAAGATATGAAGTGAGTAGAAAAGTGCCAGAAGACAATAGAGAATAAAAATTTTTTTCGCGGCGGTGGTGGGGTTTGAACCTGCGACCTTATTGGTACGACAACTCCGCCTGGCAGGTGAGAGCGTGGCTCTACCGTGTGAGCTATCCACGAACACAAAAATATTCGTTTCAAACCCAAAGTCATTTCTAGATCCCTCTCTCACCCATGTTCTTGAGATCGCCGATTCGTTCGCCACCATCGCGAAGTAATTTTGATATGTTTGTGATGAGAATATTGGCTATTAAGCTTAACTGCTGGTCAAAATTACTTCGCGATGGTGGCGAACGAATCGGCGATCTCAAGAAGTGGGTGAGAGAGGGATCTAGAAATGACTTTGGGTTTGAAACGAATATTTTTGTGTTCGTGGATAGCTCACACGGTAGAGCCACGCTCTCACCTGCCAGGCGGAGTTGTCGTACCAATAAGGTCGCAGGTTCAAACCCCACCACCGCCGCGAAAAAATTTTTTATTCTCTATTGTCTTCTGGCACTTTTCTACTCACTTCATATCTGGATGCTAACATTGTGACCTTAAAGCGGTATTGTGTCGGGACCAGCGACAGCTATCTATGCTGTTCAAGGTCGGGGATGCTAACATTGTGACCTTAAAGCGGTATTGTACCGGGACCAGCGACAGCTATCTATGCTGTTCAAGGTCGGGGATGCTAATATTTCAACTGAAAGCTGACCTTCATACTACTACGAAAAACTATTAGAATTACGAAATTTTGGCTAAAAATAGTAGTTGCTATAGTTAGCTTTATAAACCAACAATTTACCATCACAGGGATCAAATAACACTTCAAAAATAGTTAAAACGGTGAAGTCTGGATTAAATTTTCATTTTCAATAAGTTTGAATGACTTAGAGATGCTCATGAAGTTCTGAAATTGAAGCCAAAATGTCGCAATTCTACGAAATGTTCGTAGTAGTTGGCATGTCTCGTTCTACACGTCACGTGTTGCTCTTGGTCAGGGACCCTTTGTAAATTGCGTAGAGCATGATTGGTGGATGTCGCGCTAAAGATGCGCTGGCTAAGGAGCTCACAACATTGCACTCCGGAAGTTTTACCGACCAACACACAAAACTCTGTATAACCTTGAACGTTTATAGTCTGGTTAATACAGTTTAGTGAGAATTACTCATAAACGCGGATGGCAAAAAGCAATAAAAAAGACTCGAGTGTCGTCAACTTCATTCTATCTATATAAAAGCTCAAATTTCCAAAGCTCAAGACTATTGCAATATCCTAGCCTTTTCCGTTCATTTTTATTTAGACTACCTACCATGGCATCATAAAAATACTGACTAAAAAAAAAAAATGACTATGGGAAAGGCTTCGGATGGGAACAGTACAGGCAATTGACGTTTCCGATACAAACCATTCGTCAGCAAAACAATGAACAAAGGAACGTTGAAAACAAATAAAACAAAATATCGTAAGAATTGTAGCTTTCTTTTCTTTTCTTTGTTTTCACCGTTCCTTTACTTATTGTTTTGCTGACGAAGGGCTTGTACCCGAAACGTCCATTGTCTGTACTATTCCCATAGTATTATATCCGAAGCTTTTCCATTTTCACCTTTTCGTTACTAGTTGTATGCTATCAGGCTTCAGGCAGCCCTCTCCCCCCCCCCCCCCCCCCCCCCCCCCCCCAACGCACATACACACGCACGCGCTCTCTCTACTTGTAACTGGCACCGTCACTCGCCCTTGGTAACAGTTTGTGTTGTTGTATTATTGAATGTGTTGGTCATTGACGAGCATTCATTGTCCACACAATGAGTCAAATACACGAAGTCAAATCCATGCCCTCTAGAACTCTTTAGCTAGCTATGAGTCCACGAATCAATAAATGAGATAATGCGGTTATGTGGTCTTGTGGTATGACACTCGCTTTCGGATCGGAAAGTCCTGGGTTCGAACCTCGCTCGGCGATAGTTAAGTCCTTGGAGAAGGCTCTTTACTCACATTTTCTCACCGTACTCAGCTGT
>NC_088368.1:35352410-35354910 GCF_034508935.2 Berghia stephanieae | reverse complement strand
AGAGAGAGAGAGAGAGATGTGCGATATTATGTGGCTTTCTGCAGCCGGGAATCGTAAAAACAAAAATGCTGGAGAAAACAATTAACAATGAGCATTTCAAGGATTGACGCCTGTCCGTTTTCTGTGGTTCCTGTGGGCCGGTTTCCGACAGTACACGAGTGCTGGCGTGTTGGATTCAAAAGTCTGATGTCACGTCACCCAGCAACGGCGGCTTTCGTGGTTCTAAACAAAGAAAATCGTTACTTTTTATTCTTCATGCTGGCCAGATCTTTTATTATGCCTTGTGATCAGAATGTGTAACAGTCAAAACATAATCTGATTTATTATGTTTTCTTTCCTCTGGATACACTTTTATGCTCGTCGGAGATATATTTCATAAGGGTGTCCGCCATTGTTCCGATAGTTTAGAGCCAGTTACTAAGTTACCATGCGTCATTACGAGGGAAGTGACGTATTGTCGTCCGGCGTAGAACGATTAGCTTTCGGAAGGCGGAAGACTTCTGGAATGTTTCGTACAGGTCTGAGGGCCTCCGGATGGCTTGAGAATGCCATAGATGACCTCCAAACGGCTCTCCTGGCCCGCTTTTCCAAGGACTCAACTATGCGCCGAGCGAGGAGGCTGGAACCCAGGACCTTCCGATCCGAAAGCGACGAGTGTCATACCACTAGACCGACCACATAGCCGCACAAAAGAGATAATATATTATTTTTAAAAAATTGGCCAGAAGACTCGTCCTTCAAAATTATATCAATCGATTTAAATGACCAAAAACGAGGTCCAAGATTTTAGATTTTATGCCAAGATGAGAGTCTTTTCAAATCGATCGAGATTTGAAGGAAGGTTTGCTGGTCAAATTTTTAAATACGTGTGTTTTGGTTTGTTGTTGTTGTTTTTAATCCAGAGTATGGCAGTTAACTGATTCATCAATAGAAAAGTTTCCTGGCCAAACTGAATAAAAATTTTAGTCAGTTTATTAACAAAGAACCGCATTTAACTCACTCAACCCTAACACCGACTACATCCGTAGTTTACCAGGGTTACTTTTACCCCATGCTATTTATTACATTTTACTGAGACAAATTATAGGCGTAGTATCAAAGCTAATGTTTTTAGTTTTTTTTACATGTTAATTAAAGTTGAATAAAACTATCTATGTACATGTTCATTTTTAATAGATTTGTTTTTCCAATTTTGAAAAGTAGCAAAAATATCTAGGATTGAGTGAGTTAAAAAAAAATATCTGGCCCAAAAAAATATTTAAAAATTCATCCTTCAAATAGAGATCGATTAAAATTACCTTTAGAAAACTGTCAAACCTGAGAGTTCAATGGTGACTTAAAGGAAGTCCCGGGTTTGAGAGGGTTTTTAGGGGTGGGTGGAGGTTGTTTAAAAAACAAAACAAACAAGATTAGCGTCTTTTTCATTGACAGATATGTGAAACTGGCCAAAATCTTATTTTAAAAAATGCCTTTTTCAGTTTGTCAGTACAAATGGCGAGCCGAGCACGGGTCACTCGGGCATTATCGATTATTCTAGTTAAACAACGCATGCCAACTGCTTTAGAGTTTAGAGATGCAAATGGGTGTTATTAATTCTTCACGTGTGGGTAACATACTCACAACATCGTCAACCGGAGTACAACAAGAGTACAGTATCAGTAAGCGATTCATAGAACGAAATCGATTTCACTCAGCTCTTTGTTATTGTTTTTAGCCAGTCATTTTTATGAGTAGTTCTTGCTAAATTTTATTAATCCGACTACAAACGTTTAAGTTAGTACGTTTTATCCGACTGGCGAATGTTATGAGCTTTTTAACTAAACGCATAGCATCAATAGTCTGATTGATTGAATTGTATTGAGAGCTAATCATTAAAATGGATGTCTAAAAACAACAAAGAGCTGAGTGGCGTCAATTTCGTTCCATCTATATTATTGCCGTACTTTGAAAAACCACGTATTAGAATTTTTGTTAAGAAAACTCGTCCTTCAAGAATCGGTAGATTGAAACGCTTGCCAAATTTTTAAAATCTTTAAATCACAAATCTGGGACTCAACTTAAATTGACCTTTATATAGCGCAATATCCACTTTATGTGCTCAAAGCGCTTTACAAGAGGTCCCTGGTCAACTGCAACATTTAACATGTAAGACGGGACACGCCACCTGTTAGGCGATAATACAATTTTTCGGACAAAGACACTGCTGTTAACGGCCAGGTACTCATTTTACACCTGAGTACGGTGAGAAAATGTGAGTAAAGCGCTTCGAAGCTTCGGCATAAGCGCTATATAAATGTACATTTATTATTAAAGAGCCTTTTCCAAGGAATCAACTATGCGCCGAACGCGAGGCCCGAACCCAGGACCTTCCCATCCGAAAGCGAGTGTCATACCACAAGACCACATAGCCGCACAATTTCCATGAGAGTTTTATTTTCATGGAAAGGTGTTCAAAATTAGCCATTTGAGGTAGGCATTCTATAGATAGAACCAAGTTGAC
>NC_088368.1:35334910-35344910 GCF_034508935.2 Berghia stephanieae | reverse complement strand
TCAGGTGGCAGGACAGACTTACTAACAATGCAGTGCTAGAAAGAGCTAACTCCCTCAGCATGCATCTCATGCTCTGCCAGCGACGTTTGCGATGGCTTGGTCACGTACACAGGATGGACAATGGACGCATACCCAAAGACATCATGTACGGTGAACTAGCTTCTGGACGGCGACCAACTGGCCGTCCAGCTCTGCGCTTCTATGATGTCTGCAAACGAGACATGAAATTGACAGGCATCGACTCAAACACCTGGGAGTCGCTTGCTGACGACCGCAGCGGCTGGAGATATGCGGTGATGGAGGGAGTGAAGAGAGGTGAGGAGAGGAGAAAGACGAAGTTTAAGGAGAGGTGAGCAAGGAGGAAAGAGAGGCAGCAGATCCAAATACCAAACCCACAGTCAAACTATGTGTGCAACAACTGCGGTAGAGACTGCCATGCAAGGATTGGTCTGCTGAGTCACACCCGTCGTTGCTCTCAACAAGACTGATGAGACTAAAGTCATACAGGGCGCAAACCATCGTCTCTCGAGACAGAAGGATGCCTACTATTATTATTATTATTATTATTATTATTATTATTATTATTATTATTATTATTATTATTATTATTATTATTATTGTTATTATTATTATTGTTATTGTTGTTATTATTATTATTATTATTTATTTTGTTATTATTATTATTATTATTATTATTATTATTATTATTATTATTATTATTACTATTATTATTATTATTATTATTGTTGTTGTTATTGTTGTTGTTATTATTATTGTTGTTGCTGTTCCTGTTGTTGTTGTTCTTGTTGATCATGATATTATAGAAGATAGAAAGGGGGTGGGCTATTTATGTTGGAATGTCCGAATAAACGAGAATAAAGATCACCCAGACCAAAGCATTTTGTTAAACCTAGTGTTACTAAATGTCAATAACTGGATTATCCGAATCAGAATTACCATGATAAAATTCCTATCTTCTTTATTGTCAACAAATGGGGTATAAGCGTGGTCCTTATTTACAAAAACAATACTAGATATTATTGCTGTGGCGCTTCTGTTATTATTATTATTATTATTATTATTATTATTATTATTATATTATTATTATTATTATTATTATTATTATTATATTATTATTATTATTATTATTATTATTATTATTATTATTATTATTATTATTATTATTATTATTATTATTATGATTATTATTATCATCATCATCATCATCATTATTATTATTATTATTATTATTAATCATTATTATTATTATTATTATTATCATCATCTCATCATTATCATCATCATCATCATCATCATCATCATCATCATTATCATCATCATCATCATCATTGTTATAATCGTAAGAATTGTTGTTGTCGTCATTGTTGTATACATTTTGGTTATAAATGGAGTCATTTTACTTTATTCCATGATATTGCTTTTGTTGGTTTTATCTATCTTTTCTCTCTCTCTCTCTCTCTCTCTCTCTCTCTCTCTCTCTCTCTCTCTCTCTCTCTCGTTCACGCATGTTGCCATCAAATGTTGTGATTCATTGGTGAAAACTTAACAGAAATTAAACGTGAAACTTGCAACTCGTCACACTGCTAGCAGTACTAGCAGTCGATATTTCAAGGCTATAAATAATTTGACTATTTATATCGATTACAAAAAGAGATACGGGTGGTTATTGGCTAGGCGAATGAGGTCAAATTTATTTATTATTTGTCCGGCTTGGTGGTCTTGTGGTGTGACACTCGCCATTTGTGGGAAAGAACCTGAAACCGCAGAGCATCTAGATGAACGGTGTGTTGTGACGAAGCTTCCGGGCGAGTTTGCGACGGTGCACGATTGCGGTAAAGTATTTGCTGATTGGGTCGATCGTTATAAGATTCATAGTGGTGTGAGCACCACTAGAAGCTGCTGCCATATGGGCTTGTAGGTCCCGGGTTCGAGTCCATCGCTCTCTGCTGAGCGGCGTAGATTTTAGCCTTTGTAAAAGACTCTTTGTACTCACATTCTCTCATCGTCCGTACTAAAAAAAGAGCTTTATATAGCGCAATATCCATTAAATATCCATTAAATGTGCTCAAAGTGCTTTACAAGGGGTCCCTGGTCAACAGCAACATTTAACATGTAGGACGGGACGCCTGTTGGGCGATATTACAATTTTTCGGACAAAGACAACGCTGTTAACGACCAGGTACTCATTTTACACCTGAGTACGGTGAGAGAATGTGAGTAAAGAGCCTTTTCCAAGGACTCAACTATGCACCGAGAGCAAGGCTCGAACCCAGGACCTTCCGATCTAAAAGCTACTGTCATACCACTAGGCCACATCGCCGCACACTCATATGTAAAATGAGTTTTTGGCCGTTAACATCGTTGTCTTTGTCGTAATAAGAAACTGTAATACATATCGCCTTACAGACGCGATGTCTCGTTTGTCATGTTAAGTGTTACTGTTGGCTTGGGATCCCTTGTAAAGAGCTTTGAGAATATTAAATGGCTGATGCGCTAAAGAAATAAAAGGCTCAAGTTTGTTTTTTTAAATGGCTATTTATATCGATGACTAAAGTGACACGGATACTGATTGGTTAGATAGAAATGTCAGCTTGATTCAAGGTCACTGGAACGATTGGAAATTGGATTCAATAGTCTGATGTCACGTCGCCCAGCAACGGCGGCCATCATGGTTCTAAACAAAGACAATCTGTACTTTTTATTCTCCATGCTGGCTAGAACCTTTTATATGTCTTATGATCAGAATGTGTTTTTCCTCTGGATACGCTTTTATGCTCGTCGGAGAATTATTTCATAAGGGTGTCCGCCATTGATCCGACAGTTTCGAGCCAGCTACTAAGTTACCATGCGTCATTACGAGTGAAGTGACGTTACGACTGTTGAAGCGTATTATATACAGCGATGGTTTTCGGAAAAAAAAACAGAACAACATTCATAATTCGCGTTTAAACAAAATAATTGTCACAACTCACATAGAAATTTGACGCGCTCACTGTCAGCGCTTGACATTTGAAGGAAAAACAAAAACAAAAACAAAATGATGCACATTTCTCAACTTCTATGATCGTTTTAGCTGTCTGCTTCTGGACTGAAGCACGCACCAAAACAAATGTAAACGAACTAGATACAACTAACATTATATACTGTTTATGACAGTTTTAGCTATCTATTTCTGTATGATGCACGCACCAAAACAAATGTAAACCACCTACAACTAACATTACATACTGTTTATGACAGTTTTAGCTATCTGTTTCTGTATGACGCACGCACCAAAACAAATGTAAACCACCTACAACTAACATTACATACTGTTTATGACAGTTTTAGCTATCTGTTTCTGTATGACGCACGCACCAAAACAAATATGTAAACCAACTACCATTAATTTAGCTATCTGTTTCTGTATGACGCACGCACCAAAACAAATGTAAACCACCTACAATTAACATTATATAACGTTTATGACAGTTTTAGCCGTGTGCTTCTGGGCTGGTGTGGGCACCAAAATAAATGCATAATGCATAGGGAACAAAAAATGTATATTTAAAAAAACTGGTTCCAATCTCATTGGAAGTAAAACCACTATTCAGGAGGGCTTGATATCACCTACTTTGTGTAATTGGTCTTCTGGTTTCAGAGTGATGGCGTCTTATTTTCTAGCCTAAATATAATATACAGATTGTCAATATTGACAATGTTTGTCTTCACGAAGAGAGCAGTAACGGTGATGCGACCCTGGCTTCATTGAAGTCCTAGTTTATAGATAGTATGCGGATGACGTCACTCAGGCCTTTGTTATTGTTTTTGCCATCCGCGTTTGTGAGTTGTTCTCACTAAACTGTATTAACCAGACTATAAAAGTTCATGGTTACACAGAGTTTGTGTATTGGTCCGTTATACTTCCGGATGGCAATGTTGTGAACTCCTTGGCCAAGCGCATTTCTATCTATACCACTCAAAAGGGAACAAAAGTGTCATGTTAAAAACTGGTTCCAAACTCAATGGAAGTGTAAAACCACTCTTCCGGATGATTGGACGCATACATTGTGTAATTGACCTTCTGGTTTCAGAGCGATGACATCTTTTTTGTCCTGTCTATAAATAAACTGGTCGTCAATAAAGATCATCTATCCGCGCTTTTTCTTACTTTTCTTAATCATAATCCTAAGAATCTGCCTATACATCCTGCTACTAAAATAATTATACCACGTCATGATTCAATATGAAACCTATTCATTATTATAAGTCTTCCGGAGGAATGATTACATACACACGTCACAGAGGTTTTGGAACCCGAAGAGTCGAATGTGTGACGTCACGACTTCCTCAATGTTTATGACAGTTTTCTCTGTACAAAAGCACGCGCGCACCAAAACAATTGAAAAGCAGGATACCAACTCCAAACCTTCCCAAACGATTATGACAATTTTAGCTGTCTGCCTCTGGACTGGGGACACAAAATCAATATAAGCCATAAACTGTTTGAATGCTGACATGATAGATCATTTCAGCCAGAAAACCTACGTATTTACAGTCATATTCATGTTATTGATGATATAAGTTTTGGTAAAATAACCACCTGTTCGACCCGCCAGATCAATCTGACTAACACACAGAACTATAATATATAGACTTAGAACGGTTATAGTCTGTTAGAGGGACTTTGACTCACTTGGCAGCAACTTCTAATGGTGCTCACACTATTATGTTATGACGATCGACCCAATCAGTAAAGTCTTTACCGCACTCGTGCACTGTCGCGAACCCACCCGGAAGCTTCGTCACAACACACCGTTCAACTAGATGCTCTGCGGTGTTGGGTTCCATCCCACATCGGGTACGTGTTGGACAGGTGGAAAGTCCCCACTGATGAAGCGATTTTGCCGCCGAAGCCGATTCGCTACCACCCAGTGTCTCCTCTTACTGGAGGAGAAGCCTGGCAACTTCTCACCAATTTTAGAGGAGTGTATATCTCCTCCCCCTCGACTCACTTGGCGTATTGCCGATTGCCTCCTAATCTTCGGAGTGGGACGCTCGCTTTGGCAGCTTCTCTGATATTTGTTGAGTAAGTTCTTCCCACTGATGACGGTCTGCTGCGATGGATCTCAGGTACTCTAGTAGATCCTTTTCGCATCTCAGTTCTTGTGTGTCCTCGAGGCGCTTGAGGTCTTTTATTTATCGTTGTATATGCTTTTGTGGGTCTGCCTTCGTGTTTGTTAACATTAACATTGAGCTTTATATAGCGAAATATGCACTAAAGTGTGCTCAAAGCGCTTTACAAGGGGTACATGGTCAACAGCAACATTTAACATGACATGACGCCTGTTAGGCGATATTACAATTTTTCGGACTCAGACAACGCTGTTAACGGCCAGGTACTCATTTTACACCTGAGTACGGTGAGAGAATGTGAGTAAAGAGCCTTCTCCAAGGACTCAACTATGCGCCTAGCACGAGGCTCTAACCCTGGACATTCCGATCCGAAAGCGAGTGTCATACCACTAGACCACATAGCCGCACTATAGTCGTTTGTTATAATTTCCGCTCGGTGTAGAGAATAACGCCATCGCCTTATTTGCTGGAATATTTCTTTAGAGACTTACGTGAGAACTTATCACCCAAGTGGCGGTCTAAAAACAATAACAAAAAAGATAGAACCTCTCTGTAACGGGACGCAAACGGTTATGAAATGAATGTTCCCTTATCTGTTGGAGGCGTCAGTCATTTCTGGAAATTAAGCTGACTGGGAGTGGGAGTTACTCGTATTCTTCATTCCCGTATCCCACCTCATTCCCAGCAACACGCACGTTCAATTTCAACGCCTACAATTCCCAGTGAAGACCTACATTGTAAGCCCGAGGATTTAAAAAAAAAGAGCTTTTATATAGCGCACCATCCACTATATGTGCTTAAAGCGCTTTACAAGAGGTCCCTGTCCAACAGCAACATTTAACATTTAGGACAAGACGTCCAGGTACTCATTTTACACCTGAGTACGGTGAGAGAATGTGAGTAAAGAGCCTTTTCCAAGGACTCAACTATGCGCCGAGCGAGGCTCGTCCCCGGGACCTTCCGATCCGAAAGCGAGTGTCATACCACAAGACCACACACCACATAGACACTCAAAGTTGTCTGACCAGTGACATCTATCTGTCATCTGCATTTTTTGCGGCCGCAAATATCAGGGTGATCCGCAAATTTTGGCAAATTTCCCAAAATTGGCAAATCGTGGCAAATTTGGGGAAAATTGGCAAATCGCGTGGCAAATTTTGGGGAAAAAAAAGAAGCGAAAACAAAATAACGAAAAAAAAAAAGTGCGAAACTTGCTTAGTTCTCCTCGGCAAATTTTTTGGCAAATTTTTGTCTTTTTGGCAAATTTCTTGGCAAATTTTGGGGGTTTTTTTGGCAAATTTTGGCAAATTTTAGGTCCCAATTTGGCAAAAAATGCAGATGACAGATCTATAGATATATTATTATGAAGTCCTAGTGTCTGACTCAACCTGCCGCCTCCTCGGTCCAGCCAGAATCAGCTTCATGTCACGTGTTCGAGGGTGGGAGCCAGCGGGATTGTCATTTTTTACGAGTTGGAAAAAACAAACAAACAAAACAAACACAGCTCTTTATGTATTTGTCTTTACTTTTATTTTCATTTTCCATGTTTGTAAGCCGGCACAGATGTTTCTGTTTCTTTGTGTTTGCAATCACTTCGGCTCAATTATTTACATATAAATGTATGTTTCTTCAAGGGGTTTATTTAAACACAGATTCATTGGCCATATTGCGGAAATAACGTAACATGTGAGTGATAAGTGTTTCATAGGAGATATAGCGGGTTTTCTTGCTGGTCGATTTATATTTTGAGGAATTGTTATGTGGCCAAAACAAAAACAAAAGAAGTTATTTGTGACCCATCGTCTCAAAACGGTATTATGTCGGAATGAGCCAGATGCTTAAAAGCCGAATTTAATGTTAAAACTGGTCAAAAACATAACTTGTTGGCATTAGCACCCTAAAATATGGTATCCATTCTCCTCAATACATCGTATAAACTCAACACAAGTCTGATATTTCTGGCTATAAATTCAATTTCAGTATCTTAACCATCCCGACTTAATACCGTTTTGAGGCGAAGAGTCACATTTGTGGCCAATTTTTTTTAAAAGTTGTTTTGAGAGAGTACGGGTTCATCATCGTGTGTGAACAGTGTGCTAATGACTAATGACGATCTTCTATTACCATCAAGTGTAATTTGATCGACTCAGGGTTCATCCCATTTACCGTGTTACGGAATATCTCTCTCTCTCTCTAAACATGATTAAGTGTAAATGTTGCTGCTCGAAGTTCGAAGAAATAAATAATAACGTGAAGTTGAATGTAAGCTTCAATTTAATTACAAAAACAGATCAAATGAACGTTTCGGGTTTCCCCTTTATCAACAAAACAGGATGATTGAAACACCACAAATGAATGAGATGATGTGGTCGTGGCGTCACAACGCCACGACCACATTATCTCATTCATCTGTGGTGTTTCAATCATCCTGTTTTGTTGATAAAGGGGAAACCCGAAACGTTCATTTGATCTGGGTTTTTTTTTGTAATTAAATTGAAGCTTACATTCAACTTCACGTTATTATGTTTAAACATGATTACTGGATTCTCCCATTGTAAATTACACATTATTCATTATGTCATCGTGTTGCGTCCAACTGGTCGTGTTATGTCGGAGGTGACTGGATGAATGTAGACTTTTTCGATTTCAAGTCAAAATGATTAACTCACTCAACCCTAACACGGACTATATCCGTAGTTTACCGGGTCAATTTTACCCCATCCTTATATTACTTACATCTTTCTGAGACAAATTATAGGCTTAGTAGTATCAAAGCCAATATTTTTCATTTTTGCATGTTAATGATACTTGAATAAAACTATCTATCCATGCACATGCTCATTTCTATAATAATACAGTTCTTCCAATTTTGAAAAGTAGCAAAAATCTCTAGGATTGGGTGAGTTAAAATTAGGAAACAAAAGGTCACTTTTTAAAGGTTGAATGCGATGGCATTTTTTAAAAACCTCGGTTTTAACTCATGAACTATGCAAATAGATGAAATAATCGTATAATATGGTTCACCCCGACAAAAACATGTTGGGAGACGATTGGTTACAAACGTACGACTATGTCGGCGCATAGTTGAGTCCTTGGAAAAGACTTTTTACTCACATTCTCTCACCGTACTCGGGTGTAAAATGAGTACCTGACCGTCAACAGTGTTGTCTCTGAAAAAAAAAATGTAATATTGCCTATCAAGCGCCATGTCTCGTTCTACTTGTTATGTGTTGCTGTTGGTCAGGGACCCTTTGTAAAGTGCATTGAGCACATTTAGTGGATATTACGCCATATAAAAGCTCCAGCTCAAGTAAACGACGTGCGCTTATAAATATTCTACTAAACTTTGAAAAATCACCTGCTTTGGTCAGATACCTTTTACCTCATCTCGAAAGATTAACACGGACTCTAAAAAATTGAGCTTTTATATATATATATATATATATAATATATATATATATATAATATATATATATATATATATATATATATATATATATATGCACTTAATGTGCTCAAAGCGCTTTACAAGGGGTCCCTGACAAACAGCAACACGTAACTTGTAGAACAAGACATGACGCCTGAAAGGCGATGTTACATTTTATTTTCGGACAGAGACAACACTGTTAACGGTCGGGTACTCATTTTACACATGAGTACGGTGAGAGAATGTGAGTAAAGAGCCTTTTCCAAGGACTCAACTATGCGCCGAGCGAGGCTCGAACTCAGGACCTTCCGATCCGAAAGAGAGTGTCACACCACAAGACCACATAGCCGCACGGACCCTACAGGTCTCAAACCTGTAATTTCTTCGAAATCTGGGGTTGTGATTTTTTTTTGGTTTTGTTTGTTGCCAAATTGGACATCATCGTTCAGTCAATCGATTGGCTACTTGGAGTAAATCTTTCTGGCCAAATTGAAACAATAAGATAAATACAATCTGTTTTTGTCGGAGAAGGACACCACTACGTTGTAGGAAACTTGTTTTTTTTTTCTCCTTTAGTGAGAAACTTTACTTAGCTCCTATTATTCATTTTTCGGCACTGGACTGCGGCTGACGCCTGAGATATCTCTGTCTTTTCTCAAGATAGACGCTAAATAAACATTTTCTCTGGGGACGAAAAAAAAGGTAATTTTATTATTTATTATTGGTTATAATTAATTATTTTTCGAACTAAACAAAACACACACGCACGCGCAAACACACACATACATACATAAACACACTTACTATGCATAAAGTATAGATACTAAATCCATGCTGATAAACAAACATAGAACAGTATCCATTACCGAGGGGTATCGGTTTCAACAGCTGTGACTACAGGCGGTCACATTACGATTACGAGTATTGCGCTCATTAAATAACACATGTACCCATCATTTCAATCTTTAACTTTTCCATACCGACCATTTTCCAGATTTTCCATAAAACGTCAATATGTGACCCATCGTCTCAAAACGGTATTATGTCGGAATGAACCAGATGCTTAAAAGCCGACTTTAATGTTAAAACTGGTCAAAAACATAAATTGTTGGCATCAGCACCCTAAAATATGGTATATCCATTCTCAATAAATCAAATAAACTCAACACAAGTCTGATATTTCTGGCTATAAATTTAATTTCAGTATCTTGACCAACCCGACTTAATACTGGTTTTTTTTAGGCGAAGAGTCACATATCATTAACATCTCAAGCAGGACTGGCGGTGGTCCACGCACAGCCGAAATCTCAGATAGGCTGAATGCGGCCTACCAGTACAGCGTGTTGGCTGAGTTGCGTCACGGCCTAACAAAGACTACTCCCAACCCGTCCGTCACCCATCTCCAAAGTCTGACTCGTGGCAAACTGAGTAAAACTG
>NC_088368.1:35322410-35329910 GCF_034508935.2 Berghia stephanieae | reverse complement strand
TGTTTTGACTTTTACACATTCTGATCACAAGGCATATGAAAAGTTCTAGCCAGCATGAAGAATAAAAAGTAATGATTTTCTTTGTTTAGAACCAAGATGGCCGCCGTTGCCGGGCGGCGTGACATCAGACTACTGAATCCAATTGAGACATTAAGTTTGCTCCGGTATTTGGGGTGACTTTTTAATTCAGAAAAGTGAGTGGAGCAGGCACCGAAAGTTGCAATTAACCGAGTTACGATTATCCGGAGTGGACTGTACTATCTATAGCTGAAAATATGAATCTTTGGGATGATTTCTATTCGTTGTGGTGGGAGACGTAAAATTCCTTACTTTTTAAACCTAAAAACTAGAGGTACCTAAATGAGTCAATAAAATGGAGAGAAAGATAAAGGGAGTAAATGTGACTCATATATAAGGGAACAGCCCAAAATAAACGAGGTTTCGGCCTTTGTTTTGTGTGTTGTTCCCTTATTTATGTGTCACATTTACTCCCTTTATCTTTCTCGCCATCATACATGTTGACCAACTCAATTATCCGCTTCCATCATGTATACATATTTACCAACCATTTTTCTTGGTACTAAATTATACAAAGTAATAATTTCGCATCTGAAAAAAATAACTCGGAAGTTCCTATCTCTTTATTACAATAAAATTGATACCACAAATGACAAAATCGGCCCACAAATAAGTTATAAATTATTCATAATAATGTTTTTAAGTTACAATAATTGTCATCAAAGTCATTTTTTTACAACCCAAGTCGTTGTCCAATTTTTACCAAACAAAGTGCAATGTCAACAATTTACACCCGCGAATAAAAAGGATCAAATCCTAATTTCTTCAACATATTTTATTTTTGTCGCAAAATGATAAATATCAAAGCACAATTATTCCAAACCGTTTCCATCTTCTAACGTGAAAGGCAGGCTCTCCATCTTCGTTCTGAATTGTTGTCACGAGAGAACGGGAAAAAAAAATTTGATCACGTGATCGTTCGTAATTACTTGACGAGTGCAATCGCTAACTATGCGTCATACGAAGGAAGTGACGTCACGACTGTTGAACCCTATTGGGGCATTCTAATGAGTTCGAGGAAACCTTGGTGATTTCAAGGTGCCTAATATATATTCTTTCTTTCCTTCTTTTCTTTTTTGGGAGTTTTTTTTTTGTTTTGTTTGTTTGTTTTGTTTTGAAGGGTTAGGGATCACAATAGTTCCGCACAGTCCATGTTCATATTTTAGCCAACGAGCACGCAATTCCTATATCTATTTATTGTAAAACTATTTTTATTTTCACAGTTCAGACTTTTTTTTTTTTAAATTGAGGATATTTTTCATACGGTAGAGTCACGCTCTCCCCGGCCAGGCGGAGTTGTCGTACCAGTAAAGTCGCGCGTTCAAGCCCCCATCGCCGCCGTGAAATTTTTATTCTCTATTGTCTTCTGGCACTTTCCTACTCACTTCATTTCTTGAGGGTATTTCTACCAACTGTTGACTCAAATGATTATTTAGAAAGTCTTGCTAGGGAAAAGTGATCGATCCTTTTCATAATGTTGTTGTGAGTACCCATCTGATCGCCCTGTTGCCAGATCCATTTGTTCGCACCTACATACTTAAATTACCAGTCGATTTTGATCGTTGAAGACTGAAAAGATTCATCTCGATCTATGTTAATATCCACAAAACAATAATGTTAATAATTAAAATAGACGAGCGCTTGTTTTTAATAGGCTTTTTTTTTCTCCGCAAATAGTGCGGGTTCTCCACTAGATATTGAAAAATATTTTCAACTGAATCTCTATCCGCATGTTTACATAGATAGATAGATAGATAGATGGATGGATGGATGAATGGATGGATGGATGGATGGGTGGGTGGGTGGGTGGGTGGATGGCTGGATGATCCGAAGTATGAAAGTTGTCTTACTTAAAGAACTTTATTTATTCACCCCCCCCCCTCCCCTTTCACCCACCCACCAAACTTTGTTTAGTTTTTCTTACTCTAAGAACTATATCTATTCTGTAACCCCCCCCCCCCCACTTTCCAAATAAAGCATATAATAAATTTGACCCAAGTCTGATGTATTTGACTACTAATTCAATGTTCAGCCATTGAAATCCCCCCCCCCCCCCCCGCCCGACATAATAATACCGTTTTGAGACGACGGGGTCACATATTATGTGAATTTTGAAGGCCCAGTTTATCTAAGCCCAGATTCAGATAGTTTCGTCTATTTATTTTTTTACTCTGTTTTTTAAAATCCTTTTTTTTTTAAAATACTTTTTATGTTTTTTTTTTGTTTTTTTTTTGTCTGTTGTTAGTTTGTTGTTTTGTTCTGGGTTTTTTTGTTGTTGTTGTTGTTGTTGTTTCTTTATTTTTGTTTTGTTTTATTGTTTGTTTGGTTGATCGATCCTTTGTTGTCTTTAATTTATTAGTTATTTTATTTATTTATTTATTTATTTATTTATTTATTTATTTATTTATTTATTTATGTATTTATTGAATCAATAATTGATTTATTGTTTATAAACCCCAAATATTTTCTATTTTCAAAGACTCTGGTTTTCCTTTCGATTTCGACGCGTCGTCTGTGCACGGACTCATCGTCTGTGTGTCGGTGTTGTGTTATGTTAAGGTCGTGTCCGCTTGGTTTGGATACTCGACTCAGACCAGTTGGATTTTTATAATATCTCTATAAGTATTGAGGTTTAATCCTTTCCGTACCAGCCATTTCCAGAATTTTCCACAAAATGTCACACCACCCAATACAAAAATAGAATTTTCTTACTCAAACAGAAAGAAAACAAATACATTCTATGCATAATATTGATCAGTAAAATGAACTCTTACAACACAGTTTCACATTTTTATAGCTAGAGTCTATAATAAAACATTTTTCTTTAAATTGTGTGATTTTCAAAATAAATCAGAATGATACACGTGCTGGTTGGATCGTAACGAATGTGACCATTTTTCTATGGTTGGTAAGGAGAGGGTTAAGCAAATAGATATATAAATAAACATTACAGACATACCATTAACTCACTCACACCTAGAGAGTTTTGCAACTTTTCAAAATTGGAAAAAAATGTATTGAATTTGAGCATGTGCATAGATAGTTTTATTAAACTAGATACCAATAACATGGAAAAACTAAAAACAATAGCTTTGATAACACGGCTATAATTTGTCTCATAAAAATGTAATAAATTGGCATGGGGCAAAAGTAACCCCGCGTAAGCTACGGATATAGTCGGTGTTAGGGTTGAGTGAGTTAAGTAAGGGCCTTCTGTCCCATATCGTTCGTCGTTAGTTATCATTTCATTTCACTGTCAAGGTCCTCCTAATACGCGTGTGTGTAGTGTGTAGTATGTGAGACGACTGACTGTGTAGATAGATGATACTGATTACTGCTTGTGTGTAAAAGTGAATTAAAGTTGAACATTCATATTATAGCACAACATCCACTAAAGGTGCTTAATAAAGCGCTTTACATGAGTCCCAAGCCAACAGCAACACTTACAATGTAGTACGCCGAGGCGGAAAGCCTTTTTCACAATATTAATGTTTCGACACAGGCAACACTGTTATAATAGCCAGGTTCTCATTAAACTCCGACGTATGTAGAGAGCTGGGTTTGTTTTTTTTCAAGTACTAAACTTTACGCTGCCCATAGAGGGAGTCGAACCCGGGACCAGGGACCTACAGGTTCGAGGGTGAGTTCAAATCACAAGATCGTAAAGGCGCGTACCCCCCCCCCCCCCTCCCCCCCCCCCCCCCCCCCCCGTATGGTCTCTGCTTCGAAGTCGAACCCAAAAATTGTAGAAATAAAAAATACGGATAACCTTTTGCTCCGTGAGCCAAATGACTCTGAAGGAAGGAGGAATGCGATGGGTACAAGATACATACACCGTTATTGACGTCACACAGCTCTCTGTTATTGTTTTTAGCCAGCCATTTTTATGATACTCACTAAATTCTATAAAATCAGACTATAAACCTGAGAAGTAGAAAACGGTAGGGCCATAGAGATAACACAGGTAGTCTGTGGGTAGGGCTGCCTGAAGCCGGTGATCGTGAAAATACTAACGAAAGAGTGAAAATGGAGAGGCCTCTCCATTTTCACTCTTTCGTCGCTATAAACCTATAAGTTATACTTAAGGTGTGTTGATACCTTATATCCGTTTGGCGGGTGGTATGAGTTTTTTGTTTTTTGTTTTTGTTTGTTTGTTTGTTTTTTTTTTTACTTAACGCAATGCATCAATAATAATGTGTATTAGATAAGTTGTGTGAACGTGTTTCGTAGCTGCTATTTTGTGTACGCTATTTATATCTGACCGGGGCTTCACCTTTCTCTCGTCCCCCAACCCATAGTGCACTCACAGAGTAAAAACGATTACACGAACGTATTCTTTGGTGCAGGTGCCATGTGTGTTTTATACATCTGAGACAGTGAGTGTGCGTGGGAGCATTGAAACAAAGAAAAGAAGCATAATATTATTATAGTTATTATTCAACCTCTATCTGCAGACTCCTCCGCAGCTACATATTGATTGTATGAGTTTAAGTAAAATACTCACTATTTTTGTCCGCCAATTGGTGGCAACCCCCCCCCCCCCAAAAAAAAAAACAAAACAAAAACAAACAAACAAAAAAAAAAAACAACAACGTTTGTCCAGACGTGCCTACCACACTACGAAAAATTCGTAGTATTACGAAATTCTGGCTCCAAATTTAGAGGATCTGAATGAGCATCTGAAGTCATTGTTATACTTACTTAAAATTACAGTTGAGGCCAGACTACATAATAATTGTAAGGATTTGGAAAAAAATGTTATTTTAGCCCATGCGAGGCTAGTTTGTTGATCTAAATAAAGTTAACGGTATAGATAGTTCAAAGATGAGGGCTGAGAATCTTCCGCCGAAAGGCGGATTTCCGCCTAAATGGTAGTTTATCTCCGCCCATCCCATCACATTTCCTCCTTTTTCAAATTTGTCAAACAGTTTCCTCAAAACCACAAAATCACCATTATGTCATATGTCATATTTTGACACCTGTGCTCAGTCTCGTGAAATTTAGTGACGGTCCCGTTTTTATGACGTTGGGCCAGACAGTATGGCACCAGATGTCACAATAGACACAGACGACCAGTAGTGTTCTTTGATTAGTTAGTTGATGGTTGAAGGGGAAGGGGAGGGACAAATGGGTCTGGATTTTTCCCCCCTGTTGTAGGTACCGATTACCTTTTAAATCTCTCTCTCTCTCTCTCTCTCTCTCTCTCTCTCTCTCTCTCTCTCTCTCTCCTCTCTCTCTCTCTCTCTCTTTCTCTCTCTCTCTTTTTTTTCCCCTTTGCCTTTCTTTCTATTTCTCTTTTCTTCTTTTTTTTTTTGGATATAGAATTCAAAAGGTCAATACATAAGTTATTCTGGTAAAGAAGTCTCTCCTCCTCCCCCCCCCCTCTCTCTCTCCTCTCTCTCTCTCTCTCTCTCTGTGTCTCTCTCTCTCTCTCTTTCTCTCTCTCTCTCTCTCTCTCTCTCTCTCTCTCTCTCTCTCTCTCTCTCTTTCTTTCGCAACCACATTAAATCATCTGGTATATAGAAATGATATATTAGAACAAAGCAATGGTGGTTGGCTTAGTTTAATCTTTTTTCTTTTTACCTTTTGACTATGGCTTTAAATTTGAGAGATTCTTGGGTTGTATTTATAAGCTGACTAACTACTAGGTTTCTTTGCTTGTGTTTGATCGATAGACCGAGAAATGTTCCTCCTTTTTGACAATTGCTATTATCATCACTGAATAAAAAAAACACTCACCAAAACCACTACATCAACATCTCTACCACCACTACTATTATAATCACCACCACATCATCATCCCTACCACCACTACTACTACAAATAGCACCACATCATCCCTACCTCCACTACTACTACAACTACCACCACATCATCAACCCTACTACCACTACTACAACCACCATCATATCATCATCCCCACCACCACTACTACTTCAACCACCACTACATCATCATCCCTACCACCACTACTATTACCACCACCATCACACCATCATCCCTACCACCTCTACTACTACAACCACCACCACATCATCAACCCTACTACCACTACTACAACCACCACCTCATCATCATCCCTACCACTAATACTACTACAACCGTCATCCCTACCACCACTACTACTACAACCACCACAACATCATCCCTACCACCACTACTACTACAACTACCACCATATCATCATTCCTACCACAGCTACTACAATCACTACCACATAATCCCTACCACTGCTATTACTACAACCACCGCCACATCATCATCCCTACTACAACCACCAAATGTTGTAAATACACTTTCAACTTTTGAAATTCCACCGAGTCGTGTTAGAAATTGCTGCGAGACAAATTTTGGATCGCATCTCAGTAAATTTTAGTGAAATTCAAATTTATAGGTTATGGTCGCATGGATGGGTTATGATCTTCACGATGAAAAATTTCCTCCTTTTTTGTGACCAGTCATTCTCACCCCTGAAGATGACGTCAATCAGGTCTTTGTTATTGTTTTTTGCCATCCGCGTTTATGAGTTATGCTCACTGAAGTGTATTAACCCGACTATAAACATTCATGGATACACACAGTTTTGTGTGTTGGTCCGTTTTACTTCCGGAGGGCAATGTTATGAGCTTCTTAGCTATCTATAGATAGTATGCACTTGGCTAAGATGCTCATAGATGCCCATCCGGAAGTATAACGGACCAACTCACAAAACTGTGTGTATCCATGAACGTTTATAGTCGGGTTAATACAGTTCAGTGAGTATCACAGACTAGGAGTCCTGTATTCTCTATGGTGAGCATTACTCATAAACGCGGATGGCAAAAACAATAACAAAGACCTGAGTGACGTCATCTTCGAACTATCTATAGTGACTTCTATTTTTATTTGCTTAAAACTCACACACTCGCTCACTTTAACTAGACCATAAACGTTCAAGGTTACACATAATTTTGTGTGTTGATCCGTTATACTTCCGGGTGGCAATGTAGTGAGCTCCATAGGCAAGCGTATACTATATTATGTAATATTGATGCATTGCGTTTAGTAAAAAAAAAAAAAAACAACTCATAACACCCGCCAGACGATATAACGTACCAACACACAAATCTATGTGTGACCTTAGACGTTTATAGTCTGATTTTATAGATAGTATGCGCTTGGCTAAGAAGCTCACAACATTGCCATCCGGAAGTATTACTCGTCACTTCCCTCGTAATGACGCATGGTAACTTAGTAACTGGCTCTAAACTATCGGAACATTGGCGGACGCCCATATGAAATAGTTCTCCGACGAGCATAAAAGCGTATCCAGAGGGGAAAAAAAATTATAAATCTGATCATGTTTTGACTTTTACACATTCTGATCACATGACACGTGAAAAAGTTCTAGCCAGCATGAAGAATAAAAAGTCCCGATTTTCT
>NC_088368.1:35312410-35314910 GCF_034508935.2 Berghia stephanieae | reverse complement strand
CAGATTTATATGTTTTTCTCCTCTGGATACACTTTTATGCCCGTCGGAGAAGTATTTCATAAAGGGGTTAAGAACCAGTTACGAAGTTACTATGCTTCATTACTAGGGAAGTGACGTCACGACTATTGAAGCCTATTACTCATAAACGTGGATGGCAAAAAACAATAACAAAGACCTGACTGACGTCAACTTCGAACCATCTATTGATTGTCTGTGTTTAGTTAAAATACTCGCGGCATCCGCCAGCTGGATGCAACGCACCAAAACACAAAACTATGTGCAACCTTAAACGTTTATAGATAGTATGCGCTTGGCTAACAAGCTCACAGCATTGCCATCAGGAAGTATAACGGACCAACACACAAAACTTTGTGTAACCTTAAACGTTTATAGTCTGGTTAATACAGTTTAGTGATAATTACTCATAAACGCGGATGGCAAAAAACAATAACACAGGCCTGTTCTATTTATAGTCTGGATAATACTGTTAAATGAGAATTACTCATAAACGTGGATGACAAAAAGCAATAACAATTACAAAGGGCCGAGTGACGTCAACTTCGAACCTATAGTCTGATTGAAGTAATTTAGATCTCTATCTGGATGGGGTTCCTGACCTCCTATAGTGGGCAGGGGGTACATACTGTGTCTTCTATCCCCTTAAATCCGTTTTCCAACATGCTTTCTGTCTTTGTCTTGGAATGAGATTACTTGGTTTTGTCCTGGTCCTGGCCAGATGCCCTGGCTGAGAGGGAAACAGTCGAATGTATAGTTAGTTTTGGGAGATGCTATTTTTTTCATTGTAAATCATCTCTCTGTTATGCACTGTATTCTGCTTTCTTTATATTATATATGATTTGTAAAACATTCGAGTGTGTTCCTCTTAGTGGGGACCTGTACTTGTATCTGGATGAGACTTTTAGTGATCTCAAACTAAGTACTTTGATAGTGTGCTTTTGGAATTTACACCTGTTTCTTATTTGAACCAATTCCCTTTTACCTTCCCTTTTCTTGGATGCTTTATTGTAATTCTAGAACTTTTTACTATCCCATTTTCTTCCTTTTTACTGGCGCTGATATGACCTTAATGTGTTGCAAGCGCCGTAAAACCCTTAAAAACAAAAACAAAACATTAGATCTCTATTTACCATCAAAATGGCTGTCTAAAAGTAATAACAAAGAGCTGAGTGACGTCAACTTCGTTGTTTCTATTAAGTATGTAATCACGAGGTTCAATCCCCAGTCCAGGCTGGTGGGTTTTCTTGGATGTTTTTTTTTTCTTGTGCGGCTATGTGGTCTTGTAGTATGACACTCGCTTTCGGATCGGATGGTCTTGGGTTCGAGCCTCGCTCAGCACATAGTTGAGTCCTTGGATAAGGCTCTTTACTCACATTCTCTCACCTATTCAGGTGTAAAATGAGTACCTGGCTGTTAACAGCGTTGTCTCTGTTAAAAAAAAAAAGAATAAAAATAAATGCAATATCACCTAACAGGCGTCATGTCTCGTTTTATATGTTACGTGTTGCTGTTGGTAGTAACTAACTACTAACCCTTTATAAAGAGCCTTGAGCACGTGTAGTGGATATTGAGCTATATAAATGCTCTAGTTACTTTTTTTTTCTTTCGTTGTCTGTCAATGTTTCGAAACACTCTTGGCAGATGTTTATCTCGAGAAAAGACCTCGGGGTCCCTTAAAAAAAAATAATATAAAATGTATAATATTGACTCTATATTTTACCAGTATTGATATTAATGAGGACATATTTCTTCACTTTATGTATGATACATTCACGTTCAGTGGAAGCCGCGAAATATTCCTCCTTTCTACAAATTTTGACTCGAGACCTATGATAAATATACACTTTATTATTATTATCATCATCATCATCATCATCATCATCATCATCATCATCATCATCATCATCATCATCATCATCATCATCATTATTATTATTATTATTATTATTATTATTATTATTATTATTAGTAGTAGTAGTAGTAGTAGTAGTAATAGTAGTAGTAGTAGTAGTAGTAGTAGTAGTAGTAGTAGTAGTAGTAGTAGTAGTAGTAGTAGTAGTAGTAGTAGTAGTTGTTGTAGTAGTAGTGTTATCATTAAAAAATGTTTTGTTGTTGCAGCATAAGACATTATATTTATTCTCCACTATGTCGAATAGAAACACAAAGTTTCATATTCCTGGGGCTATAAAGTCAACTTCCATCATCCATTTCATCCCGCCCGACAAAATACCGTTTTGAGAAGTAAGGTTACATATATTTAATCTCAAATCTGCCAACACGAGAAACCGGGTCAAGCCGGCACTCTAGTAAGTTCTAATTCGCTTTGTCATAATGGTCTGTTTGTCTGTGAGTCAGTATTGTCAACACTCTTATGACTTGGTCAACATTCGGACTTTCCAGGTAGACTCGCCTTGCCGGTTCTCTTTTTAAACTAACACCGACAAGACGCTATTTTTTTTTCTTACATTTTGGCCAGATACGT
>NC_088368.1:35302410-35307410 GCF_034508935.2 Berghia stephanieae | reverse complement strand
AGTTAAGAGCACAGACATCATTGGGTAACTTTTTTATCTGGGTCATATCGTCGCCATCGTTAACTTAAATATATAGATAGTTCGAAGTTGACGTCACCCAGGTCTTTGTTATTGTTTTTTGCCATCCGCGTTTATGAGTAATTCTCACTAAACTGTATTAGCCAGACTATAAACGTTCAAGGTTACACACAGTTTTGTGTGTTGGTCCGTTATACTTCCGGATGGCAATGTTATGAGCTTCTTAGCCAAGCGCATACTAACTATAGCCTGACACTGACCAAAAAATGACGTCAAAAGACAAGTCTTTGGCCACAAAAGAAAATAAATCGTGAGTTGTATTCAATAGTTCAACCGATAAGACCACTTTAGATACTAACGACAACTCACGAGGCGGTGCAAAAACCAAATAATGACGTCAAAAGACCAGCCCTTTTGGGTTTCAGTTCAGGCTATAACAAAAGATGGCTACGGTCATATTATGGCCGTAGCCATCGTTAACATATAGATAGTATGCAGATGACGTCACTCAGGCCTTTATTATTGTTTTTGCCATCCGCGTTTGTGAGTTGTTCTCACTAAACTGTATTAACAAGACTATAAAAGTTCATAGTTACACAGAGTTTGTGTGTTGGTCCGTTATACTTCCGGATGGCAATGTTGTGAACTCCTTGGCCAAGCGCATTCTGTCTATAACCTGACACAAGATCCCTCTAAGACTGGCAGTTTGACGTCATTTTTTAGGTTTGTGTAGCATCTTGTGAGTTGTCGTTAGTAGAGCTCAAGGAAACAAGTTATTTCGTTGGTTGAACTGTTGAATACAACTCACGATTTGTTTTCTTTTGTGGCAAAAGACTGGCATTTTGTCGTCATTTTTTGGTCAGTGTCAGGCCATAGACAGTTCGAAGATGACGTCACTCAAGCCTTTGTTGTTATATTTTGCCATCCGCGTTTGTGAGTTATTCTCACTGAACTGTATTAACCAGACTATAAAAGTTCATGGTTTCACATAGTTTTGTGTGTTCGTCCGTTATACTTCCGAATGGCAATGTTATGAGCTCCTTAGCCAAGCGCAGACTATCTATAAGTTAACGATGGCTACGGTCATATGGCCCGCTGGAGAAAATAAATGAAACATTTGTGAAGCGATCTAAACACAAAAATGTTCATATTTATTTTATTTGTTTATAATTTGTTCTCTCAATATTTTACCTCAGTTATAGAGGCTTTAGTCCGTGGCATAATAGTATTAAGCCCAGTGTTATTATTATTATTATTATTATTATTATTATTATTATTATTATTATTATTATTATTATTATTATTATTATTATTATTATTATTATTATTATTATTACTTTTTTTAAATTTTATTTTTTAATTTTTTTTTTTTAATATATCTTTTCAGATACTCATGTTTGAAACAAGGGCCAAGATTTACAAGACGTGGAATCGAATTGTTACTTTCCTTTGACACGGATTTCTTTAAGAAGGGAAAAATAAGATCGTCCACATGCATTCTTTGGATACATAAAGGCAAGAGATTGAAGTCGCCATCACACTGGTATTGATTACCTATCGATCATTTATCGATTTGGTGTCGTCAATAAACTGAATGGCCAGTACTTTTTGACATTGTCCTTTTCATCACCGTCATGAAAGCTTTTCCCCTTTGAGTTCAACAGCCACCATTTTTTTTTTACAGGCCTGTCATTATAATTTAGATATAGGTTTTTATTTTTTTTTATTCTGTAGACCAAATAATTTGTTCATATTCAAATTTTCTCTTATCAGATTCGAATTTTTTTTAAACAATTTTTTTTTGTTTGAGAAATTGTGATAAAATAATATAGTGTATTTCAAGTCAGAAATGGATACAATATCACCATATTGGACCACGCAACATCATTTCTAAAGTAGTTTGAAGGGATATTTCATAGAAATTAGAATAAATATTTTCGCGAAAAAATAATATAGTTCGACACAGATTTTCTTTTTCTTCAAGTTCGGATTTTTCTTTTCTCACAAAGTTACAGATGTATTTTATTGTTACTAGGCCGATAGAAGCTGTGGACTGTAAAAAGTAATAAACAGAAATGAATATAATAGCTTAAAAAAAAAAAAAGAACAAAGTACCAAACACAGAACATTTCGGGCTCAAAACCCTTCTTCAGCCAACAAAAAAACATTAAAGACATAAATACATGACTAGTAATGTATTTATGATTTTAATGGGGTTTTTTTTTTTTGGTTTTTTGTTGTTGTTGTTGTTGTTGTTGTTGTTGTTTTGTTTATTTTGTTTTAGTTGTTTTTTTGTTGTTGTTGTTGTTGTTGGCTGAAGAAGGGTTTTGAGCCCGAAACATTCCATGTTTGGTATTTTGTTCTTTTTTAGAAGCTGTTATATTCATTTTTTGTTTATTACTTTTATTTACAGATATATTTTCTTGTTCAGTGCCATATTAATTAATCGCTTCAACACTTCAACGTTCGACATCCTATACAACTTATTTTACTATGGCCATGATAAGCTGTCGAGGATGCCGGCAGCCCACGCTCTTCTTCATCTGCCTTGCGGATTTTATGCACGTGCTGGTAACGCAAGTACTCAACAACAAGTGGAAACGGTTCGTCGCTCTCATCCTGATAGGCACGCTCACCTTGTGCTGGCTCAGGACCGGAAGTGGAGGAGCAGGTGGCGGGATCAGAGCGGTAAGTATAATATTCCAAACTCTCTCATTTCCTTGTCCTGTTTGGGAATGAAATAAAATTCCCATCTATTCTTGAGATTTAGTTGAACTTTTATATAGCGCAATATCCACTAAACGTGCTCAAAGCGCTTTACAATGGGTCCCTGACCAACAAAAACAATAACACGTAGAATTAGACAAGACGCCTGTTAGGCGATTTTACAATTTTTCCGACAGAGACAAGGTACTCATTTGACAAGCTGAGTGCGGTGAGAGAATGTGAGTAAAGAGCCTAAAAATGTAAGCCTATTCATTTCAGGCTATTGATGCTATGAGTTTAGGTAAAATACTCAAAACATCTGCCTGTCGGATATATCGTACCAACACAAAATTGTATGTATGTATATAATATATATATAATTAATAATATTATATATATATAATATATATATATATATTATATGTGGTGTGTGTGTATTTGTGTGTGTGTGTATATATTGTGTGTGTTATTGTGTGTGTATTTTTTGGGTGTGTGTATTTGTGTGTTGTGTGTGTGTATTTTGTGTGTTGTGTGTATTTGTGTGTGTGTGTGTATTTTGTGTGTATTGTGTGTGTGGTGTGGTATTTGTGTGTTGTGTTATGTGTGTGTATTTGTGTGTTGTGTGTATTTGTGTGTGTGTATTTGTGTTGTAGTGTGTGTTGTGTGTTGTGTGTGTGTGTATTTGTGTGTGTGTATTTGTGTGTGTGTGTATGTGTGTGTATTTGTGTGTGTATGTGTGTGTGTATTTGTGTGTGTGTGTATTTGTGTGTGTATGTGTGTGTGTATTTGTGTGTTTGTGTATGTGTGTGTATTTGTGTGTGTGTATGTGTGTGTGTATTTGTGTGTGTGTGTATTTGTGTGTGTGTATGTGTGTGTGTATTTGTGTGTGTGTATTTGTGTGTATTTGTGTGTGTGTGTATTTGTGTGTGTGTATGTGTGTGTGTATTTGTGTGTTTGTGTATGTGTGTGTATTTGTGTGTGTATGTGTGTGTGATTTTGTGTGTGTGTTGTATTTGTGTGTGTGTATGTGTGTGTGTGTATTTGTGTGTGTGTGTATTTGTGTGTGTGTGTATTTGTGTATGTGTGTGTATTTGTGTGTGTATTTGTGTGTGTATGTGTGTGTGTATTTGTGTGTGTGTCTTTTTTATTCGATATTTAGAAAAGTACACTTGACCTTGAGCTTGAGATTTTTTTTTATATAGCGCAATAATTACTAAACGTGCTCAAAGCGTTCATGACCAACAGCAACACGTAACATGTAGAACGAGACATGACGCCTGTTAGGCGATATTACAATTTTTCACCGACAGAGACAATGCTGTTAACAGTCAGGTACTCGATTTACACCTGAATACTGTGAGAGAATGTGAGTAAAGAGCCTTTTCCAAGGGCTCAACTATGCGCCGAGCGCGACTCGAACCCATGACCTTCCGATTCGACAGCGAGTGTAATACCACAAGACCAGATAGCCGCACTTAAGTTTATTGCTGTTCTCAATAAACCAAATTAATTTACCTCCAAATTTTAATATATTATTAATTATATTTAAATTCAATTTTCCATTGTCTGACGGGCTCCGATGTAAGTGCAGATGTGATCTGTCGGGATGTTTGGTTTTTAAACTTACTATTCTGTCTCGTTTCTAATTTTGCCCTATATCTCGTCATATATTTAGGGTGGGTGTCCACAAGGTCTGGGTACTTGCCGTACGTCATTATCTACTTACTATTCTGTCTCATTTCTACATTCGCCTTGTATTTCGTCATATAATAATATATATGGTGGGTGTCCACAAAGTCTGGGTACTTGCCGTACGTCATTATCTACTTACTATTCTGTCTCATTTCTACATTCGCCTTGTATTTCGTCATATAATAATATATATGGTGGGTGTCCACAAAGTCTGGGTACTTGCCATACTTCACTATCTTATTTTTATTTATTCATTTTTGCGATAGATGGTATGCGCTCGGATAAGAATCTTACAACATTGCCATCCGGAAGTATAACGAACACACAAAACAAAACTATGTGTAACCATGAACGTTTATATTTGTAGTCTGGTTAATACAGTTTAGTGAGAAATACTCATAAACGCGGATGGCAAAAACTAATAACAAAGACCTGAGTGACGCCATCTTCGTTATATGTATAGCTTGCAGAGATTTGGCTGAAAGCTACGACTTTTCTTCACTGAAGAAGTTACGTGTAGTTAAAATATAATTTTAAAAGAATGATCAGTTTACAAACAAATATTTATGATATAACCATAGCAG
>NC_088368.1:35279577-35297077 GCF_034508935.2 Berghia stephanieae | reverse complement strand
GTAAATTGATATGTGACCTCTTGTTGCTATGCCTCTCAAGCTCTCGATGCTGTGCGCTTGGCTAAGAAACGCATAACGTTGCCATCCGGAAGTTTATAACGGACCAACACACAAAACTATGTGAGCCTTGAACGTTTATAAATAGTAGTCTGTCTGGTTACGGGCTAACACCCACACTGGAGACTGACTCCGATGACCCGGCACTGCCGTCCTCGCCGTCTTCCGGATAAAGACGTCGGGCACGGACAAAATACTAAGAATAAATAGAAGAGCCGCTAGACCATACCAACAACAACAACAACCATAACAACAAACCTTGCCCACTACTCCCCACCATCAAAGACCACAAAGTTGTCCTTCAGAGCCGTCGAGTCATTGGAGCTGGAGTTTCTCCCGGTTTCTATAGCGCGAAATGGACATCAGCAGTTGCTTACTACTGTATGATGGATAGAACAATAGTCTACTACAAAGGACTTTCCGCCATATGAAACAGACCCGGCAACCCAATCACTGTTTGATAGACAGGAGGGAAGGGAGGGGGCAGGGAGGGGGGGGGGGTGGAGGAGAGAAAGAAAACATGTCGATTTCACCCGGGATTAATTCCGGTTCCTTTGTGTGTGAAGTGTGTACTCTAAAAATTTAAATTGAGCATTTATATAGCGCAATATCCACTTAACGTGCTCAATGCGCTTTACAAGGGGTCCCTGGTCAACAGCAACATTTAACATGTAGGCGAGACATGACGCCTGTTAGGCGATATTACAATTTTTCGGACAAAGACAACGCTGTTAACGGCAGGTACTCATTTTACACCTGAGTACGGTGAGAGAATGTGAGTAAAGAGTCTTTTCCAAGACTCTACCAACTGACCCCCCGTCAATCCCGTAGTAGTATTAATTGACATGCGTGTTTGAGCAATAGGTGGATTTCTAGGACGCATTGATGCATGTGTGTGATTGTAAGAAATACATGTCCAAGATATATTAGCACCTATTAAGCGTTACTCCTAGCAACTCTCTCTCTCTCTCTCTCTCTCTCTCTCTCTCTCTCTCTCTCTCTCTCTCTCTCTCTTTTTCTTTCTTTCTCTCTCTCTCTCTCCCCTTTCTTCTCTCTCTCTCTCTCCTCTCTCTCTCCTCTCTCTCTCTCTCTCTCTCTCTCTCTCTCTGGCGGCCAAGCTAAGATACCATTCAACAAAAAACCTATTCAAGTACACCGAAATACTAAAGCGCCTGTGGGTTTGTTTATTTGTTTGTTTATTTTAAGGGGGAGGGGGGAAGGCGGTTAAGTTGTTTTATTTGTTATATCGCCCATTACAACAATGTCAAAACTTGCAAATATATGCACATCGCCCAAGGTATACCACATTATAAGGATTATAACTCAAAATAATTTTACATATCTGTCCCGAAGTCTATGTTTTTTGTTTTTTGTTTGTTTGTTTTTTTGTTGTTTTATTATTATTTTTTTTGCTCTATCTAGTTGAAAAGCACGTGATACATAATATAATGTATATTCAAAAGTCAAAGGTATTCTACAAATAGAAGATATTTATGATATGGGATGCTGATTTTTTAATTGTCACAGTCCCGCTCAACGGATATTGCATTATATAAAAGCTCACCCCCCCCCCCCACACACACACCCCCATTATTATTAATTTTTTTTCACTCGTAGATAGCTACCATTACCATCTCTACCTACTAATAGATGATAATGATAGCAGCTACCAGAGACGTGTTATCATAGAAGGCAGTAGTATCCGTGGTAGCTATCCAAAACACCGGGATGTTTCCTGGGTAATAATCCGTGAGATTGTTGACTCAAGGAATCACGGAACCCAAGACCAGAGATCTGAATCCACTCCTTGTCCCATGGGTGGGAGTGCTGGAAGGGGGGAGAGTGGGAGGGGGGGAGGGGGGATGGGTAAAGTGGGGTGGTATTAGGTCATAGAGGCTTTTGTAAGCATAATTGAAGGTCATAAATTCCTCTTTCAGGTCAAAAGTATAGTGTATAAAAAATGAATATAACAGCTTCGTTATATATTTTTAAATGTATCAAACACCAACCATTTCGGGCTCAAAATAGCAAACAAAAAACAACAATAACAAAAATAGTATAATTAGTATAATAACAATAATAATGATAATAATAATAATAATAATAATAATAATAATAATAATAATGATGATGATGATGATGATGATGATGATGATGATGATGATGATGATGATGATGATGATGATGATGATAATAATAATAATACATCACTTTAATTGAACCCAGAAAGACGACAGAATATAAAATATCTGACACGTCGCGTCGCCAACGGGAATTGTTTGCACTGCCTGGGACCCTAAATAATCTCACCTGTTTGCTTAATGTTTTGGGAATCAATTGTCTTTTAACCCACTCAACCCTAACACCGACTATATCCGTAGTTTCCCGGGGTTACTTTTACCCTATGCCTATTTATTACATTTTTCTAAGACAAATTATAGGCGTATAGTATCAAAGCTAATGTTTTTAGTTTTTACATGTTTATGGTAGTTGAATAAAACTAGACTCTGTCTATGCACATGATCATTTTTAATACAATTTTTTTTTCTTCCAATTTTGAAAAGAGGCAAAAATCTCTAGGACTGAGTGAGTTAATGTTTAGGAGGAGTTTTAAACTTTCTGAACTGAGTGGTCAGCTAGACAAAGGTAACCGGAAACTCGGCCTGAAGCGGCGTGCGTCGTCTCGAAAACAAGTCAGTAGATTGGAGGCTGTCGCTTCTCAGTTGGAAGAGCACTCACTTCTAAAGCAGGGGGACCGAGATCGGTCCCGAGAGAAGTCAAGATTTTTTTTTGTGAACCCCCCCCCCCTCCCCTTCTCCTCTTTATTGATTACTATGCGTTTAGCTAAAATAGTCATAAGATCCGACAGCAGGATATACCGTACCAACATACATCCAGCAGTGATTGGGTGGATAGCTGGGATCTGTTAGATTTGGCGGAAAGTAATTTTCGATACGCTAGCGTCCTATCCAAAGGGTGACAAGCAATTGCTATTGTCCGTTTCACGCTATAGACACCGGGATGACTCCGTTCTTTCCCATGGATCTAATGGCTCTAAAAGAATATTGCAAGTCGTCCTCTAAAAATTGCTGTCGAAAATGACTTGCATGTTACTATTTTTTCAGAGTTTGTCTAAAAATGCACATTTAAAATTTGATAGAGCCGAAAAACAAAACAAAACAAACAAAATACAACAACAACAACAAAAGACGATGAAAATCAAGACAAGAAAAAATGGGGAAAAAAAAAAGAAAAGAAAATGCATTGACTGCTTCTTTCAATAAGCTGCGATAAGCTGGGCTTGTGACATAGGAAACAGCAAAACTTCCTAACATGCGTGGGGTCTTTCTTTCTTTAGTCGTTTCATGGGTCGGGTGGTACGTAGCTCCATAATATTATAGGAGGAACGAAATCGACGGAACCCAGCTCTTTGTTATTGTTTTTTTAGCCAGCCATTTTTTTATGATTTCTTCTCAGTAAATTTAATCAATCAGACGATAAACGTTCAAGGTTACACATGGATTTGTATGTTGACGGATGTTGTGAGCAGTTTTAGCTAAACGCACAGCATCAATAAAAGTAGCTCTATCAAAAATAGACGATAAAAAATAAAATTAATTCATCAAGAGCCATAAGGTCCGTGGAGTCGATGTATTTAATCCCCTTTTCTATAGATAGTATGCAGATGACGTCACTCAGGCCTTTGTTATTGTTTTTGTCATCCGCGTTTGTGAGTTGTTCTCACTAAACTGTATTAACCAGACTATACAAGTTCATGGTTACACAGAGTTTGTGTGTTGGTCCGTTATACTTCCGGATGGCAATGTTGTGAACTCCTTGGCCAAGCGCATTCTATCTACAGATAGTCTGCACTTGGCTAAGAAGCTCACAACATTGCCATCTGGAAGTATAATGGGCAAACACACAAAACTATGTGTAACCGTGAATTTTTCTAGTCTGGTTTAAACAGTTTAGTGAGAATGACTCATAAGCGCGGATGGCAAAAAAAAAAAATAAAAAAAAAAAAACACACACAAAAAAAAAAAAAACAATTACAAAGACTCGAGTGACGTCAACTTCATTCTATCTATAGTGTTAAATTGACACGAGCATTTGCTGAGTACCCTTTGGATTGAGCGCTAGTCGTCTATCGCAAAGTACTTTTCGTCAGATTAAACATAGTTGTATACTGTGGAGCCCGGGATGACTGAGGCCGTTCGGGCACCGGGTTGGATCGTAGCCATCGCAACCCAGCCCCCCCCCCCCCCCGCCCGATGTCCGATGGGAGACGATTACAAAGAACTGACGTAATAAGATCAAAGAGAAAGAGGGAATGGGGATACCCCTCTCAAATGCATAATGGACGGTGCCCCCGTTTCGAGCCGAAATAAGTACCGGCAACCTTGTGCGTAGATTCCCTGACTTCGGACAGAGATGCATATACGAGATGGAAGTTGGTTTGGACGAATCCAATCCCTCGAAGGGGCGGGGACATCGACTCCTCGAAACTGGAGGAGAAGTTGCCAGGTTTTTCCACCAGCAAAAGGAGACATTGGGTGGCAGCCTAGGACTTCATATATATATATATATATATATATATATATATATATATATATATATATATATAATATTATATATATATATATTATATATATATATTATTATTTAAAATATTTACCACAATGTTTGAGACAGTCTACATTAATGTTTCAGGCTTAATTTGCCATCGTCAGGACTGAGTTGTTTTGTAGACTGTTGTTGTTTCTTGAAGTGGTTCCGGTTTAAAGTTGCTTAACAAGAATTTACGCCGATGGGGACACTTTCCGTACATCTCACTTTTCATGTTGAGTGTGGCTTCATGTGGGTGTTTGATTTTGTATATTTCTCTTCCAGGCATAAGCTACATTGTTTTGATGTTGGTGTGTATCCTGTTGCTTTAGATAAAATTTTCCATGAAATGTTGTGGTCTAGTTTGTTGTCTTTAACCAATTTTATCTAAAGCAACAGGATACACACCAACATCAAAACAATGTAGCTTATGCCTGGAAGAGAAATATACTATAATCAAACACCCACATGAAGCCACTCTCAACATGAAAAGTGAGATGTACGGAAAGTGTCCCCATCGGTGTAAATTCTTGTTGAGCAACTTTAAACCGGAACCACTTCAAAAAACAACAACAGTCAACAAAACAACTCAGTCCTGACGATGGCAAATTAAGCCTGAAACATTAATGTAGACTGTCTCAAACATTGTGGTAAATATTTTAAATAATAATAATTCGCTCCATTACTGCATGTCGAGCACTTTTCGTACCATATTTGTATCAAACACGATTCAATACACAGCTCCGCACCGTTGAGCACTCTTAGACACAAAATGGACACTACGCCACAACTTAGACCTACTACTTTCCCATATTCTACAAAGAATATTCCTACCTGCAACAGAAAATCTTACATCAAATCACTTATAGCAAGAACAGAAACATTTGTCAAGAATCTACGATGGAGAACATTCTTTTTCCTGAACCCACATTTAGAACCCACCTACAAGAAAACGTACGGCTTCAACTCTACAAATTCACCCTCCCCCCCCCCCCCCAATACCTGAATTAAAAAAATTAGAAGACGGACTTTCAGATCTCATTCAAAGTGTACAGTTCAAAAACAAAAATAACAACTTCCAAAACCAACTGACTAACGATGTGAAGAAAACTCAGCGAACATATTTGGAAATTAAAAGACAACAAACTAGACCACAACATTTCATGGAAAATTTTATCTAAAGCAACAGGATACACACCAACATCAAAACAATGTAGCTTATGCCTGGAAGAGAAATATACTATAATCAAACACCCACATGAAGCCACACTCAACATGAAAAGTGTCCCCATCGGCGTAAATTCTTGTTAAGCAACTTTAAACCGGAACCACTTCAAGAAACAACAACAGTCAACAAAACAACTCAGTCCTGACGATGGCAAATTAAGCCTGAAACATTAATGTAGACTGTCTCAAACATTGTGGTAAATATTTTAAATAATAATAATTCGCTCCATTACTGCATGTCGAGCACTTTTCGTACCATATTTGTATCAAACACGATTCAATACACAGCTCCGCACCGTTGAGCACTCTTAGACACAAAATGGACACTACGCCACAACTTAGACCTACTACTTTCCCATATTCTACAAAGAATATTCCTACCTGCAACAGAAAATCTTACATCAAATCACTAATAGCAAGAACAGAAACATTTGTCAAGAATCTACGATGGAGAACATTCTTTTTCCTGAACCCACATTTAGAACCCACCCACAAGAAAACGTACGGCTTCAACTCTAACAAATTCACCCTCCCCCCCCCCCCCCCCAATACCTGAATTAAAAAAATTAGAAGACGGACTTTCAGATCTCATTCAAAGTGTACAGTTCAAAAACAAAAATAACAACTTCCAAAACCAACTGACTAACGATGTGAAGAAAACTCAGCGAACATATTTGGAAATTAAAAGACAACAAACTAGACCACAACATTTCATGGAAAATTTTATCTAAAGCAACAGGATACACACCAACATCAAAACAATGTAGCTTATGCCTGGAAGAGAAATATACTATAATCAAACACCCACATGAAGCCACACTCAACATGAAAAGTGTCCCCATCGGCGTAAATTCTTGTTAAGCAACTTTAAACCGGAACCACTTCAAGAAACAACAACAGTCAACAAAACAACTCAGTCTTGACGATGGCAAATTAAGCCTGAAACATTAATGTAGACTGTCTCAAACATTGTGGTAAATATTTTAAATAATAATAATTCGCTCCATTACTGCATGTCGAGCACTTTTCGTACCATATTTGTATCAAACATGATTCAATATATATAATATTATATATATATATATATATATATATATATATATATATATTATATATATATATATATATATATATATGTCGCTGGTGGCAGCTAATCGACTTCGGTCGAGAACCAACCTGCTTAACGGCAAAATCGCTTCGTTAGTGGGGACTTCCACCTGTCCAACATGTACTCGTTGTGGTAACGAGCCCCAAACCACAGAGCATTTAGTTGAACGGCTTGTTGTGACGAAGCTTCCGGGTGGGTTTGCGACGGTGAACGAGTGCGGTACGGAATTTGCTGATTGAGTCGATCGTCATAACATAGTAGTGTGAGCACCATTAGAAGCTGCTGCTGATTGGGTCGATCATCATAACATAGTAGTGTGAGCACCATTAGAAGCTGCTGCTGATTGAGTCGATCGTCATAACATAGTAGTGTGAGCACCATTAGAAGCTGCTGCTGATTGAGTCGATCGTCATAACATAGTAGTGTGAGCACCATTAGAACCTGCTGTCATATCAAACCAGCTAGATCCAGATAGACCCAGCTATCTGATCATTGTTGGATTGACAGGGAGAAAGGAAGAGAAAAGAGAAATCTCGGCTGTACCGGGGATGGAGCTCGGTCCCTTTGCGTGTGAAGCGAGTGCTCTACTATCTATGTTATTGATGCTATGCGTCATGGGTAACATGCTCACAACATCCACCTGCCGGATATAACATACCAACACACAAAACTATGTGTAACCTTGTACGGTTATAGTTTGATTGACAGAATTTAGTGAGAACTTGTAATTAAAATGGATGTCTTTAAACAAAAACAAAAAGCTGAGTGACGTCAATTTCGTTCCTTCTATAGAAACATTAACTATACTATGATTATATTTTAAACGTCTCCCCCTATCCTAAATATTGAGTGTTGCTGTTCTGTTGGCACCATAGCAAACTAGAGCGTACGATGGCAATATATGGAGACCCCTTTTTAAGATCTTTGAGCACGTTTGGTGGATATTACTCTTACAAATGCACAAGTTCTTGGGGGGTCTTTTATGTCGGTGGTGACACATCAGGAATTGTTTGCACTGGGACTCCAAATTTCACCTCCTTGCCTAATGTTATGGAAATCAATTACATAGTATCAACCTTTCTGAACTCTCAGTGGTTAGTTTACAGCAAACAAGGGTAACCGGGAAGTCGGGCAAAAGTAGCTTGGGTCTTGCAAACAATAAGTAGATTGGATTTGTCACCGTTTATACTAACACAAGTTTCTAATCCATTTGACTTAGGCGTGATAGGCTTGGTCAGATTTTATTCTCTTCCCTCTCCCCCCCCCCCCCCCCCCCCCCCCCCCCCCCCCCCCCCCGCCCTCCCAATTCATTCGACCGGACAAAACACGATTCCTGAAAATACAATGCCTACTCTCTCTCTCTCTCTCTCTTCTTCTCTCTTCTCTCTATATATTATTATTATATATATATTATATATAATTAAATAGATATTATTATATATATTATATATATCTATCTATCTATCTATCTATCTATCTATCTATCTATCTATCTATCTATCTATCTCTATCTCTCCCGCCACCCAAGCCTTTCTAACTTTGTCCCATCAAAATACACTCAGAGAAAGGGGGGGGGGGGTGCATTTATATATTCAACTTTGGAGTTACTTACTTTTAACTTCCTTCTTGTTCTTTTTCCTTTTTATTCTCCTCTTTATTGATGATATGCGTTTAGCTAAAATAGTCATAGCATCCTATGGAAGGATGTAACCGTACCAACACACAAAACTACCCGTAACATTAAACTACGTTTATATAGTCTGATTGATAGAATTGAGTGAGTACTGATCAATAAAATGGCTGCCTAAAAGCAATAACAAAGAGCTGAGTGACGTCAATTTCGTTCCTTCGATACTAAGGGACCGAGATCGATCCCGGATGAAGTCGAGATAATTTTATATTTACGACTCCCTCATGTCCAGCAGCCATCAAAGATTGGTAGGAGGGCCCGAATCGTTTTTTTTATAGCTGTTTTATTCGTTTTTGTTTATTACTTCTTTTTTATTTTTTTTACAGTCCACAAATTCTAGAAGCTGTGAAAAAATTATATGATTTTTAAATATAGAGCTTTTATATAGCACAATATCCACTAAGCGTGCTCAAAGCGCTTTACAAAGGGTCTCTGTCCAACAGCAACACGTAACATGTAGAACGAGACGTGACGCCTGTTAGGCGATAATACAAATTTGTTTCCGACAAAGAACGCTGTCAACGGCCAGGTACTCATTTTACACACGAGTACAATGAGAGTATATGTATATGAATAAAGAGCCTTTTCCAAGGACTCAACTATGCGCCGAGCGCGAGGCTCGAACCCAAGACCTTCCGATCCGAAAGTGAGTGTCATACCACTAGCCGCAGTCGAGATAATTTTATATTTATGACTCCCTCATGTCCAGCCATCAAGGATTGGGTAGGAGGGCCCGAATCGTTCTTTTTTTTTTATAGCTGTTTTATTAATTTTTGTTTATTACTTTTTGGGGGCGAAGTGGCCGAGTGGTTAAGGTATTGCACTGTGACCCGGAAGATCCCGGGTTCGAGCCCCGCTTCAGGCGCTTTCGTTTTTTTTCCTTGGCCTGGGCAAGATTATTAACCCCCAATTTGCTCATCAGGAAGTCCTTCAGAGCCATTTGGCCCATGGGTGATTCCTGTTGACATGAGACATATTGTTTGATGTTATCTATTATTCCTTCGTGGAAAGGCTAGGCGAGATATCATATTATGATGTCGTGGCGGAAGGCCATAATTTAAAAAGAAAAAATGTATTACTTTTTTACAGTCCACAACTTCTAGTAGCTTAGTATCATTGTGAAAAAGTGTTATTGAGATTTTTTTATATAGCGCAATATCCACTAAAAGTGCTCAAAACGCTTTTTAACAGCAACATGGAAAATGTAAGACGGGACATGACGCCTGTTAGGCGATGTTACAATTTTTCGGACAGAGACAACACCCTCAACGGCCAGGTACTCATTTTACACCCAAGTACAGTGAGAGAATGTGAGTAAAGAACCTTTTCCAAGGACTCAACTATGCGCCGAGCGAGGCTCGAACCCAGGACCTTCCGATCCGAAAGCGAGTGTCATACCACAAGAGCACATAGCCGAGAAAAAAAAAGTGTTATGATGCAGTGCCAGACAAAGCAAAAAATAAATTGCAAGAAGAAAAAAAGCCTTCCTCCCTCGACTGGAGATCGAACCTCAGTAATCAGGAGGCCTCAAAGTGCGGCCGGTAGTCGAACTCAATAGCTTTCGGTTACTATGCAAAGACCACACACCACTGAGCCACGCTATAGGATCGTAATAAGTAGTCCTTCAGAGATGAGCCATTTGGCCCATGGAGCGGAGCCGGAGTTTATCCCGATTTCTATAGCGTGAGAGGGACAATAGTTATTGCTTGCTACCCTTTGGATAGGAGGACTCTTTTAGCCTATCGCAAAGTACTCTCCGCGCACCAGATCACACAGACTCAGCTACCCAATCACTGCTGGGTGGACAGTGGGGAAGGGGAGGGTGGGGGGGGGGGAGGTCAGAAAAACATCTCGACTGCACCCGGGATCGATCTTGTTCCCTTTGCGTGTGAAGCGAGTTCTATGCCAACTGAGCAATTGGGACCCCTTGTCGGGCCATACCAGATGCTTTAAGGGATTTTGAATATGAAATGACTAGAAATATAAAATTTAAAATTTGGTCAGTTTAAGAAATCATATCCATTCTCCTCAATAAAAATGATGATGATGATGATGATGATGATGATGATGATGACGATGATGATGATGATGACGATTGTGGCGTAGTTGCACATATAATATCTAAAGGCTAATGATCGTATAGTGGCTTTTTGATTGATGGTAATGATATTCCTTTGCATTGTGTTGTAGATGTTAAAAGTGACTAAAGAGTTCAAGGGCCGATGATGATAATTGAATGTACAACATCAAGACATTCAAATCAAAGTCCAGATTCCAAGTTTCATTTCTTACTGCTTTATTTGTTGTGATAGATTCAAAATCCAAATCAAATTGCATGATCCCATCATAATTCAATCAGTTTAATAAATTTCAAATCCGTAAAATCAATCCAAATATTAAGTCATTTTGCCTGTGTAATCATTTTCAATAGGGAATGAGATTAGCGGAAGAGTAGCGTCCCTTGATTGGACGTCACCCATAGTCTGTGACGTCACCGGCGGAAAATTTATTAGAGAGAGAACGTCATGTTGGTTGTGCGCATGCGTCTCTCGTCCTCGCAAATAAGTTTTCCACCGATGAACTCACTAAACACAGAACTCTTGTGTAACCTTTTGCATAAGCTAACTCTCTTACATGATGATGATGATGGTGATGATGTTGATAGATAGTGTCGATGGATCAATACAGATATACAGACAGACAAACAGATAAATATTTAGACAAACAGGCGGGAGATTGATAGATGGATTGATCTTGAGATAGATAGATAGATAGATAGATAGATAGATAGATAAATGGATAGATAGATGGATGGATTGATGGATTGATAGAGATAGATAGATAGATAGATAGATAGATAGATAGATAGATAGATAGATAGATAGATAGATAGATAGATGGATGGATAGACTGTGAGTATGAATGAGAATATAAGATTTGAAATATTATTATGAAAGAGAAAGAGAAAAAGAGGGGGGGGGGGGCGAGAGAGAGAGAGAGAGAGAGAGAGAGAGAGAGAGAGAGAGAGAGAGAGAGAGAGAGAGAGAGAGAGAGAGAAGTGATCACTTGAAAGGCTTCGTCCCGACCCCCGAGGGACACTAGATACTTCATGACCATAATAGTATGTATGCATAGATATCATATTATCATACTTTCCAACTCCCTGCTCCATTAGTGGCTTGTTATTGTTATACATTGAATATGGCCTTGTTTGATATGCCGGTAATTGTCTGCTGCCCAGTGACAAAGCATTTTTTCGTATCTTTTTTAAATGCGACCTGTCATATCAAAACGGTATAATGGAAGGACCAGACCTGCTTTCTTGAAATTTTAAATATTCGTTATCTTAGGAGATAAAAAAGAACAACAATTTACCCTCGACATTATTTAATTACACTTCAAAATCCTTTAAAAAAATATATGAAATGAAGTGAGTAGGAAAGTGCCAGAAGACGACCGAGAAAAATAGTTCGCGGCGATGATGGGGGCTCGAACCCGTGACCTTACAGGTGCGACAACTTTGCCTGGCCGGTGAGATCGTGACCTCTACCGTATGAGCCAGGCGGACTTCTCGTACCAATAAGGTCGCGGGTTCGAGCCCCGAAGTTTTTATTCTCGGTTGCCTTTTGGCACTTTCCTACTCACTTCATTTCTTGTTATTATCAACATAAGGGCCTGCTCCATTCACTTTTCTGAATTGAAAAATTGTGTAGTCTTTGCATCAACTTTCATTTTCAATAAGTTTTACTTACTTAGAGATGAAGCCTATAAAGTACAGGCATCTCTAAGTCACTAAAACTTATTGAATATGGATATATTTAATTTAATTTTGGTGTGGATTAGACCTGTGATGACACGTTTAGGGAAGACTTATTGGAACGCTTCAAGAGTCGTTCTGAAAGCGGTTGGAAACGGAAGCGCTTTTCGTTAGTTCCTTATTTAAAAATTTAATATATTTTTATTACTAGTGGAGAACCCGCAATATTTGCGGAGAAATGAATGAAAGCTATTACGAACAGTACAGGCACTCGTCCATTTTTATTGATTATATTCCTGTTCTGTGGAAATTAGCACAGATCGAGGCGAATCTTTTGAGCTAAATAAAAATAAATAAATAAAATTCCCTTTATTCATCCCATAGGGGAAATTTGTCTCTAGGGTCTATTCCAAGGGAAGACTGGGACGAGGTGACCTGCTAAAGGCCACACAACGCAGCGGCGGGTGATCGAACTCGGTGCCTTTTGGGTACGAAGCAAAGACAGTAAAGCTGAGCCACGCTGCCCCTATAAAATCGGTCCGGTAATAAAAGTCTTGAGGTAGGCGAAAATGAATCTGGCAACAAGGCGATTCCAAAGCCTAGGTGAAATTAATGGCCGATCATTACGGCCTATCAGATATTCTAAATGATCATCTGAGTAACGGGTGATTGAATTGACCTTTATAAAAAAGGTTTGCAAGTTATTCGTATATAAATCTGTAAAACTAGTTTTAATTATTTTTTTTTGATTTGCCAGTAACACTATGCTCGTTGGTAGGCAAAAATTTAGCGTGCTGTACTGAACAATTTTCACCCTCAACCATATTTTGTTAGATTGTTTCTATTTCTTTTCTTTTTTTTTTTTTTAAAAATTGTTTGTTTGTTGTTTGTTAAAATGTTTTGGGTTTTTTTTTTCTTTTTTTTTTTTGTTTTGTTGTCTTTTTGTTGTCTTTCCCGGGGAGGGATGTGTGTATATTTTATGTCTTTTTTAACTTTAAAAAAATGTTTGTTTGCTATCCACAGAACGGATATTACTCCTCATGGAGGCCCTCCCAGAGTACCAAAGCCCCAAAATCCAAATACTTCGTACACGCCGCATCCGACGACATCTACATGTATTCAGCCATTGCCAATGATAGGCAACCTTTGAACTCTGACCTTAATGTCGTTATTACGTCACTGGACGCCTCCTACGACACTCTCAGGTGCTGCATTCTCCTGGACAACAGGACGCTGTACACAACGTCAGCGCATGAATATTTTAACTATCACACAATGGACGTCCATTTCATCGCCAGAATCCTGGAATACTTCGATCCAGGTGTTTATAGAGCGCATCAACACATTTGTTCGTTTCCCGACACAGGACATTACGCTAGTCATGTGACATTGACTTCATCTATGTGTTCGTCTGATATTTCCGATTATGTGCCAATTTTATATCCCCCAAAAGTTCAAGGAGGGATCGCTCTCTGTGCTAAAATTGCCCACAGTGGTGGCCTTGACCCTGAGAAATTTATCGAATGGGTGGAAATTCAGCGAATTCAAGGCGTTGACAAAATTCTCATGTTCGACTTGGGTAATCCGGAACCGTTGACAAGAGTTTTCAAATATTATCAGAAAATAGGAGTTTTAGATTTGCAGCCTTACGAGTTGCCTGGTTTGCCAAAAGACAGGACTTTGTTGGAAAAGGATAAGCATACGAAACAATTTCATCACGACGAGACACTTCCTGTTTTAGAGTGCAGACAAAGGATGGGAGGATATACGTATGTTTTAAGTCATGATGTGGACGAATTTATCATTCCACGACAGGATGTGGATCTCAAAACATTTTTAAAGGTATGTTAACACCTAGGTGAACAGACAGTAGGTCACATAGCCCGGAAGAGAATCGATTCTATTGGGGGCCTAAAAACTGGGCCTCAATGAATCTGTACGAATTACGAAACGTTTAAAACGCTTTTTAAAAGTGCCCCTCTACAACTATTTTTATTGAGAAATTATATTTTTCATGATTCTAGTTTAAATACATATTACTCTGATGATAGCTAACCTTGATTATAATTGCTTAAATCACAGATGGGTTAATTAAGGGCAATTCAAATTGATATTTATTATTTGTAAACAGTACGAAATATAAGAAGAAACCCCATAAGATCTGAATTTTCTAGTTCTATGACACATTGCCATATTTATGGACAATAAAGATCTACTATTATTATTATTATTATTATTATTATTATTATTATTATTATTATTATTATTATAAGATAAATAATAATAATAATAATAATAATAATAATATAATAATAATAATAATAATAATAATAATAATAATAAGAAGAAGAAGAAGAATGATTATCATGACATGATTACTACTTATTTCTAAGAAGACTATATCTATTTCATATTTCATTGTTATTGGTTGTTAGTTCATATTCTCCATTAGCACTGACATGTACTTTTAATCTAAGTCTATTTAACTTAAGAGTAATAGTAGTGAGGGATAGAAATGCTATTATTCACATTGTTGGAATACAACTTGACAAGTAGTCTAGTAAGAAAAAGAAAGTGAAATATCAAATCTAAAGGGTGTCTAATCTTACGATGCCATGAATATCAAACCACAAATTATCCTCAGAAAATATTTATCCAAATAAGAAAACAACATAATCTTAAGCCATTGGAAGAATAATCCAGATTGCATTCCATTGATGATACATTTGTACCTCATCTGCTTTAAACGGTCTATGTGACCATGCACAATCAAAAATTTGGCCCATTAAGTTTTTTTTTTTTTTTTTTTTTTTTTTTTTTTTTTAAATAAATAAATACATAGAAATACATACATGCCTGTAAGTAATATTGGCAGATTCTGAGATAAAAAATAAAAAATATATTGATGTGTCTATGAAATTCGAGAATTAATAATTCACATTCATGGACATAAAAATTTATCATTGGGTGCATGCTTGGGGGGAGTGAGGTTGAATCAAGGATTACTTGAGTAATGTAGTGGGGTGATGCTATTGATGTCAGCTTGTTGGATCACTTGCGAGTCTAGTGAAGAAGTGAAAAATTCAATCTTTCTCCACATTTTCCCTGCAATAATTCTTTAGCAAAATATTAACGAGTCTTGAAATTGCAGCGTCTGGTATGGAACAGTCCAATCTGAAAAAAACGAGGAAATTCTTTGAATAAATTGAGATATCTACGCCTACATGATAGCTCCACTGTCTGTCTGAAAAATCCAAAACACAAGAGAACAAATTGAAAAAGTCCTTCTGAAGGACAGCTCAAACCACCACGAGAAAGCGTTGCTGTAAAAGAAGTAGTCTCAGTGGGAAACGATGACATGTTACCTTGGAGATCCGGGTGTTTCGATGCAATATAACCTGCAATATAAAAAAAGAGGCATTGTCTCATCAGTTGACAGTTTACTAGGAAAGTCTGGAAGTGAATCTAAAAGCAAAATATCATTGTCAGAAAATGGAAGGTCACATAAATTACAAGCATGCGGTGCTCCACTGTAATCAACATCTGTTGTCATGCTCTCCAGCATGAGCTTGGCACGATCAATGGTATTGGTATGTGAGGCATTCTCTACTGAAATGTAATAGTTACACCCTGCTGATCTGCGTAAGTGACCAAAATGGCTTTCAATATCATCCTGTTGAAAAAAACAAGAGCGACATAATCATGATGGAGACTGTTATCTGAGGACAAGAGAAAATTTGCCAAATCAATAAAGCACTTGCAGGTCCAGAAGAGAGCCTTGGCTGTATCTGCTGTAAGAGAATGCATACGAGGATTAGAAAGTGGAGTAAGACGTAATGCGATATCTGCCCATGAGTTCAGAATATCCAGCTGGTGATGCTCCTCATCCCTGATTACTGCCATATCAGGATCTCGAAGTCGAGTCTGTCGGAGAGGATCTTTTGTATTGAAAACTTTCCATAAACATATCACATTATCAATGAATATAGCCGTATCTTTCCATGACTGTGTCGAAGCTGATGAAGACTTAGGGCTGCACTTGTTTTTTTCTGAAAAGACATCAAGAACAAGAGAAACTTTCTGCTTTTCGATGTTAGAAGGCCTAAGACAAACATTATTTAATTTAGACATGCGCAATGAAAATTCAGATGTTCCATGATCATATAGTGCGATCAAATCAGACCATTTAGCCATCTTCTTGTCTGTGGGGTCAGGACTATCTAAAGGTGAAAAAGCAATGGTACCAGTTCTTTCTGATATCCAATTATTACGTATGTTCTTTAACAGGTGAACTGGATCATAAATAAAAAAAAGAGGTTTGTGATTAGTTGAGATTGGGGATTTAGCAATCCAAGGCTTTTGCTCATCATTTCTGTCAAATTTCTGAAAAAAAGACTGATTTACTCTATTATTATCACATACAATGGCGACAACATTTCCTCCACATTCCTCCACAGTTGTAATGACTTCAGCAACCTGTTGAAATTGAAATTCAGAAGTTAATGAATGACACGGAACAAGTCTGGCAAGGAAAGATTTTGAACCAAAAAACATATCACCAAGCATTGTTGTAGCTGCTCTGTCAGGATAATCATGAGCATAACCAAAGACTTCACCACCACGATACGACAAAGAGGCTTTGATGTAAATTTCATCCACAATCAATATACATCCCCGGTTGCGCCCACTGATGCTCCTGAAAATAGAGGTAAATAAAGCTGCATCACTCATATTTTTGCTGACAGCAGTAATTTTCTGTAAAGTAGAAATGGATGGTAATTGTAAATAATTCCTAAGCTGTGAATATAGAGAACGAGACAATGAATACCAACTAAAAGCAGTAAAAAGGTCCTCTGTGGAGTAAATGCGTTTATTTTTAGAGGCATTAAGAATGTGAACATTACGTTGTAGAAATTTCACCTGTGGAACATCTTCATCATTGGAAATGACATACTTAATCAATGCATCAAGCCCACTCCAACACTTCACTTGCTTGTCACTAGAAATAAAGTCTGGATAATTCTTTATTTTTCTGACGCCCTTGTAGCATTCA
>NC_088368.1:35207077-35274577 GCF_034508935.2 Berghia stephanieae | reverse complement strand
TATTATTATTATATTATTATTATTATTATTATTATTATTATTATTATTATTATTATGATTATGATGATGATGATGATGATGATGATGATGATGATGATGATGATGATGATATTATTATTATTATTTATTATTATTATTATGATGATGATGATGATGATGATGATGAATGATGATATGATGATGATGATGATGATGATGATGATGATGATGATATATTATTATTATTATTATTATTATTATTATTATTATTTATCTTTCGGAGCCTGAATTAATTCAATTGTCTATTCCCATCTTTCTCCATTCAACGTTGCTTCCCCCCCCCCCCCCCCCCACCCTCCCACACACACACACACACTCCCCACCCCCTTCCAAAATCACCAGGTGACACGGTACCGCAAGGCAACCCTGCCTCATTGGGAGTGTACCAAGTATGTGTATCTACCCAGTCGTGTTTTGTCGTCTGTGACACACGATATTTACGCACACAGACCTTTTACAACGTAAGTCAAACCAGGGAACTGAGGGATTGACCTTTTGAATTGGTTTATAATGATAAAACTTGAGCATTTATATAGCGCAGCATCTTTTTCCAAACTGCTTTGCAATGGGTTGTCAGCTAACAGCAACCCGGTGCCCGAAGAATGGCCTCGGGCATTCCGGGCCCTAACAACTATGTACGTAGATGCCCTGACTACGGACAGAGATGCATATAGGTAGTATGCGCTTGGCTAAGAAGTTCACAACATTGCCACCCGGAGTATAAGGGACCAACACAAAAAAACTATGTGTAACCATGAACATTTATAGTCTAGGATCATACAGTTCAGTGAGAAGTACTCATAAACGTGAATGGCAAAAACAATAACAAAGACCTGAGTGACGTCATCTTCGTTCTATCTATACGAGATGGAAGTCGGTTTGGACGAATTCAATCCCTCGAGGGGGCGGGAACATACACTCCTCGAAACTAGGTGAGACGTTGCCAGGGTTCTCCACCAGTAAGAGGAGACGCTGGGTGGTAGCGAATCGGCTTCGGCCGTGCTTTTCTGTCAGCTATGTTTCCCTTTAGCACTGATTTTTTGGATGGTGTTGTATCTCCGAACGTGCCCATAGTTGTTCAGTTATCTCACTTTAACTTCTGCCAACAGTTTTCTGGACCTTTGGCCAGCATCAATAAGAACCAGAATGTTTGATTTCTTTCTGGTCCATGGTACTCTCAGAATTCTGCGGTACACCCACAACTCAAAAGCATCAATTTTTCATCCTTCGTTATGGTCCATGTTTCACAGGCATACTGGAATGAGGACCAAGGACCATGCGTAACAGTAACACTTAGCCATACGCTTTTTTGTTTTTGTTGATATTTTTAAGCTAGTGAGGATTTTTCTCATTTTCAATAGATCTGCCATCTTCTTGTGATGTACTGGCCGAGGTATGCAGAGCCTGTACTTGTTCTATTACTTTTCCGCCTACTGTTATAATGGCTTTGGATTCTTCTTCTGCTCGTGGGAATACCATTATTTTCGTTTTCTGTATATTGATTTTCAGTCCATAAGTATTACTTATTTTGTTGGTCTCGTCTACTAATTTCTTCAGGTTTTCTTTGTTTGTTGTCCGTAATACTACTGTATCGTCTGCATATCTCGGGTTATTAGTATTTCTTTCATTTACAACTATTGGCCGATTGGTTATTTTGCAGTAAATGGGTCGCTATATCTCTTAAGATCTGTCGAAGATAAATATGACATAGAGATGAGTTGGTCCTCCTGCCAGTCTACGCCATTCATTGGCTATTACTGTTGCATCTTTTACAGGGTGATTCCAAACGTATGTTACTGCTCCATTATAATCTATTATCCCAAGCACATAAGTTCGTTCACCGGTATATATGTAATAATAGGAGACAACTGTGTAAATTTTAATCTTCAATCTATTATGTGACGGTTACCTCCCTTGACTAATTTTGACTAGGGAAGGAAAGCTACCGACTCCTCTCTCTCTCTCTCTCTCTCTCTCTCTCTCTCTCTCTCTCTCTCTCTCTCTCTCTCTCTCTCTCTCTCTCTCTCTCTCTCTCTCTCTCTCTCTCTCTCTCTCTCTCTCTCTCTCTCTCTCTCTCTCTCTCTCTCTCTCTCTCTCTCTCTCCCCCCCCCCCTGGAATTGTCGAGGTTTTGTTTGTTTGTTTTTTGTTTTGCTCGAATCTCTTAGATTAATTATAATATACTGGCAGCATTTCTAAAATTCCATATTTCCTTGAATCTTTTTTTTCTTCTGAATGATTCTCTTGAAATATGGCAATGTTTTTGCCAACGATACAAACGCGTGCGGGCGATGATAAGTGTGGTCAGTGGGTAGGATAGTGACAGTGCTGGTTTTGGATTGTGTACTTGGGTAAAGCACTTTGCACAAATAGCCTCACTCGACTCAGGTGTAAATGAATACATGGCTATAGGCAGTTTTAAGAATGTTTTAAGAGATTTAGACGTCTAGTACAAATAGTTGCCTACACGTAATAAGCGATTGCTACTGAATGGAATGGAAATCCATATGCCCTGCTGGGGAAATAAATAAAACACCGTGGAAGCACATTGAGCACGGTAAAGCTGTAAAAATACGCTCTATATATATATATATATATATATATATATATATATATATATATATATATATATATATATATGAGTGTTGGTGGGTACTTGTAGGTACGAAAGTACTCGATAATGGTGGTTAGAGCTAATATAGAATGCAAATTTTCACTTACATTTTTGTGGCCGAGACGACTCGTTTCTGTGTTTTTTACACTTCTTCAGTCGGCGTAATCCATTGTAATTCTCGGCCACAAAAATGTGAGTGAAGATTTGCATTCTATATATATATATATATATATATATATATATATATATATATATATATATATATATATATATATATATATATATATATATATATATATATATCATAGAATTAAACGAATGAGAATACGTACGAAGCCTAAAAAGTGTCCACCAATGAAAGCATTCAGCGCCATTTTGTTGTTGGTTGAGAATGTAGTAATTACCATTCATTCGGTATCTATGTCAACATAACGACACAAGAAAAACAACAAACAATATCAAAATCCACAATAAAATGTTTCAGAACTGTTGCGTATATTTATGGCACAACGAAGCTGTCAAAAAATGAAGTTAGAGAATGTGTGTAATCATGTATTATAATAACCTGTAATGTGTTTTCCAACCACCACATCATCTACTACTACAACCACCACCACAATATCATCACTAACACTACTACTACAACCACCAGCCCCACATCATTATCACTACCACTACTACTACACCACCACCAGCACATCATCATCACTACCACTACTACAATCACCACAACCACATCGTCATCACTACCACTACTACTGCAACCACCACCACCATATCATCATCATTACCACTACTACCACAACCACCACCACCACTACTACTACACCACCACCAGCACATCATCATCACTACCACTACTACAATCACCACAACCACATCGTCATCACTACCACTACTACTGCAACCACCACCACCATATCATCATCATTACCACTACTACCACAACCACCACCACCACTACTACTACAACCACCACCACATCACTACCTCAACTACTACAACCACCACCACAATAGCATCACTACCACTACTACTACAACCACCACAACCACATCGTCATCACGACCACCACTACTACAACCACCACCATATCATTACCATTACCACTACTACTACAACCACCACTACCACCATATCATTACCATTACCACTACTACTGCAACCACCACTACCACCATATCATCACCATTACAACTACTACTACAACCATCACAACCACATCATCATCACTACCACAACTACTACAACCACCACCACATCATCATCACTATCACTACTACTACAACTACAACCACCACCACTATAACATCACTACCACTACTACTACTGCAACCACCACCACCATATCATCATCATTGAAATATATATATTTTTTTAAATTGAGCTTTATATAGTGCAATATCTACTAAATGTGCTCAAAGCGCTTTACAAGGGGTCCCTGGTCAACATTTAACATGTAGGACGGGACATGACGCCTGTTAGGCGATATTACAATTTTTCGGACAAAGACAACTCTGTTAACGGCCAGGTACTCATTTTACACCTGAGTACGGTGAGAGAATGTGAGTAAAGAGCCTTTTCCAAGGACTCAACTATGCGCCGAGCGCGAGGCTCGAACCCAGGACCTTCCGATCAGGAAGCGAGTGTCATACTACTAGACCACATAGCCGCATCATTACCACTACTACTACAAACACCACCACCACATCATCATCACGACCACTACTACTACAGCCACCACCACCACCATATCATTACCATTACCACTACTACTACAACCACCACCACATCATCATCACTACCACTACTACTACAACTACAATCATCACCACCACCACATCATCATCACTATTACTACTACAACTACAAGCACCACCAACACCACATCACCTCACTAACACTCAGTACTACAATCACTACCATTAGGTTTTGGAGCTTTACTTCATTTGAAATAAGGAAACTTCGGAATTGTATTTGGCATTGTGTTTATATATCATAATATAATTCTAATCAGTTATCTATTTAGAACTAGATACTATACAATATGTATGCCAAATACCACCCCAATTCCCCTTTCTTGTGCGCGGGAATTCCTCTTTCGGCATTGAAATTGAGTGTGAGAGAGTCATCACTACACACATAAACAACAGAAACAATTTAAAAACAAGACTATGACACGCAACCACTCACACACGAGGCTATACTATTTATCCTTTTCTCTATATAGAATAGGACAAGACAAACAATAGCTTGACTCTCGCTACACTTTGCATTGATGTTAGTCGTCTCACGAGTTCAACTCTCGGTCGACCTGTCAATATTCCTTTTTGCCTCGGACGTAATCATTAATAGAATGTGTGGTTTTGACCGTGAAGAAAACCTTAAGAAGTCACATTTATATCATTTTAGAGAGATAGTTTTGAATAATTTTGAGTTAAACGAGCGAGCAGCAACTTGTTTTCATGAACGGTCGATCAGCGCTTGTTTACTATAGTAACGCGATTCCCAGCCAACATCAAAATGGCGGATATTTTTCTCATCGAGGCCGCTGGTTGGTCAGCCAATAAGAGCACCGTACGGTTTCCATTGGGTAAATTCCTTGATATATATATATATATATATATATATATATATATATATATATATATATATATATATATATATATATATATATATGTGTGTGTGTGTGTGTGTGTGTGTGTGTGTTCATATTATATGTTATCATCCACAGGTATCGTATTTCAGCAGACGAGGCTGTGTTACACCACTACCGTCAATGTCCCGATGACGTGTGGGACACGTGCTTTCCAAAAACCCTCATAGATCACGTGATGACGCGATTTACCCGAAACCATAGGTTGTATGAAAGGGTCAAAGAAGTCAGAATAGCCACGGGGATAAAGCCACAGTGGGTCGTCAGTGAATGAGAACTGCTCGGCCTGAAGTGAGAAATCATGGTTTGTAGAATGAAAGGGTCAAAGAGGATAAAACAACAGTTGGTCGTCAGTGAAAGAGAACTGCTCGGACTGGAAGAAGAAATCACAGTTTGTATGAAAGGGTCCATGGATTGTCAGGGAATGAGAAATGACGTGGGGGATAGAAGGACATGAAGAATGGGTTTCTATGTAGCATATATATTGTTTATGTAATTTATTGCATTAAAAGTCGGTGTCTCATTTGTTTACTCTTAGGATGAAATGTTTGATCCATTTGTATTGATTTTAACTTATATAGAGAGATTCATACATTTGAATCAAATGAATTAAAACACATTGTCCAATGTGTCAGTGTCATGCATGTGACGCTGTATTGACCCATTGTGAATCTAATTTTAATGTCTAGTTTTAACAGTCAACAAAGACAAAGACAGAGTCTGTAATATAGGTATAAAATAGAAATGCTTCTGAAATGAGGATTGACAATATTTTTTTTGTATGTATCAATGCATAAACCATTTAGGAAAACGAAGGAATGAAGCAACATTTCCTCCTTTTAAATAAACCGAAAACTAAAATCTCGTGAAAAGGGCGTTGAACTGAAACTCAATTAATTTAAATTAACTCACTCAACCCTAACACCGACTATATCCGTAGTTCACCCGGTTTACTTTTACCCCATGCCTATATATTACATTTTTATGAGAGAAATTACAGGCGTATAAAAGCTAATGCTTTTAGTTTTTACATGTTAATGATAGTTGAATAAAACTATCTATGTACATGCTCATTTTTAATACATTTTTTTCCAATTTTGAAAAGTACCAAAAATCTCTAGGATTGAGTGAGTTAAAATTAAGTGATACATATTAGGGTCATATTTTTTTGTTTTCTGATTCAAGCATATTTTTTTTCTATCTCTTTGTGCCTTTTTTATTTTAGAATATTTAGAGTTACTGGGTTTAGTTCAGCAATTTCATTATAATTTAGTGTCATAAAAAGACGTCGGCCAGGCAGGTCAGGTCCAATTCTACTTTTAGAAATGGAATATTTATATTTGATTTTTAAAGCCAAGGCAGTTGCCTCATTGTTGTGTGATATCTCTGTTTTCAAATATGTTACATTTCCACAAATAAGACATATCATTCTCCATTTTATTACAAGATTTAAAAATGTGTCACTTTTCAAAATTTTATTTAGCACCCCCTCTATTTTGCCTCAATGTTTTATTAGATATACAGTCGTCTCTGCTTAATTGCATACCTTCGGGAGTTCAGGCTAATGTGTCGATCTGATTAACAGAGTGTGTGATTAAGTGGAGAGGCAAAAATAGCATCCAACCACCAGCTTTCATGTGCAATTCATTTAGGACCTTCTGCTGTGAGTTTTCTACGGGTATGGGATTGTCATGTTTAAGACATGGCCTCATTAGAAGTTTTTTTTTTTAGGTTTTGTTTTTTTTCCTTTATTTTTTTTTTTTTTTACCTTTTTTTTTTCTTCTTCATTAATTTTTTTTTCTTTTCTGTGACATTATTGTTTGTAAGAATAGTAATCACGAAAAGTTGATTGCTTTCTATTCTCTGCACGCTGTTTATAAACCCTAGTCTTCAATCTCACCAATCTTGGTAGATCATCTGTCAATTATTCTTCTTGAATGAAGCGGCGTAGTTTGTCCACTATGTCAAGTTTTTCAGTGTTTGTCAACGGTGTTGTGTCACACTCTGATGATGACTCACCCTCATCTTCATTATCCAGGCATTGGCTTTTGTGTGGCTGAACCAAGTCCAATAGCTCCTAAGTTGTCAATTCACGGCTGATGGGTACTGGGTTTATTGTTGTCCAATTAAGATGGAATCAAGGTGTAGTGACTAAGCAGAGAAGGTGTGTGATTAAGCAGAGTGATTATATAGAAAACATTCATTTTTTTGTGAATGTGTGGCGTATAAGCGGAGCGTGCGATTAACCGATGTGCGATTAAGCGGAGTAAACTGTATATCTCATCTCCATACTTTAGGCAGCTAAATGTCATTGTCTGTAAAAGTAGTAAGAATGATAGTGACCGCTTTCAAGAAAGATCACGTTGGGTTGCATGATTATATATTCTTTATTAAAGCTTTCAATAGGCTTTGTGACTTTGTCGTAATACACTCTTATTCGGACCGGTGAGTTCTGGGTTTGAGTCTCAACCTGAGCAGCGCAAGTTAAGTCCTTGGAAAAGGCTTTTTACTCACATTTTCTCTCTGTACTCATGTGTAAAATGAGTACTTGGCTGGTAACAGCATTGTCTCTGTTGAAAAAAAAATGTCATATTGCCCGAAAGGCTTCACGACTCATTCTAAATATTATTATTTTTTTTTATTTTTTTTTTTAAGTGAACACGGAACGTTTCAGGCTCAGAACCCTTCTTTGGCCAATTTTTTTTTAAAAGAAGGAAAGGTTAATAAAAAAAGTTAAAACGTCGATATGTTAAATCCAGATAGTCCACAGAAATAGACCTTAGCACATTTAGTCTAGTCATTAAACACGATGGCGATAATTTCTTTTGGAAGCTGTTATATTCATTCCTGTACTGTATTTTACTTTTTACAGTCCACAGCTTCTATAATTCGAGCAGCAAAGTAATTCACATGGACTATTTATTCATATCCGTTCAGATTGTAGTGTATGACCACTATAATGTTACCCACCACTTCACTCTTGTATTATGGTGTGATGGACAGATACAGAATGTCAAAAAAATGAATTACAGAAGAAAATTATGGTTGTTTTTTTTTGTTTTTATTTTTTTTTGGCGGGGTTTGATATTTTTTAATTTTAAAAATTTATTTATTTACTTATTTTTTGTTTTATTTCATCTTATTTTAAATTTGTTGGGTTTTTAAAAAGTTTTTTTAGGGGGGGGGGGTGTTGGTTTCTTTCTTTTTTTTCTTGTTTTTTTTTTGTTTATATTTGTTTGTTTGTTTTGTTTTGTTTTTAATGAGAGAAATTAGATTCATGATTCGTGCTTTAAATTTAGTTTTCAGTTAAAGACTACCAGACAGTTACATCTCTAGTTGTCTTTGTTTTCAGAGCAGAGTTCACCATGTCTAACTACCGATTTGAGATGGTGGGTTACATATTAGTATAATTACATTAACTCTTAAACTGGTCACAAAGTAATGATCTTATATTATAATATAATCATATATACTGTCATACCGTTACCATTTCATTTTGATGCTACAGTCAATGAGTCGTTGGAGGACTCTATAACTATAAGAATATTTATACTTATTTGTAATGATTTTATATCATCTATCTAAGGTGTTGATTGATGAACCTTCTTTTACCGGGTGTTCTAATACTAATACATGTAAATGTTACTGCTCGAAGCTCAAAGAAATAAATAGTAATGTGAAATTGAATGTAAGCTTCAATTTAATTACAAAAACAGATCAAATGAACATTTCAGGTTTCCTCTTGATCAACAAAACAGGATGAATGTAACACTACAGATGAATGAGATGATGTGGTAGTGGCGTAGTAAAGATGAATCATGAATCGTGTTTCATTCATCCTGTTTTGTTGATAAAGGGGAAACCCGACTGAGACGTTCATTTGATCTGTTTTTGTAATTAAATTGAAGCTTACATTCAATTTCACATTATTATTTAATACTAATACATCAAATCCCAGGTACGATTTTGTTTTTGATTGCACCGATACTGCCGTGCTGTGCTTTGGAAAACACCACATTTCAAAATTTGGCCAGAAAACTCATCCTTCAACTATTGATTGATTTAAAGTAATGACCCTCATCTTGGCAAAAAAAAATTTTTAAATCTCAGGTCGTTTAAAGCGATTTGATATTTGAAGGATGAGTTTTCTGGCCAAATTTTTAAACATGGATTTTTCCAGAGTACTACGGCAGAATAAATGGTGTTGCCTTATTGAGATGAAAGCCTTATTTTAACCTTAAATCTCTCCAGGTGTATAAAGCCTGTTGAGATGAAAGCAAATCTGAATTATATTTTTTTTTCTCTTTAACTTTAAATTTAAAGTCTGGATTTGTCACCAATGATTTAATTTAAAAGATTGAAAATAATTTCCTTAAATTTTTTAGCCATGCCGAAAAAGATTGATTTTTATTTCTATCTAGGACATGATATACTTTATTTTATTTTGAGGTGTTTTTTTTTGTGTTTTTTTGTTGTTGATGTTTTTTTGTTTTGTTTTTTTTTACCTTATATCATATTATGAATCATATCAGTGTGGATACAAATAAAATATCAAAGACAGTCTAAAACGGCATTCGAGCAAGACATCAATTTTGGTGATCTGGATCTGAATATTACTCGAAGTCGACTCAATTCTGAGTATTTGTATTCGCATGGGTGCAAGATTTCTATCTGGATTAACCCGAATTTCCAGGGTTTTTTGTAATGTATTTAAATATATTTCTGGCATCTAGAGACAAAGGTCACATTTCAAAATATGTGTCATGCAGGCTTTTTTGGCCTAGCCTACTTGCATGTATTTGAGGGTAGAGAAAGTTGCTGGATTTGTTTACTTTCCCATGTAGTGTGTAATTAGTAAGAAATGAAAAGAAATAATGAATTATTACCAGGTCTGATAATCTAACACATTTACGGCTTGATTAACATGTTGTATTATTGTGCGGCTATGTGTTCTATTTGGTCTATTGGTATTACTTGCTTTCGGATAAGAAGGTCGTGGGTTCGAGCCTCGCTCTGTGCATAGTTGAGTCCTTGGAGAAGGCTCTTTACTCACATTCACTCACCGACTCAGGTATAAAATGAGTACCTGGCTGTTAACAGCATTGTCTCTGTGCGAAAAAATTGTAATGTCGCCTAACAGGCGTCATATCCCGTCCTCCATGTTAAATGTTGCTGTTGGCCAGGAACTTCCTGTAAAGCGCTTTGAGCACATTTAGTGGATATTGCGCTATATAAAAGTGCATTAAAAAGATTTTTTTTTTGTAGTGGGCAAGTCTTCATTGGTTTCAGAGAAGGGTAATTTCTTTATCTTCTTCTTGTCTGCTTTTGCGGTTAATTTCATTATAACTTATAACAATGTGCCCATGACAATTTATGTTCCTTATCAGGTTTTGTAACTAACTGATTACGTGTTGGGTTGAGAGTATTTCCATTACAGCAATGAGCCCATAACAATTTAGGTTATCAGACCTGCAAAGAATGTACACGTTTTGTTTAACAGAATAATTGAAATAGTTCATTATAGTTCATTATTTACGTTGGTTTAGACAAATTGTTTTTTTTAATGGTAGTGTATCAGGATTCGATCTGGATTATTAGATTGTCGTTAATAATGACATTTTTAAAAAAAAGGAAATTAAAAAAAATAAATAATAATTTGAATTATTTTTTGGTACTGATGATTACTTCTGTGCAGACATTTCTGATATAGCAAGATTTCACTGTGCTTCTACTGTAATGAAGACCTTTTATTTGGAACTACAAGGTATTAACGAAGACCTTTTATTTTGAACTACAAGGTATTAACGAAGACCTTTTATTTTGAACTACAAGGTATTAACGAAGACCTTATATTTTGAACTACAAGGTATTAATGAAGACCTTTTATTTGGAACTACAAGGTATTAACGAAGACCTTATATTTTGAACTACAAGGTATTAATGAAGACCTTATATTTTGAACTACAAAGTATTAATGAAGACCTTTTATTTGGAACTACAAGGTATTAACGAAGACCTTTTATTTGGAACTACAAGGTCTAGAAAGTGTTTATATCACAAAATTACGCAACAGTGGAATTATCTTAAAATATACTAACTAGTAATTTTGATGAATTGAAGTACACATTGATTTTGCTAATTTTACGCAATTATTTTTATTAACAGTTTACATGAATCTATGATTACTGCTCGTTAAAAAGAAATGATCTATATAATATATTTCTATTTTTCATGTTTGTTTTTAAATCTTGATTTCTTTTTTTTTTTGAATGCAATGCTGCCAATTATGATATATTTATTTTTAAAAGGTTGTCTACACATTTTCTACGCATATTTTCAAAATCATTTTTGTCACTTTAAAAAAATAAATAAAACAAAACAAAAACAATATTTAAAGCTCAATTTTTAAAATTTTGAGACGAATCGAATAATATTATGTTTTAAATGATATTATAACAATAAATAAGGTCACACAATGTTTCTTATTTATTTTATTTTATTTATTTGCCTTTAAATTCACAATGTAAAAATGATCACGATAATCACACTACTTTTCTCGGATAGGGACCTTGTGTTCCTTTTCCTTAGAGCTGGGGGCTAAGACTATTCCATAAAGCTAATCTTGAATTTTTGAAAACAAACACAAAGTTACTGGCAAATCTAAAAATGGTAATACTATTTATAACAGATTGATACACGAGTAACTTGTGAACTTTTCTAAATAAAGGGTAATTTTATCACCCATTGAATTGGCGTGCATGTTTGTTTGTCTTAAGCTGCATAATCTCAGGTTTGTAATACATTTCCTCACAGATTTTAATAACTATGGAATTAAATAATATAGCTGAACTCATTTATTTTATCTGTCCCATTGGAATAATATGTTTTGAATAAGATTGCTTAGAGTAAAAAAACTCATATTTTTGGCATACAGTTTTGAAGAGCAATGGTTCACATTTCTTTCCCATGCATTATAGGTACTGATAACTACTGATTTATTATTACAGTAAACCTTCCTAGTTGCTTTTTTGGTTTGTTCTTTTACCTTGGTGGGCGGTGAGGTTATCTTTGCTAAATCTTATATTTCCCTATATCTAATTTCCTTTTGCAGATTCCTCTCCATCTTTGTCTTCGAATGAGATTACTTTGTTTTGTCCTGGCTCTACCTGGGCGGGGTCCTTGGCTGAGAGGAAGACAGTCAAATGTGTAAATTAATAGTTTTGGGACATGATTTTTCAAATTTTCAACCGTCTCTTTGTTTTATACAGATATTTTTAAACACACGATACTGTAGTGAGTAAACATTCTTACTAACTTAGTGGGATCATATGTTGGTCTCTCAATTGGGGATTTTAGTAATCTCAAATTAAATACTTTGACAGCTCCCTCTTTAACCAGTCTCCTTTGTCTTACATTTTCTCGTTCTTCCATGCTTATAATTGTAAATCAATTATTATGATTTTACGTCCCATTTTCTTCCATTTTACTGGCACTGATATATCCTAAAAGTGTCGCAAGTGCTGTAAAACCCTTAAAGACAAAAAACCAAAAAGTTAAGATTTGAGAGTTTTCTTCAAATGATGATCCAGCGCTTTGACTTTTGTCAGTCTTAAAAGTGACTCGTGGATAGTTTGTTTTGAGACCTAGATTTTGTTGCTCAAATAATATGACTAAATTTCTTGCTGAACTTTTTCTCAGATACTATGAGAGCAGGTGAACATTTGTTCTTTCAATTATTTATTGTTTACATTTGCTGCAGATCAATTATCATAGGATTGTTTTGCTTGATTGTTTTTAAGGTCATATCAGCGCCAGTAAAAAGGAAGAAAATGGGATAGTCAAAAAATTCTGGAATTACAATTGAAGCATTGAAGAAAAAATAAGAAAAAGGGGAATTGGTTCAAATAGGGAACGGATGTAGATTCCTATTGAACACCTATAGGAGTCTCATCCAGACACCACACAGGATCCCAGTAAGAGGAATACACTCAAATGTTTACAAGATATGTTCAAAACAAAAGTTCAACTATCAGTATCAGTACATATAACAGAGAGATGATTCACAAGGGGAAAAATATATCAACTCCCCAAACTAACACTTTACATTTGACTGTTTCCCTCCCAGCCCTTGGGCCAGGATAAAACAAACTAATCCCATTCCAAGACAAAGACAGAAAGCAACTCAGAAAAAATATAGGGGGTATAGAGGACACAGCAAGTGACCTCTTGCCCATCATGGGAGGTCAAAAGACCCCACCCAGTAGGATTCTTTCATGACTTTGGATTTATTAAATAATTTATTTTTAGTGTATGACTCAACTCCAAGAGCTTCATATTTCGTAACCAATAATTTGTAAAATGCTAACTTTTGTATTGGACACAAATTATTTTAGTGATCATCTCAGAAAATATTTGTATTAGCTTTATCACCAAAACATATCAGAAACCCACGTCCATTTCGAGTAATTCCCAGGATTTAAGTAACAAGATCATCGACATTTGAACGACGAGTTTTCCAGCCAAAAATTTTAAGGTGTTTTTTTTATTTTCTTTCTCAAAGTATGGCAGTGGTGCTATATTATTCCACGTCATATCATTGACATAACATAACATAATATGGTAAAGGGCAAAATAGGATAAAACCCCTTGAATGTCCTTAATATTAAATTGATTGAAAGATTACAATAATGATACACATGGTACAGCTAGTATAACAACTTAAATGTACTCATGTATGTGTGATGTACAAACATATATCTTTAGCCTTGACATGCAAAGCACACACACACACACACACACACATATGATCAGTTTTGTTACAGCATCCTTTTACACTCTCCAATTAAAAAAAATACTTCAACTCAGATCTTTTTTGTTCTTTTCGTCATAATCATCATCATCTTTATTATTATTATTACTATTATAAATAAATAAAACTACAACAGGGTTTTAATGTGTAATATTTTATTTAATTACGATTATGTTCGTGTAATATGATGAAATTGTAAAAAAGAATATTTTTTTTTCTAAAACCCTGCGTATTTGAGCTTATTCTTCTTGACATTAGTTGATGGTTGGAGCTCCCTTAATAATGAGCATGGAGGGAGAGGGGTGGTCTTACGATGCTTGTGACACTTTTAGATTTAGACACTAAACAATATTCTATGAGCAATCTATTAATGTGCTTATTTTGACATTATCTAACTGGGTGGGGTTCCTGGCCTCCAATAGTGAGCAGGGTTCCACTTACTGTGTATTCTATCCCCCTATAACTATATGTTATCCAACTTGCTTTCTGTCTTTATCTTGGAATGAGATTACTTGGTTTTCCCTGGCCCTGGCTGTAGTGCTTGGCTGGAGGGAAACAGTCAAATGCATGGTTGTTGTTTTGGGAGATGATATTTTTTTCCTTGTAAATCATCGCTCTGTTATTGTATAGTTATGTTGTTTTTTTAATGTATAATGTAAGCATTTGAGTGTATTCCTCTAAGTGGAATCGTGTGCTGGTGTATGGGTGAGACATTTAGGTGATCTCAAACTAAGTCCATTGATGGTATGCTCTTGAAATCTATATCTGTTCCCTATTTGAACCACTCCCCTTTGTCTTACATTTTCCTCAACTTTTAAGTGTATATCTAGAACGTTTCTACTACTATCCCGTTTTCTTCCTTTTTACTGGCGCTAAATGTGCTAAAAGTGCTTTACAGCAACACCTGGGTGGGTTCCTGACTTCCCATTGTGGGCATTGCTGTCATCTATTCCCCTGAATCTGTTTTCCAATTGCTTTGTCTTTGTCTTGGAATGAGATTACTTGGTTTTGTCCTGGCCCTGGCTGGGAGGGAAACAGTCAAATTGTAGGAGTTTTGGGAGATGATTTTGCTGTCTTTTATATCATCTCTCTTTAATTAATGCATTATTATTTTTGTTTTACATATGATTTGTAAACATTTGAGTGTATTCCTGTTAGTGGGGACCTGTGCTTGTTTTAGGACGAGACATTTAGGTAATCTCAAACTGAGTACTGAAAGCATACTCTTGGAATTTACATCTGTTTCCTATATGAATCAATTCCCCTTTGTCTTACTTTTTCTTTGGTGCTTCAATTGTAATTCTATAACTTTTTTACTATCCATTTTTTCCTTTTTACTGGCGCTGCTATGACCTAAATGTGTTCCAAGCGACGTAAAATCCCTGAAAGCAAACAAACAGTAGCAATACTTAACATGTAGGACGGGACACGACGCCTGTGAAGGCTATATTACAAAAAAAATTTTCGACAGAGACAATGCTGTTATTGACCAGGTACTCATTTTACAACAGAGTATGGTGAGAGAATGAGAGTAATGGAAAAAAAATACTATCTCTCAAACAAAAGAAAATACCATACATTCAACAGTCTTCCTCTCAGTCTAGGACTTTGTCAGGACCACAACAAAGACAGAAAAAACTCAGAAAACCGATATAAAGGGATAGAAGATACAACAAGTGACCTCCTGCCCACCACGATAGGTCAGAGGACCCCATCCAGAAAAAAAAAAAGTAATCTCATTCCACGACAAAGACAGGAAGAAAACTGAGAAAAGGAAAAAAAATATAGTGGGATGAAAGGCACAGCAAAAGTGACCTCCCTGCCCCACTATGGGAGGTCAAAAGGACCCTAACCAGCGTTTGATTTATTATTGTTAGGTTCTAAAATAAAATCACAATCACAATACTCACTAAACAAAACAAGGAGACAAATCTGGTCATTTGTGGAATTGTGTAAAATGAGTTTATATAAAAAATATTCAATCATAGAGTATCTGACATAATCATAATAATATTAACAATAATAAATAGTAATAATAGTAATAATATAATAATAATAATAATAGTAATATATAATAAAATATAATAATAATAATATAAATTAACAATAATAATAATAAATAGTAATAATATAATATAATAATAATATTAATAATAGAACTTCTTTGTCCAAGAAATGAAATTCATTTTAGTTCACACTATGCCAATCTAAAATACAATTATATTATAATGGACACATACACGTATACATCCCACACTTACTTTGGCTACATACACTCATGCACACACAATCACACACTATACAATCCAATCACAGCAGAGAAGAAAACAAATAGATCATACAGTCCAAGCTGGTTTATTGGGAAGGCTCGGTTTCTGACAAATAGTCCCAATTAGGCAGCAGCCATGAAATTGAGTGACATTTCATGACTTAATGAAAAACAAATGACACTTTTAATCTACCTCTAACAATGAGAGACAAATCTAACTGCCCGAAACAACGAACATGCCACTCATAACAGTTGCCTAAGAAAAAAATCTGTTCCCAAGGAATCGTCCCAATAAAGTCCACAATACCGGCTGGAACTAAATAATTAAACATGAAGACGATGATACAGGGTGTCCAGCAAGGTCCTAGAGTTGTAAAATTAATATCTGAGTCCTAAATGTTGACATTTTTGGCTGTTTAAAAAAAAATAGTGGTAAAATAGTTGAATATTCAAATTCAAAGGCTTTTAAAAACTCATAAGTATATTAATAATTAACCTTGGATGACAAAATGCAACTGAAAAACAAAACCCCAAAATCCACACGGTTGGTGGTTATCATTGATTTGAAAACCCTTCCTAGAAAAATGCAAGTCAAATGATCTCCTTGTACCTTATCTTGCCAGCGACATACTTGAAATAATCAAAAGGCTCTTCTCCTTGATATTAACTAAAATGTATGTCGCTATCTTGGGAGTTATATTGCTAATAATTTATTGTAAAAAAAATCGGGACCAGAGTTCAATGTAACTATCCAGAGGTTGTCGTTATTCATCAAGGTGCTGTTATCCAGAGGTTGCTGCATCTATTGCTACTTCTTTAACACTACCACTAATACTACTGCTACTACTGCATTACTAATTTGCATCTGACTATCATCCTAACACATTTGAAAATAAGAAAACGTATTTCAAATTAATTTCTCACTCTCCCCTATTTCACTTTCACACACAAATAAATAACAATGTGAAATTGAATGTAAGCTTCAATTTAATAAACGAAATCAGATAAAATGGATGTTTCGGGTTTCCCCTTTATCAACAAAACAGGATGAATGAAACATTACAGACGAATGTAGTGTTTCATTCATCCTGTTCAGTTGATAATGGGGAAACCCAAAACATCCATTTGATCTGTTTTCGTATTTAAATTGAAGCTTACATTCAATTTCACATTGTTATTTATTTCTTCAAGCTTCGAGCAGCACCATTTACATTACTTTCAAACACAATAGCATATGAATATTATTGGAAATAGCCTCTTATATGAGAAACAACCATTGCTTGCAAATGACAAATTTCTCACCAAAACATATAAATTTCCCTGATTTAATTTTGTATCCATCAATGTCATAAATTTGAGTTTGACTTCTTGCTGAACCTCCCAGACATCAACGATATAAACAAAGAAATAAAAAATATTTAAATTACCCCCTTTCGCAACGGCACCATAAGATCCCATCGCTTAGGCATTCCACAAAGGAATATAGATACAGTAGAACATGAAAGTAACGTACTCGGAAATAGCGAGTAAAATCTAAATCCCCGTTTTTTTTCTCTTATTTGAGTCAATAAAATTAACATGAAAGTAGCGAGTATGAAAAAGAGGTCAACTCGGAAATAACGAGCATTTCCTGCCCCAGCCTAGGACTTCAAACGAAGTAAAGCAAAACAACAGACAAGGGTGATTTAAATATTTTTAGCCTAGCTTCTTTCCTTTTCTTATTTCTCGTTACGAGTAATATTACATAGTAGCCTAGTCTGTAGTAGTACATAGGAGGAGAAACAAATTTGGGTGGGGGTTGGGTGCGTGTGTTTGTGTGCATGTGTGTGTATTGGGGGTGGGGGTCAATTATTCACTCAATGTGATGCCACGCGACGCGGGAGGTTAGCACTGGCAGCCAACATGTCAACATGCCTCACTTAGCAGCATCGGTCAGCGACGAACGACACGATCAGCGAGAGAAGGGAGCATGGAACCATCATTTCAGTGGGTCAGTGATTGAGTGATGCGTTTGATTACCTCATCAAACATGCCTAGTGCATACAAACACTCGCACACACACATGAAATCTTGGTGGAAATGGAAGGGGTGGGTTTTAGGGGTGGATCAACTTCAACCCGTGGCCATCATTACGTAGTTAACGAAGGCCGTGTTCAACCCCACCCCCACCCCACTTTATCCACACACAGTCATTTGCGGCACACACGCACACACACACACATTGTCTTTCCATCTTTTTGTACGGTCGAGTGACCTTTTCTGGCAACTCGGGAATAGCGAGAACTCGGAAATAGCGAGTAATCAGGAGTGAACCCGTCGAACTCGCTATTTCCGAGTTCTACTGTAATCCAAACAGAATGTCTGACGTTAACAGGAATCACCCATGTTGTCCAAGTGAGCAAATTGGGGGTTAATAATCTTGCTAAAGGAAAAAAAAAATGAACCCGGTACCTTCCAGATCACAGTACAATGCCTTAACCACTCGGCCAGTTTGACGCCCCCCCCCCCCAAAAAAAAAAAACAATAAAAAAATCAACTGATAATTTCCTCCACTGAAGTTCTACGCTGGGCCAGTTTGTGTTTGAGATTCATTTCCTGGGCATTGATTTCATCCTGGTCCAACTCTTCCTGACTGGGGTGCCACATGTTGTGGATCACTCTCTCCACTGTTGGGGCAAACACGGAATGTGATGAGATTGCGTTTCTGTATAACTGGAGGAGGGAAAAAAAAAAATTAAATAAGCCTAAAATAAAAATCCTTTTATTCATCCCATAGGGGATATTTGTCTCTTGGGTCTATTCCAAGGGAAGACTGGAATAACCCAGGCGTCAGCTGCATCGCAGAGCCGCAATTTGAGCTAGGGCGAGGTGACTTGCTCAAGGCCACACAGCGCAGCGGCGGGTGATCGAACTTGGTACCTTTCGGGTACGAAGCAAAGACCGTCCCACTGAGCCATGCTGCCCCCCTAAATTTGAGACTTATCAAAAAAATTGTCAGACCTGCCAACTCCAAGGGTGTGTCCAATAGAATTGTCAGACCTGCCAACTCCAAGGGTGTGTGCAATAGAATTGTCAGACCTGCCAACTCCAAGGGTGTGTGCAATAGAATTGTCAGACCTGCCAACTCCAAGGGTGTGTCCAATAGAATTGTCAGACCTGCCAACTCCAAGGGTGTGTCCAATAGAATTGTCAGACCTGCCAACTCCAAGGGTGTGTGTGCAATAGAATTGTCAGACCTGCCAACTCCAAGGGTGTGTCCAATAGAATTGTCAGACCTGCCAACTCCAAGGGTGTGTGCAATAGAATTGTCAGACCTGCCAACTCCAAGGGTGTGTCCAATAGAATTGTCAGACCTGCCAACTCCAAGGGTGTGTCCAATAGAATTGTCAGACCTGCCAACTCCAAGGGTGTGTGCAATAGGTGAAAAAAAAGGAAGAGCAGTGTGGCTTCGCACCCAAGATGAATCGAATACCTGCTGCACTGTGTGGCCTTGAGCAAGTCATCTCGACCTAGCTCAGTTTGTAGCACTGCACTGCACTGCAGCTAATGCCTGAATTATTCCAGTCTTTCCTTGGAATAGACCCTAAAGACAAATTTCCCCTATAGGATGAATAAAGGGGATTTGGCAATTCTTTACGGATGATATCATGATATATATATTTCTGATCCATTGGCGAGTGTCATACACACAGAATATATATGGGGTTCGATCCCCAGATAAAGCAGGCTGATCTTTTGGGATGGTTTTTTCTTGCATTTTTCTTTCTGCTTAGTAGGTGTAATGTTTCATACACACCTTTTTGAATGAATAGAGGGTAGGTCGCAATAATCATTTATTTGCACTCGTAAAAAGAAGCTAAAAAAAATCATTAAAAACATGCTTACATGTAAAGTGTCTCTGACGTCATAGAGTGAGATTGGGTCAAGGTCATCTTCATCCTCGGCCACATCCCATCCAAGGGCATCTTGCTGTGCTGCCATTTCCTCTCCAATCTCTAAGGAAGGTCTGAGGGACGGGGCATGGTGAAAACTGGTGGTGATGGTGGTGGCCTCACTGTTTAATTGATAGAAGAAAAAAACAAAAAAACAAACAAGGTCAATCAAGAAGAAAATACATACATCAACTTGTCAATCAAGAAGAAAATACATACATCAACTTGTCAATCAAGAAGAAAATACATACATCAACTTGTCAATCAAGAAGAAAATACATACATCAACTTGTCAATCAAGAAGAAAATACATACATCAACTTGTCAATCAAGAAGAAAATACATACATCAACTTGTTAATCTGTTGTTTTTAGTAGGTAATGTATTTATGTTTTCACTATTTTTTTGTTGTTGACTGAAGAAGGGTTTTAAGCCCGAAACTTTCTGTGTTTGGTATTTTATCCTTTATTAAAGCCGTTATATTCATTTGTGTTAATTACTTTATAAAATTACGATGAACAGGGTAAAAAGATTGTGGCAATATTGTTGGAAATCTGAAAATTGTTAGATATTTTACAATAAACAGATAAATTTGGAAGGCAAGGCTTTGTATATATATTTGGAAAATTGGACTTTTTGTAACATTAATGCTCCAAAACCACTGGACCAATCGTCACCAAATTTTACATACTGTTTACATCTAGCTGGAGATTATATCTAATAAAGTACTTTAACTCTTTCACTTTTATAACTCACCCCCCATCCGTAACTTCAAGAACGAGACACGAAACCTCATAGGTGATAATACAATTTCTTTCCGATAGAGACAATGCTGTTAACGGCACAAATCCTGACCTTTTGCATTTAGCATAATTTGGTTAACAAATCCCATATTATCGTATTTTGGACCTCAAAGCGTATTTAAAAATGAGAACTCATACTGGTTGTCAAATGTGAAAATATCAACTTACCTCTCAAGGCCAGGATCGGATACTTTTTGTGACTGCAAACAATACGGGTTTTTGACACCGATACCAGAGGAATATGTAAACCGGTGCTCTCTCAGTTTAAAACCTTTCCTCTGACGGATTACCAGAGTCAAAATATTTTTCAATTGATTCTGATAGAGAGAAAAAAAAAAAGCTTATTAAAAACACGCATTGTTTCAATATAAACCAATACTTGTCCAAGTTTAAATTAAGTCTGAAAATCTAAATCTTATTCTACATAGAGTAATCCAGTTCTCATAAAGGAAAAACAAAAAACAAAAAAAAACTTGTATGTGAAGTATTACTGAAGAAGGGTTTTGAGCCCTAAATGTGTCATGCCGATGTTTTTATTCATCTTAAAGTTGAAATTTAATTTTTCGCTCATTTTATTTAAATGACAGTGCTACATATTTTTTGTTTTGAGAGACAAATCACACCATTTATAAATTGACAGAGTTGAATGACCAGAGGAAAACCCATCCCTTAACCCTCTCATTACCAACCATAGCAAAATCGTCAAATTCATTACGATCCTATCAACACTTAAAACATTTTTTTTAAAGTGTTGATTGGATCGTAATGAATGTGACGATTTTCCTATGGTTGGTAATGAGAGGGTTAAGGGATGGGTTTTCCTCTGGTCATTCAATTCTGTCAATTTAAAAATGGTGTGATTTGTCTCTATGTACTTTTTATTAGTATTATGTGCAGAGTTTTAACAAGTTTACAATAGAAAACCCTACAAACTGTGGAGTGATCCTCGACAACATTGGAGGTTTCCACAATAAGAAGAAAAAGAAGAAGAAGAAGAAGCAGTTTATCATTCAGATTTTATTTTGTAAATCACACAATTTAAAGGAAAATGTTTTATTATACCTATAAAAACGTGACACTATGTTGTAGAGTTCATTTTGCTGATCAATATTATGCATAGAATGTATTTGTTGCTTTTCTGTTTGAGTAAGAAAAAAAACTATTTTTGTGTTGGGTGGTGTGACATTATGGGGAAAATTCTGAAAATGGCTGGTAAGGAAAGGGTTAAGTCAAACTTGACAACTGCAACACTTACCTCTAAAGCCAAAAGCAACAGTTTGACAGCGCTGTCCTGTACATCTGCCAAGCCCGATTCCCATGCACACACCAACATTCTGCCATGAATCATAGCCGTGTCAGGCATCAAACCCTCTCTTGACACAAAACCTGGTCAAATTGAATATGATGAAGATATTGATGATGATGATGACGACTATAATAATGTGATGATGATGACGACTATGATGATCATTACAATGATTTAATGAGGATGTTAGTGATTAAAAACGCTGATCATTCTGTTGACAATTTCAAGCAACATAAAATTATTAACCTTATTTCAATAACATAACCAAAGTAGCTCAATCAAGAACTTTTTGCTTGGGATGACGATGATAACAAATACAATACAATTCTTATACATTTCTCAAACACAGAGTATTTTGATTAAATTAGTCTAGTTGGGGTGGGGAGAATGACTGAGTGGTCAAGGAGGATACCAAGTTCCAGCCCTGCTTTCAGGCGTTTTCGTTTCCTTCTTTGGGTAACATGGATGATTCCTGTTGACATCAAACGTTTGTTCAATGGATTATCTATATTTCTTCATGGAATGCCAAGGCAACAACATCTCATGATGCCAAGCAAAAAGGGTGTAATTCTTTATTTTTTTTAGTCTAGCTTACCTAAAGGTGTCGGACTAGCATCCTCCTCTAGTGCCTTACTGGTAATCTGAGGTACAAAATCCATTGGCCTTGCAGGAGTAAACCGTTGCTGAAGTGGAAAGTGGATAGACTATTTATAACTTCAGTAATAACATCTGCTTCTCCTTCTTCATTTAAACTGACTGACTCAGTCAGTGTCGGTGAGCACTATTGTTGATGTTGTGTATTCAGAATAAAATCATTAAAAAATTGTGGTTCTCTTGACAGTCTGTATGTAGAGCATCTTTAATGGTCTCAATTTACTTCAGGAGCTTAATGCCAATTTAGAGGTATCTAGATGAGCAACAACAACAGCAACAAAAGCAGCACTTATAACTAAAACTATAAACTGTTTTCTGGTCTAAAATTTTTTGAGGAAACAGGAAAATACCTGTTTAAATATCAGAAATGTGTTTGCAAAATATGAATACTGACAATACTCCAGTTCAATCAATTCCATTTTCCCCCCCTTTGACCCCCTCCTGGGGATCGCGAGAGCTTAGATGGTAGAGCATTCGCATCACACGTAAAGGGACCAAGATCGATCCAGTCGACATTTTTTTCTGACCCCCCTGCAGTAATTGGGTAGCTGGGTCTGTTAGATATAGCAGAAAGTACTTTGCGATAGACTAGTGTCCTATCTAAAATACAGCAAGCAATTGCTATTGTCCATTTCACGCTACAGAAACTGGGATAAACTCCAGCTCCATGGGCCCAATGGCCCTGAAGGATTACCCCCCCCCCCCCGACACCTTCCAATCTTTACTGAAATCAATGAATAAATAAATATAAAACACAAGACTGTCTCTAAAATTCCCAGAACCAAACAATCCCATCAAAATTGTTGCAACGTCACTTTTTCGTATAATTTTTACACAAGTTTTTAAAATATAATACATATAGTATGCGCTTGGCTCAGAAGCTCACAACAATACCATCCAGAAGTATAACTATAACGGACCAACACACAAAACTCTGTGTAACCATGAACTTTTATAGTCCGGATAATACAGTTAAGTGAGAAATACTCATAAACATGGATGGCAAAAAACAGTAACAAAGACCAGAGTGACGTCAACTTCGTCTATCTATATTATAATACCTGTAAGTTTCCTCTGCCTCCTGGAGGTCTCTTCTTGTTCTTGGTGGGTTTCTGTGACTTGCTGGTCCCAGGCGCCTCACGAGGAACTACGTATTTATCATTGATGTGAAAGATAAAAATGAGGGAGAAAAGTAAAATATAATAAAAACTAACTAAACTTGAAGGCCTTGAATTTAATAGGTTACACGAAGACTATTTAACGTGAGCCTGTAAGTGTGTGTGTGTGTGTGTATGTGTAGTTTTGCACTTTTTGTTTCAAAAGGTAAAAATAATGATGGGGTAAGATTTCCTACGCACGGCCATCATGGTTAGAGTTATAGTTCTAAAGTTGTGCCTGATCATCGAGTCCCAGGCATCCCAACCCTAACAAAATAAACATTTATTTTGTAGACGTAAAATTAATCACCTGTTTAATAACAAACCTACCAGTCCATTCTTTGGATAAATAATACTTTAATAAATATAAACTCGGGTGAGCAACTCAGTATATTTACTGTTATTGAAGTGGCACCTGCACATGGAACATCTCCCAAATTGAGAACAACATCGAATGTGAAAACCTGGTCTGTTTTAAGTTATGATAAACCGAAGTCCAATCTAAATTACTGTCTTCACAGCCGTTTATTACACTAGAAATCTTTCACTTTAGTTTTCTACCGCCTCACCCCCAATGGGAACGACCCACCGTCGATGACGGGGAGACCACCGTGTGGTTACGTCATAACAGATGTCCAGAACGTGAAAACTGGCCTATATTTATCCCTGCAGGTAGAATGCACCGCTTGGATTTCATTGTCAGTCAGGCTATAGGACAGATTTCGTAAAATCGTTAATTTTTACACTGTAATTGCTGACCATACACTTCTTCTATATTTTTCTATTTTATATGGATATAACGGCCACATTTTCATCTTTAAGACGCAATTATTTTCATTGATATCAAGAAATGGTGAGTATACTTTATTCTTTCTTGAAACATGTATATTTTTCTATTTAAAATTAACCTGAAAAATATTTTTCATTGTTTAAAAAATTCAAATTGATGTTATCTGAGTTTTGTTACCCTAACACATGGTAGTAAATACAAGAGTAATAATCTACTTTTAATATAGCATTTATTTCACCGATTTGTAATGACAGGTTTCTGCACAATGAATGTGTAAACACACCTTGTCTAATTCTTTGTTGGCTAACAAAATAGTCCCGTATTCAGACAAACTCCAGAGACATAAGAACACGAGTCCAATGGTGATGATAACATTGTTGTTGCTGTTGTTGTTTTATGGTGATGATGATGATGATGATGATGATGATAGCGCAGTAATAGTAGTAATCGTAGTAGCAGCAGCAGCAGCAGTAGTAGTAGTAGTAGTAGTAGTAGTAGTAGTAGTAGTAGTAGTAGTAGTAGTAGTAGTAGTAGTACACACACACACACGAGAGAGAGAGAGAGAGAGAGAGAGAGAGAGAGAGAGAGAGAGAGAGAGAGCGTGTGTGTGTGTGTGTGTGTGTGTGTGTGTGTGTGTATAAAACTCATTTACGCACATTTTTAGCACGGAACGATTTTTATTGCATTGAACTTTGAACCTATAACCTTCACACCGATTTGCCAGTCCGTCTTCACGATTCGCACCTTCCCTCGATATTCTTCTACATCGCCCGTTGATACAGTCAACGGGCGTGAGAAAAGAGGGTAGATAGATATATTATGACATCATCAAAAAGCGATGTAATCAAAGGTGGCGGATGATTGTGTAACCTCAAAAGCCCGGTGGACTGCGCTACAATGCCGAGCATTCGAGGGGATATGTGATTTGAGTGGGAGGGGCTTATTTGACTTTGCCGATGACCGACTGGTGGACGATTGAAATTATAAATGTCCTTTTTCAGCAGCCAGTTGGAAATTGGTAATTGTAAACATATGATTGGCACTCCATGGATAGAAAGCAGTTTGGATGTCATGGGATGAAATTTCTGGAGAGGTGGAGTAAATTTGAAATGAATTGAAAGTAATTTGGGGCGTTGTCTAGGTGTCAAATAAGACTCTTGCAGACCGGTGATAAATCAATTTTTTGGCCGCAAATGCTACAGCAATCTTCTTTCTCTATCTTATTTTTGCTAAAAATATTTCAGAGTGGGTATATAGGCGGATTCCATTTTGAATAACGGGCATTTAGAACAATATTTTAAAGGAAAATTATTACGTTATTATTATTAGCAGGCATCTAGGCGATCACTATCGTATTATTACTAACAATCAATAATATTATTATAACTCTTATTATTACAGTTCTTCTTCTTCTTCTTCTTCTTATTATTATTATTATCATCATCATCATCATCATCATCAATATCAATAATAACTAATGATTTTTTTTTCTTTACTCAGATGAATGGTCATACTGAAAACAAGCATTGTCTCAATGCAAATGGACTCTGCCGAATAAGCTGTGAAAGGGCTCAAATGAGATATGTGGTTAAAAAACATTTCATGCAAACTGCTCCAGAATTAGCAAGTGAAGTTCCACCGGTGAAAAAAAAGAAAACAGAACGTTGGTTGATTAATTAGATGCTGTTCCTTAAAATAATCGTGAGGTTTTACGTATGTTAATAAAAAGTATAAAAATATGTTAAGATCTATACAAAGTTCAGAGGAATACTTATAACTTATTTTTACCTATGATTGTCAATTTATTTTAAAATAACAGTTCATTTGATTATCTGATCATTAATCCCCTCCCCCTTTCCGTCCTTTTCAATGCGTTTATCACGATTTTTTATTGTCAAAAAATGGATATTATTTATTTTTTACTACTACTACTACTACTATTATTATTATTTATTATTATTATTATTATTATTATTATTATTATTATTATTATTATTATTATTATATATTATTATTATATTATTATTATTATTATTATTATTATTATTATTATTATTATTATTATTATTATTATTATTATTATTATTATTATTATTATTATTATTATTATTATTATTATTATCATTATTATTATTATTATATTATTATTATTATTATTATTATTATTATTATATATTATTATTATTATATTAATATAAAATAATAATATATTGTTATTATTACAGTGGTGATCAAGAGTAAGATAAATACACTGATATTTTATGATTATTACTAGTATTAGTATTACATCGATATCACGTGTTTCAACTGATTCACAATGATCATTTCTGTTATCCACGATGCTTTGGTTGTTCAATAAGCAGACCATTTTCAACAAATTTCCATTTTAAATAGTATTAGCTATCTGGTCGGCGTCCTTTTTTTTTGTCGCAGCACTGGAGAGAGAGAGAGAGAGAGAGAGAGAGAGAGAGAGAGAGAGAGAGAGTATGTGTGTGTGTGTGTGTGTTTGTGTACATAACATAAAACTAATTTATGCAACGTTTTACCACGAACTAATTATCATTTTACCACCTCAGTTTAATCTCTCATCAGTTCTCTCTGACAATTGAACTTTGAACCTATAACTTTAACACAGCTACGTCATTCCATCTTCACGATTCGCACCTCACCGCGACATTCTTTTATGTTGACTCGTGGTACAGTCAACGGGGTTGAGAGAAGAAGATAGATATTGAGTGACCATCAAAAGCGATGTGATCAAAGCTGGCGGATGGTTGTGTAACATCAAAGACCAGTGACTGGTCTACAAGGCCTATCATATTCGTGGGTATGTGTGATTTGAGTAGGAGGAGCTTTCTTGACTTTGCTGATGACCGAGTGGTGGACAATTGAAATTAGAATTGTCCTTATTCAGCAGCCAATTGGAAATGGGCAATTGTAAAAAGCTGATTGGACGCTCCATGGAAAGAAAGCAGTTTGAGGGACATGGAAGGACAGTGCCGGAGAGCGTGGAGTGGGGAGGAGTAAATTATATTGAATGAATTGATAGTAATTTGGGGCGTTGGGAAGTTAAATAAAACTCTCGGAGGCGACGAGTCAATTCTTTGGCCGCAAATGATTCAGTAAAATTCTTTATTCTTTCTTTCTTTCTATTTTTAATTCCTTTCTGTCAGGGGGACATATTATAGGCGAATTCCATTTTTTTAAAACGGGCATTTCGAAAGCTATTTGAAAGAGAAATTAATGCGTTTTTCCAAAATTAGCAGGCGTTTAGGTGATAGCCACTATATTATTTTCATGAAAATGATCATCATCATCATCATCATCATCATCATCATTATTATTATTATTATTATTATTATTATTATTATTATTATTATTATTATTATTATTATTATTATTATTATTATTATTGTTATTGTTATCCTTATTATTATTGTAATTATTATCGTCATCATCATTATTATTATTATTATTATTATTATTATTATTATTATTATTATTATTATTATTATTATTATATAGTTTACATCTATACAAACGTCAAAGGAATGCATATTACATATCTTTTCCTAAGAATTGTCAATTGCCATAACTAAAATCAGTTCGTTTTGATCATTTGATCAACAAACCCCTACAATTCGGTGATCACGAATTTTTTTTATTGCTGTCAAAAAAGGACATTGCTGTACAGGTGAGCGGATATCTCAACAATGCTTCATTACAAAACGACTTTGATTATATATTTCTACTCTGTGAATATTGATGATTATTGCAGTATTTCTCATTTATTTGTATAAACTCAGATAACTATGTAATTTTTGATTATATCGTTTGAAGTAATTAAAATTTCTGACCCATTTTTATGGTTATTTCCTATAAAATCTAATCCCAAATGATCTACTAAAATTATATCAAATAAAAGTATGTAAACCACCTGTTATGACTCTAAAATATCTTATTGCTACATCTAATAGCATCTTTACTACGCTACTTTGAACTTGAGAAAAAAATCATCAAAATAGGAAAAATTGCTCAGTCTCCCTTTTGGCACAGGCCGTGACTCGCCATCTGTTATGAACTAGCGTCCGGCAAAATTTACCTGTCGAACTAAAGTGAAAGCAGTAAACGGCTGTGTCTTTGACATGTAAATGGTGCTGCTCGAAGCTCAAAGAAATATCAATGTGAAATTGTTTGTTTTTGTTTTTAAGGGTTTTACGGCGCTTGCAACACATTAAGGTCATATCAGCGCCAGTAAAAAGGAAGAAAATAGGATAGTAAAAAGTTCAAGAATTACAAGTAAAGCACCCAAGAAAAGGTAAGACAAAGGGGAATTGGTTCGAATAAGAAACAGATGTAGATTCCAAGAGCACACTGTCAAAGTACTTACTTAGTTTGAGATCACATAAAAGTCTCACCCAGACAACAGCAAAAGATCCCACTAAGAGGAATACACTCAAATTCTTACAAATCATATGTTAAAAATACAAAATAACAATACATAACAGAGAGATGATTTACAAGGAAATAAATATCATCTCCCAAAACTAACCATACATTTGATTGTTTCCCTCTCAGCCCGGGTTTCCGGCCACTGCCTGGACAAAACCAAGTAATTGCATTCCAAGACAGACAGAAAGCAAGTTGGAAAACATATGGGGGATAAAAGACACAGTAAGTGCCTCCCTGCCCACTATGGGAGGTAAGGAACCCCACATTGAATGTAAGCTTCAATTTAATATACGAAAACAGATAAAATGGACGCTTCGGGTTTCCCCTTTATCAACAAAACGGGATGAATAACACTACAGACATCTGAAGTGTTTCATTCATCCTGTTTTGCTGATAAAGGAGAAACCTGAAGGCCCATTTTATCTGTTTTCGTATATTAAATTGAAGCTTATGTTCAATTTCACATTGTTATTTATGTCTTTGACATGTGAAGAATAACAATAAATAAAATCTTACCCAGGGACGATGACAAACTCTGGCATTTGGCCATGAGGGCAAGGAGAAATTCATTGTGGAGGTGAACTATAGTTGGAGTAGGCGGGTGGCGGGAGAGAAAGAGAATATAAAGTTTTTAATAGTGACAAATTAGGGAGCAGGCACTGGTGTAAGAAAAAGATCTGAAAAAGTGTGTATGTATGAAACAGTGCCAGACAATGCAAGAAAGAAAAATACAAGTAAAAAAAAAATACATCTCAAAAAATTAGTTTTGTCTTAACTGGACATCGAACCTTAAACCTCCTGATCACAGGTTTATTGTAGCCGCAGAATTTCCACTTTCCACCAATTTTCTGCAAATTTTGCAATTTATTTATCCATGTTTAATTTTAAATATCAATTTTAAGCTGCTTTTTGTCATCTCTACTGAAAGAGCAATCACACATCATCATCACTACTACTACTACTGCAACAACAGCATCATCACTACTACCACCAAAACCACATTATCATCACTAACACCCACATAACAACAACCACCACCACATCATCATCACTAACACTACTACTTTAAAAACCACCACACCACTATCACCAATACTACAACATGCACAACCACAACTGTAATATTTAAAACCCCGACCCTTGGAATCAGTATTCTAGAAATGTCTTTTTTAAAACAATCCCCTGGAATAAGTATTTTAACTTAAAACCCGGATCCTTGGAAATAGCATTCTAAATGTTTAAAACCCAATCCTTTAAATTAGCATTCTTGAATGTTTAAAAACCAAATCATTGAATGAGCCTTTTAGAATATTTTAAACCAACTTACCTGCGTCACTCCTGAGCAATTTTCGAGCATCAAGGTCAAACTCCTCTTTATCTTTCTGATTACAAAACAGATAAACATATTTGTTAGTAAATTAGTCTGATCAGGATTTTTGTATTTACAATAAACTTCTGAATACAACACGAGACTGTTAAACGTTATTGACAGATATTACTATAATATATGCAAACTACAGGATTCAAACTGGTATTTACGTGAATGCCAAAAAAAGTGAACATAAAGTTAAAATGATCAAAATATGATTATGCAAATGATGAAATTATTCTCCTTAATAAAGGGGGTCACAATAGCTCAGTTGGTAAAGCACTTGATTTACAGATAATGGGGCTGTGATCGATCTCTGATGCAGTGGAGATTTTTTTTCTGAACCTCCCAGTCCCACCCACGTAGCAGTGATTGTGTAGCTGGGTCTGTTAGATCTGGTGGAAAGTACCATTGCAATAGACTGCATTTATCGTCATGTAATAATTAAAAACTTTTTGTTATTGGCTGAAGAAGGGTTTTGAGCCCAAAACATTCCAAGTTTTGTATTTTCTTCTTTATTAAAATCGTAATATTCATTTATATTCATTACTTAATACAGTCAACCGATTCTAGTAGTCATTTCAATGTCATAGTTTATTCAGTTTACAGGCATAAAATCTATTTTTAGACCAATTCACTCTATGACTTGATAAGTTTACTTTACTTAAATTTCTAAAATATGAATGACTTAGACGGGAACAGGTTTAGCATCTTCAGCGAAAGTTTAGTTTTTTAAAGTCAATAATATCAAAATGGAATGAATCACCTCAAGCTGGTATTATAGAGATGCTAAAAAGTGATCACAAATCGAGGACTAGTTTCCCAAAGCTTGTTAAATCATTTTTTCTACTTTTAGAGATTTTCCGTCCATGAGCAAGATTGAAACCTAAGATTTATTGTTGTGCTATGTGGTCTAGTGGTATGACACTCTCTTTCGGATCGAAGGTCCTGTGCATAGTCGAGTCATTGGAAAAGGCTCTTTACTCACATTCTTTCACCGTACTCGGGTGTAAAATGAGTACCTGGTCGTCAATAGCGTGTCTCTGTCTGAAATAATTTTAATACCGCCTACCGTCCCATGCTACATGTGAAGTGTTGCTGTAGTCCAGGGACCCCTTGTAAAGCGCTTTGAGCACGTTTAGTGGCTATTGCGCTATATAAAAGCTCAAGTTTAAGTTTATTCTAAGCATCAGGAATAAAAAAGAAGAATGTCCTCAGATTTGTCTCTTCTTCATCTTCGTCTTTCCCCTCATGCTGTCTTTATGGCTGAAGGTCAACAAGATGCAGGAATGCTGTGGTATTTCCAAGCTCATGCCAAGATCCAATAGAGCTTTGACTATAATGTAGTCTTCTTTAATGTAGTCTTCTGTTTCCGTGATAAAACTAAAATCTCGATATTTCTGAATATTTCTACAAATAAAGAAACCAGTTTTTGGTACTAATTCACTTGAATTAATACCGTTTTGAGATGATCAGTCACAAATACTGTTTAAAATCTCTGGCTCAATTAAATTTTGCAACAATAATCTCAAGCCAATGAATAAAAAAAAGAGGAAAAAAGTCTCTTTGAGGTAAAGATCGATACACAATTGATATTTAGTGTAAAGCGATTTGAGCACATTTTGTGGATATTGCGCAAAATAAAAGCTTTAGTCTTTTGGGGGGGGGGGGGGGGGGGGGGTTTGTGTGCTGGGGATTAACTGGTTCCATCTCCACATTTCTTCAAATTCAGAAAGAGTGATTTTAATTGTTAATAACTGTATATAAACTTCAGCCACTCTTTTGAACATAAATTTTGAGCCAATTTCCAGACATGAACATAATTTTTGTCAGAAGAAGGCCTTTCAAATCTAACTGTAATGCATTAACATTTCAAATGTGGAGATAGAACCAGTTTATCTTCAGCCCAAGATATGGTTACCTTTTTCTTGAACCATGCATTCAAATTTTGAAGATATCTGTAAAATTGAAAATAAAAGTAAATAAATAAATAAACCACTATAATACTCAGGACAATGAAAAAAGCATAGTTGTGTAACCTCTCTTTAAGGACAGAAAAGGAATAATATAATCTTTTTTTTTTTTAACCCAATAGGGTTAACACCATGCCTGAAACTGAAAGAGTTTAAAATTATACTGACTCAAACCCCATGGGATAATGACTGTACCAGTACCATATAAAGTAGAGTGGACTTAAACAGACCTTGTAAAGGGATAAAATAGATAGAAAAATAAAGGGAGTGAAGGTAGTTTCAGCCTTCAGCCTTCCTCGGGTCATATCAAGATAAAACGACAAGGAAGAGACAGAACAACATTTTTTTGTTCAAATATATACTTTACTTTTACTTTTATATAATTTGCGAAAGTAAGGGGCAAAAAGGAGGTGAGAAGAGGGGAGGGAAGACAGAGAAAGAGCAAATATGTGTGTGTGTGCGTGTGTGTGTGTGCAGGGGAAGGAGAGAGACAGATGGAGAGACAAGGAGATGAAATGTAAACCAGAAACTGAAGGCTGGTACTGGTACTGGTGTACATGAGGGAGTTTAATAGAAATTCTAAATGTACCTCACACACTTGAAACCAATGTCATATGAAAGAGCTGGCAACACAGATTACAAAACAGTTTGAATTTTGTTTCTATCTTGATTAGAAATGTAGTTACGGCAGTTCAAAGTCTGAAATTTCAGACCGATTTTTACCCCAAAATTACCATTGCAAAGTTGTGACCGAAAACGCGTGATGTTAATAAAAAATGGTTAAAACAGTCAATATGGAGTTCTTATCATATATTGTATACCAAAATGTTCGTCTTATCGAGGACAATGCATTTACATTAATAAAGAGGAAGATAAACATTTCAAATTAACACATTATTACATTATATGACGCAAATGTTACATAATCAAAAACTCGGCTAGATGTAAGAAAGAATTTGCTCTATCACTTTTGGATTTATCCCCAATATCTCACTGAAACATTTGCAAATAATTACCCTCTTTTAATCAATATATAGAGAATAAAAAAGGGTTTGAGAGTATTTAAATGAAAAGATATAAACATGTTGTGTAATGACATAATGAGTTTATTTTTACCTATGGCAATTTAATTGCATATAAATAAAATGGTAGATTGAAAAAGTTCAAATAAATTGAAACAGATTCCCTATTATAATTAGAAGGAAAGTTCTGGCTTTTAATACTTTAAAAAATTCTGCTGAACCACTTTGGGTTTATTGCTATTACATCATTTGAACTGTCAATTAATATAATTTTATCCCCCCCCCCCCCCCCCCCCCCCCCCCCCCCCTCTCTCTCTCAATGTATGGGGTGTCAAAACTAATAGAACTTCTTACCATAATAATTATTAAGGCTAAGGCCTTTAAAATATGGATACAAATGATAAACATATCTAAACATATGGGAAAGAAACTTGATGACTTGATGGCATAGTAAAATAAAATTAAATTAAAGCAATTGGTATTTTTAAAATATCGATATTATTAATATCGGATTTCACAAAGAGAGAAATATACGAACTTTTAAAACAAAAACTACAAAATGCCTATAAATAAAGTTGAAAGTATGTATTCAAAATAAAAACATAGTAAATAATAGTACTGAAAATATTATGGACTAAATTTAACATAATACATAACTAAATTTAAAATATCGATATGAATATCGATATCGCCCGGTAGCCATGATGAGAAGATAATGTAAACAAGGCATTTCGGCGCAGAGTTAAAAGGTGTCTGCGCATCGATATAGAGCCCTGAAATTTGGCATGAATAAAGTTTAGATGTTATTCTAAAAAAAAGCGTTTAAATTTTTAAAACACACGCAGTAAATAAAAAAATAAATGCATTTGAAAATTGCCAAATTTTAACTTCATATAACTTCTGGAATTATTAATGGATTTTTCCTTAATTGGCACCATTAAATTTAAAAGGAAATTGAAAGACGAAAATAATGATACCAAAATATCTGCGATATTCCTCTTTATAACGAAGTTATGCATCTTTAATTGAACCCCCAAAACGCGAACGGCAATTTCCAGTCACAACTTTCCTATGGGCGAGTTGGGTCAAAATTTGACTGCCACTGCTGCTGCTCACTAAACTGCATCGCAATGATAAAAATTAAGCTGAACAGGGGAAAAGAGGCATCCCTGAAATGTCAGTTGACATTCATTCGAAAACTGAACCTTTACTTTTATTAGCGAGTGATCTGATTCTATTAAAGTTCAAAACCAAAACAGTATAGAGGGTCTAGTAACTGTTAAGTCAGTTCAAGTAAAAAAAAGTAAAGTGTAAAGAGTAAATAAAGTAGAAGAGGATGCAAATGCAAACGAAAGTGAAAAGGAGGCGAGAGAATTAAAATTACGTCTTACAAACTCATTGAATCGCCTAAAACATCCGAAAGGTGTTTCCTTGCTATATTTAAATCTGAATTCGAAGCCATAATGATTCTCTTTTTGTCTTGCACAACTTTTCTCACGGCACCATAAAGTTAGTGATGCAGAGCTCCAGCTGAGTGAGTAGGACACAAACAAATCAGGGTTGCCAGAAAATATTCTTGAAATAATCCAAACCTTTATGAAAAATAATCCAGATTTCGAAAAAAAAATCCAAATGTGAAAAGGGTGAAAAATTATTTTTAGTCATTGATTGCCAAGAAAGAAGTAAGTAGGAAAATAATGTATTGCAATCCTTTCCCCGTTCCATTACCTAACACGTTTTTTTTTTTTTGGTTTTGGTTTTTTGTTTTTTTTTCCACCTGCGTCAGAATCCTGCCTACGTGTTTGGTGACAAAGCTGGTTGTAATTTTGATAGGGAATTATCTATTGGTAATAAATTCCTATTTTTTTTTTTTTTGGTCTCAAATTCTTATTTTCTGATCATCAGATTCCACTTTTTAAAAAAATGTGAAGTGTTGTCAGGACTGTCTACAGCAATATCTGAATTAGCTGCTTTGGATGTGCTTGCTTTTGGTGTATTGGCGTTTACAGTTATTGGAGTATACAGTTTTGGATTCAATTCGCTGGTTCATACTTATTACAATAAAAGCTTTGCAATATTTGTTGAATAAAACCATGTCACTGCATATTCTCACTATGATCTCTTATGTACTCAATTATAGTCGATTCCTTGGTTTTATTTTAATGTTGGTAAATTAAAAAAAAAAAAAACATCCATTGAGCTACTGCATTGCTAACTGGTATCAGCTCCCACTCCCCACACCCTATTATCCCAGTTTTTCATATAGTCCACCAGACCTTAAATCGGATCTCCGCCGCCCATAGATTAACCCCGCTGGTGGGAAATACTTCGGCACACCGGCTCCTATGTCTCAAACAGGACCAAGGTACCGTCGTACAACACCAGGTACAAATACGCGATCTTCTGTACCTGTACCGGCGACCAGGCAGGATGCAACGACCTAAGCCTTCCCAACCACGACAGCGGTCGAAGCGCTGCGCGTTTTTAGCGGCATAGTCTTCTGGGTCTAAATGACTCCTTCCTGCCAGGAGTTTTCTCCTACCTGTCATTGTCAGGAGTCTTGGTTCCCACTCTGGCCGCACCGTTGGTTTGAGTCACTGGCTCCTCCCACCCTCAAAGGAGATGCCTAGTTCTCACATCTAGGTCTCATACATCTCCTACCTTCTAGGTTTTGCCTAGTTTCCACGATTGAGCCTCGTACGCCTCCTTCCAGCAAGGAGGTGCCGCCCTCTCATTCTATTCGGGCGCTAGGCTGGATCGCCATTCCGTTCGTACCTACCACGTCAGGTCGACGAGAGACGCCTGAAATCGGCCGACTCCCGGGATGGTCTAGTGACGATTAACCTCTTAGCCTCTGCCACTAGGTAAGCACTTAAGCGTCCCCGCCATTGTATAGAAACATACGTCAAGGCAATTATGTATTAGAGGCGACTAACAGGTACGACAATGCGTTGTTTGCCAAGTCCCAAAATGACTCATTATGCCTCACTCCAACTCAAGATCTCTCTGCACCCAATACAAGTCCCTGTTTTGAAAAAGCTGGCTGTTCTGCCCAATGTTCAAAAACAATTTTCCTGTACTATTCTTCAATCTTTGACACTGACTGATCCCGAAAGGCACGAAGAAAAGGCAACTTCTGAAACTTTCGCCCTTTTGCTTTTGCCTAATTCAAAATGACGGTAGGATTAAGTTTAGAAAGATTTTGAAATGTGTTTCTGGATGATGGCATTCGAAGCTCTAGCTGGGAAAGGGCTTCTTCAAAGACATCCATCCATCTTCTGTTGAACTGTTCAACATCAGGGATGATTTCCTGAATGGTGGTAAACGTATGTGAACTTTATGAGTAAAATTGTGCACGAAGTCTACGTCTTCTAGAATTCTATATCAGTCTTGAGTAACCGCTGATAAAAGCAGGTGTACACATCAACATTTCCTAGGATTTCTTTGATTAACACCAAAACTTTGCAGGTCAGCAGATAGATCACTTTTTATTTTAGCAACCAAATATGTTGAACTAGACAATTTACTTAATATTATAAGAGGAATAGTAATCAAAATTGGTTTATAAAATGTGTTATTGCATGAGAGAAATATACAATTTTGAAAAATTTCTTACAGGCAAAATAATCCAACAATAATCAAAAAATCCAAACTTAAAATGAAAATCCAAAGAGGTGAAAAGTAATCCAAAAATAGGCAGTTTGAATAAAAAATAATCCAACCTGGTAATCTTCCAACAACTCGGAAATGAGAACTCTCTTGGTCAACAAAATACAAACAATACACCTACCTTCGAATATCGTTGTTTTGTTTTGTACTAGTTCTAGACGTCTACCCAAACTTGGAAGGGAACAGGGTTGCCAGTTTGGCATTTTAAATGCCAGATTCCAAAAATCTGGCATTTTTGAAAACCGTTTGGCATTAGAAAAATCATTTGGCATTTGGCATTTTCATTTGGCATTTTCTTTTCTTGTATATTATACTTCAAATGACACCTTTTCTTAATTATTTCTAAACGCGTAAACACAAATCTCTTCACATCGGAAAACTTTGCTATTAAAACTCGCACCCTGAACTAGCCCTGCCTCCCTCAGATATTCACTCAAATTCAGCCCTCGACAAGTATCCTCGTAAGTTTTCTGGGAATCTCCTGCAAAACTCATGTATATTTGCGTCATGGTCGCCTGTTAACTTTCACTCCACTTAGTAGTCAGTAGGTAAAAAATTACCCCAATAGGAAATTTAGTATAATTCAAAAAAAAAAAAAAAAAAAAAAGACAAGAAAACACGCAAGCCACCAGGATATGATAGTAAATTGTCTATCAAAAGTGAGTAGTTTTCTTAGTGGGGGTGGGAGTCAACAGACTTTGGCATTTTTTTGAGTGTTTTGGCATTTTTGAGTCTTCCCCTGGCATTTTGTTGAAAAATGATCTGGCAAACTTGGAAGGGAAATAATCGCTATAAAGTTGACGCCGTAGTAAATGGATAGAGTAAAGGTAGAGCCAGAGCGGGACATTGAAAATACAAAACTATTTAAAGTGGATATATAAAAATTGTTGCGCTCATAAAGTTATCAAGAATTGGACCGTTTTTGAAGAATGGAAATTGAGCGTGGCTGGAATTTTCTCGAATGGGTTCTTTTTAATGGATTTGTAAGTTTTTGTCTCACTCTTAATCTTACTCTTGACTCTTACACTTACAACTTACACTTACACTCTTACTTACTCTTTCTTTCTCTTTCCTAGTTAGTCTTATTAACTTACTTTACTAAACTCACTCAATCATCAATCTATTCACTTTGACATTTTCACACCTTTTCGCTATTCTCACCCCTATATTAGCCAACAGGTAGGCTTAGTCTAGCCCCCGCCCCTCCTCGCTTCTCTCCTCACCCCTGTATTAACCAACAGGTAGGGCTAGCCCCTTCTCGATATTCTCAACGATCATCGTCCTCTCTCTTGTGACTGCTTTTTTTTTAGTAGTACTGGACGCATGGAGTTTGAGTTATGGATGGCGAACATACATGTCATGTATTTAGAATGTAGACTGGATGGGCTTGAGATATGAGAATCATGTTAATGTTGGAAATCTACGGTAGTTAATAGTTAGAATAGCGAGAAGGTGCCACTACCGCTATTCTCACCAAGCAGTGGCTGCCAGACCAGTAAACTGAACATCCTGGTTTGGAACCAGTTTCTCCCGTATGACCCGAATCTGAAGTATCTGGGGGTTGTACTGAACAGTGGCCTTACCTATTGGGCTCATCTCGAAGGTGTTGCCAGGAAGATTACACAACCAGTCTGAGGAAGCTGGAGGGAACGACTTGGGATGCTGATCAAGCACTTCTGAGGACTTCCTCCCCAACACTTTATGCTATTCCACCACAGAGTATTGCTCTCCAGTCTGGAGTAGGAGCAAGAATGTTGAGAAAGTTGGTGTAAAACTAAAACTTCGCAAGTCCATGCACATAGTGTTGGGAACGCTGGCAACAGTAAATGGGGAGAATGGCGCCCGATAATGGCAGCAATCAAGCTCCCCGATGTCCAGGGAGGGGGAGATGATTACAACAACTAGAGAGGGGAAGTGGGGAAACCATGTCCCTGTTTTGAACCAAAATAAGTCCCACAACCCTTGTACTTGGCTTCCCTCAGCAGTCTGGGTGTACCTGAGCATATGGATGGTAGAAGAATAGTGTTTTGAAAAGACAACATCAAAATTACCAAATGCATATTCTACAAGAAGAAGGATGAATATTCATCACTTGTTTTATGACAGTAAAATAGAAATATATTTTCAACTACAATTGGACTAATATAATATATTAAAGGTCACCACAAAAGTATAGCTTTTAAATTATTTTAAGAAGTCTACAGCTTTAATTGAATTATAAGTTTAATTGTTTTCTAACACAGTTTTGCCTTCTCTGTGTTATATTTTATTGGCACTCATACACATAGAACAGATCAACCCATGTTCAATGATTTTAATGGTCACTCATTTGACCAATTCAACTACCACAGGTCAGCCTTCTTTGTATATTGAACACCCGTACAAACATCATAATCACACAATACAGTGTATGCTATTTTTTTCCAATCCTTAATGTTACAATACACAACTGACCTTGCGCTATGAGATTAGAATAGAAAAATGGTTTGCGGCCTGCCATGGGTGAGTATTTTTCACTGGACAACCAAGACGGCTTGTCATTACAAGATAGGTTTGAAACAGGTTTGAAAATAAACAACTCATGGTCACCTTAAGCTCCTTTTCCCACTGAGACTTAGGGTCGTTCTACAGTTATGTGAAACTCATCGTTCATGAATGCACACAACTGTCTTTCTCTTCTGATGATATGCTCTGAAAGGAGTCTCAATGACGAATAAGATCCTATCTCAAGGGATGTAAGAAAAGCAGATATGGGCCGTGTCGAGAATGTGAACGGGTGTTTTGAAGAGGTCTATGAGGGGATGTGAAACATCACATCTGGGTCTGAAAAAAAAAGTATCGAGAAAAAGCAACAAATTGCAGATGCTAAGTGGATAGTTGAATAATATTCCACCATGACTGCTTCGAATGGAGGCAGAAGAGCAAAGCAAAGAATATCAAGGATAAAGCATACAAGGGATTTAGCCAGAGAATAGTAAAAATGTGGACAAGTTGACCATCAATAAGAATGATACTGGCAGCACATACATAGACATATGCAAACAAACACTCACACACAAACACAGATGTACAGGATGAGTCACCAGTTGAAAGATGGTCACTCATAAAATCTTGATTTTTTACCGCAATAAAAAATGCCTCAAGTAATTCTCTTTACAAAGATCTAATGCATGGTGTGAAAGATGAGAAGATCAACTTTTCATTGATACCATTTTATCCCTATAGATAGGTCGAAGTTGACGTCACTCAGGTCTTTGTTATTGTTTTTTGCCATCCACGTTTATGAGTAATTCTCACTAAACTTTATTAACCACATTATAAACGTTCAAGGTTACATACAGTTTTGTGTGTTGGTCCGTTATACTTCCGGATGGCAATGTTGTGAGCTTCTTAGCCAAGCGCATACTATCTATAGATTCATTAAAAAATATAAATATCTTAAAGTGAAATTGGGCGAAAATTGTGGATTTTCAGCTTTGTTTCACAGAAAACGGCTGATCTGGAATACCCGGTAAGACGGGAACCTGTCTCTATAAGTTTTTTTTCATTCTGTAGGACTGTACTTCAGCCTAAACACCAACAATGGCTGCCACATTCAAAAACTCTCTTCGTCCTTGAATAAAATGCTCAGAATTGAGTCAACTTCAAATAAAATTTATTTTGGATCAGATTTTATAAAGAAATAGGATTTTTGGGGAGTGTAATGTTAAGTGAAAAATAAAATAGCGAAATATAAAAGTTATAACAAATGACATCTAAGAGGATTGGGGGGGGGGGGGGGGAGTCATTTGATAAACGAAACTGCATTTATCCAGCAGCTTTAGAGTTGTCTTTTCCTGGTTTCCTAGCTTTATCCAAAATCCTCTGTCCCCAACAGGGATGAATAATTTGTGCTGCACTGTATGTTTTTTTTGGTATTAAAAAAACAAAAACACAATGTAATCACTTTGATGTTGGGGAGTTTCGTCATGAAGCCTCTTTTTTATATTTAAAAAAAACCCCTAAAACATCAACAATCATAATGTTTTATCTTTACGTCATTATTTATTGAAGTTTAACATCTCTGCATTTTTGTTTTCCTGTCTGTGATATGAAATGTTTGATTTTCATTGGTTGATTTTTCTCTACACCAAACAGGAATCATCCCAATGGATTCCTATCTCTCCAAGTGAGGATTTGAAATCCAGTATTCTGGCATGCTCTGGTATGATAGACCTCTTGGAGGAATGGCTGTATGAGAAAATCTTCCAGGACCTCAACAAGCGAGTCAGACCCCAATTCTGGAGTTATTTTGAAAATCGTAATGGAACAGACTACAGTTCAACTTTTGGAGAAGCCATGGGTTACCTTCATGGTAAATGAATGAAATAGAATCAAAATTTGTCTTTAGAGAAGAACATCCAAGGGAAGACTGGAGAATAACTTAGCCATCAGTTGCAGTACTACACCATATATAGTGGTCTTGAGCGAGATCATTTGGCCAAGGTCACAGGGCAGTTGGAGTCAAACTCTGTAAAGCAAAAGCGTACTGCTGAGCTGATAGTGAATATTAATCATTAAATGTAACTTTTTCGTCTAACGTGAACTTTTCCTACAAGGCTATCATTTTTACAATTTGTTTTTTTGTTTGTTTTGTATTTTCTCTTGATTAGCTGTGGTGTAACGCTTGGCATGGGACCAGAATGTTCCAGAGTCCTGCTGTGGGAGGCATCAGGTTGGGTGTCTTCTCTCCCCCTATATCTGTTTTCCAACTTGCTTTCTGCCTTTATATTGGAATGAAAATACTTTTTGTTTTGTACTGGGCAAAGTCCTTGGTTGAAAGTGAAACAGTCAAATGTGTAAATGTAATTTTGGGAGATGACATTTTTTTTTTCTCCATGTAAATCATCTCTCTGTTATTACTATTATGTACTTTTATATTTTCTGTTTTGATTGTAATAACAGTAACAAAAAGTCTTTAGAGAAGAAACTCCCTTGAGCAAGTGCATAATGGTTTCTAAGTATTTGAGTTTACACCTCTTACTGGGACCCTGTGCTTATGTCTGGATGAGAATTCTCTTGGAATTTACATCTATTCCATCTGAACGATCCCCCTTTGTCTTAATTTTCTTATGTGCTTCTATAATTTTTTGACTATCCATTTTTCTTCCTTTTTACTGGCACTAAAATGACCTAAACGTGTCAAGCGCCGTAAAACTCTTAACTCACTCAACCCTAACACCGACTATACCCGTAGTTTTTCTGAGTTACTTTTACCCATTCCTATTTATTACATTTTTCTGATACAAATTATAGGCGTAGTATCAAACTATTGTTTTTAGTTTTTGCATGTTAATGATTGTTGAATAAAACTATCTATGTGCATGCTCATTTTTAATACATTTTCCAATTTTGAAAAAAAGCAAAAGTCTCTAGGATTGAGTGAGTTAAAGGGAAAGCTCAGTCCTCTCAATATAATTAGGTCTCAAGTCCTCGAGTCTTTTTTCCTTATCATTGTTTTATTCAACAGTGTGTCCACAAAGTACTAGTTCACGGAGGACTTTCTTTTTATTCATTTATGCTTTAGTTTTGGAGATTTGGTTGAATGATACTTTTCTTCACTAAAGAAGAGATTGTGTGTTTGTAAAATACTATTTACATAGTGGAAAACTGTCCTGATTTGGCAATCTGAAAAAAAATTTAAGATAAAAAATGAATTGGACTGTTTATTTGCATGTCCCAGGATTATGCTTTTTTGACTAGCAAATTAAAACAAAGAACAGAAGAAAAAAGCTTTAAATCTAGATTATATTATATTATATTATAGTCCGAATATACTGCTGTTTTGCGTCATGTGCATTCGAGTGTCCCGTTTTAACTCTTAGAACAGTTAGCTGCTTTGTATTCAAATCTCAACTAAATAGAATTGTTTTTTAAAAGGCAATATGTATTGTTGTCATATACCCAGACTTTATGTGCACCCTGTAGAATATTACGATTTACTCTTTTACCTTACTTATTTCAATGTATCCACAGGAGTCTATAGTAAACGCTATATGGTGTCAATCAAGCGTCTGCAATGGATTCAAAGTTTGGCTGCATCAGCACCAGCAACGAGTATCCGAGATGTGGGTCCAGTGAGACCAGCATCTGCTTCAGCTTTCACACCAGTAAAGGCTAGTGTAACTTTTGACAGGGATCATGTTGGGAGGTTGCAAGGGCCGCGAAAGCTAAATCCACTCTTTGGTTCATCAGAAGATGATAAGAAAACTACTGATAGCAAAGCTAATAATGGTGATAACAATTATCCAAGACGTCATAGTGTCACTTTTGAAAAAGGTACCAAAGGTGGGCCAGCTGAAAAGGAGGAGGAGGAGAGCATAGAAGATTCAATGGATGATGGGAAAGGTTGCAAGGATATGGACGGATCTTATGTAGATGAAAAGAAAATAGCTGGAAAGTTGAATTTTTCAGATGTTTCAGCCACACCTGCTGCCACTGCTGTTGGTGCCTCAAGCATCTTGTCGAAGAATCATCAAAGATTGGGGCAGATCCTGCGAGATGAAGAGGAAGAGGAAGACATGGAATCTTTTATCCGATCTCCAATTGGTGGAAATAAAAAACTAATGGCCTCTAGCCATATGACAGGAGGAACAAATTTCACTTCGTCCAAGTCACTTTTCCCTGGAGTGCGACAACAGCAAGAACCTTCGTCTTTCAACTCATCCACAGCAACACTTCGCATGATGAGTCAAACATCTACCCCAGGGTTTGCTCTGCATCACACACCAGGGTCTATTACTCCCATAGCTCAATCAGATTCGGACACACCGTTTATTTCATCCCAAGGAGTTGTCTCTGACAGTGAAGAAACTCCAATTACCTCTAAAAATAATGTCAGGAGAAGTTTGCCACAATCTCAAGTTTGTGCTGCTCCTGTTTTCGCCTCCGAAGAGAATCTTCCAGATGCTTCATCTGTGTTTGGAGTTTCCTTACCATCAAGGCCTGTTCCTGGGCTGAGCGTCCGATGGCCGAAGGATGATTCTGACAGCCACCAATCTCGGGTAAGTTTTTTTTATTGATAATTTTCATCATTTAGTTTTGCTGCTTCATAGAATATTTTATAGCTTAAGCCATACTGATGATTGTCTTTATATTTTTTTTACATTGATTACTTTTTCTTTCAGTGATAGGAATCACTCTAGGTCTCCTTGAAGACAGTTTGATCCAAGTCTGTTCAGTGCTTTTTTTTAGCAAACTGAACAGGCTTGGATCAAACTCTCCTTAAGGAGACCTAGAGAGATTCCTATCACTGTAAGGAAAATTCTTTTTTTTTTTTTTCTTTTGCCAGTATCAAATAAATTTTCTTTGAGTATTAAATAATTTTTAAAAACTTGAGCTTTTATATAGCATAATATCCACTAAACATGCTCAAAGCGCTTTACAAAGGGTCCCTGATCAACAGCAACATGTAACACATAGATCCAGACATGACGCCCGTTAGGTGATGTGACAATTTTTTCTGACAAAGACAATGCTGCTATTGGCCAGATACTCATTTTACACCTGATTGCGTTGAGACAATGTGAGTAAAGAGTCTTCCCGAAGGACTCAACAATGCACTGAGTGAGGCTCGAACCCAAGACTTTCCGATTCGAAAGCGCGTGTCTTACCACAAGACCTCATAGCCTTTGTTTAGCAATTTTCAATTGATTAGTGATTGATGGCCAAGTATTTAAGGCAATACTCTGTGACTCGGGAAGGGGTCCTGAATCAATTTCAGTCAGAAGCTTTATATATTTATTTCCCAGTGATCATTTAGACAACATGGTTGATTTCTGTTCGGATTATCTGTATTCATTCATGGAATGCCAAGTACGTTTTTTGTTCATTTGTTTTTTTTGGGTTTTTTTTTTTTTTTTCTTCTTGGTTATCATGTAAACTTATTTCTATTTTCAGCTGGGCACCATGATGCGGGCTGCTCTCTTCTATACATTTCCTGAACAATTCCTACGGTATGTCCAAGCCTTCTATACCGAGGCTTTTGACTCACACAAGAAAGGCAGGGATCCAGAAGAGTCTTCAGGTAAATAATTCCTAACCTTTTTCTTAACTGTTTTCAACCTGAGTAGCATTGGAGTTCAATTTATTCACAAGCATCAAATTCTTGACAATTTCAATATTGTAGAAGTTGATCATAATTATACTTGAAATAATTTATAAATAGCTCCTTTTATCAAGAAGTTGAGCATTATTATTTCATGGTTTTTGTTTTCAAAAGTTTTAGGGCTCTCTTCCACCACTTTGGTAGCTCAACAGATTATAAAAAAAATAAGTAGGATTTGGTGTCTGTAATGTTTTGTTTTGATAACTGATAAACTGAAAACTGTGATTTCATATGATTAATTTGTAATGATTTATTAATTCGAAAAAAAATAATATTCATTTGATTATGTCTTTCAGATCTTGAAGAATCAAAATCGAGAAAACAAGAAGTATTTGAACAAGTAAACAGACATATGTAAGTGTGAATTACATTGGCATAAAAGTAGAGACGCCACCTAAACAAATACGTGATTGTGGGAATCTCCGCTTTCTTTTTCTTTTCTTTTTATTTTTTTTCTTTTTTTTTTTTTCATTTTTCACCTTCCCCTCAACCACTTCCTCCCTCAACCTCTTACTTTTCCATTTCCTCCTCCTTTGTCTTCTTCTTCTTCTTCTTCTTCTTCTTCTTCTTCTTCTTCTTCTTCTTCTTCTTCTTCTTCTTCTTCTTCTTCTTCTTCTTCTTCTTCTTCTTCTTCTTCTTCTTCTTCTTCTTCTTCTTCTTTTTCTCTTCTTCTTCTTCTTCTTCTTCTTCTTCTTCTTCTTCTTCTTCTTCTTTCTTCTTCTTCTTCTTCTTCTCTTCTTCTTCTTCTTCTTCTTCTTCTTCTTCTTCTTCTTCTTCCTCTTCTTCTTCTTCTTCTTCTTCTTCTTCTTCTTCTTCTTCTTCTTCTTCTTCTTCTTCTTCTCCTCCTCCTCCTTATAGTGTCGACATCCATAAAAAAATAAAATATGCAAGAATGTTATTTATTTTGTAGAGCTTTTATAATCCGAACAAGAAATTTGATTTAGCTTTAAATCTGTCTGAAAATCTGCTCATTTTGAATAATTTCTAATAAAGAACTGTTATAGCTTCCCTGGCTAGAAATACTAATTAATTCTTAAGACTTTCAATTTTTATTAGAATGTGGATTTTTGTAGGCAGGGATTTAAGCGAAGACATCTAGTCATCTAGCATGCGTGCAATGTTGTCAAAGGAACAATTGCAGTATTATAAATAACAAGATCGAATTTTAAGATTCACATGGCAGAATTAAGCTTAGTTATAGTTTTCATTTCCATTCAAACAACGTAACTTAATGTATCTTCTAGGTGGGGTTCCTGAGCTCTCATAGTGGGCAGAGAGGTACTTACTGTATCTTCTATCCCCCTGTTCCTGTTTTCCAACTTGCTTTCTGTCTTTGTCTTGGTATGAGATTACTTGGTTTTGTGTCCTGGCCCTGGCTGGATGCCCTTGCTGAGAGGGAAACAGTCAAATGCATAGTTAGTTTTGGGAGATGATATTTTTTTCCTTGTAAATCATCTCTCTGTTATGTATTGTATTATGTTTTGTTTACATAATTTGTAAATGTGTGAGTGTATTTGAACCAATTCCCCTTTGTCTTACCTTTTCTTGGGTGCTTTAATTGTAATTCTATAACTTTTATATAACTGATATGACTTTAATGTGTTGCAAGCGCTGTAAAACCCTGAAAAACAAACAAACATAAATGTATCTTCATATTTTGAAAAGATAAGAAGATTACCCACGCAGGTGATGATATATTAAGATTTTCCTCTTCAAAACTTTCATATTTTGTATGCTATTGGTATATGAAAAATAAATAACGTGAGGGCATATAAATAATAATAAATAAATGAGCTTTTATATAGCCAATATCCACTAAATGTGCTCAAAGCACTTTACAAGGGTCCCTGGCTAACAGCAACACTTAACATGTAGGATGAGACATGACATCTGTTGGGTGATATTACAATTTTTTCGGACAGATGTTGACGTCCAGGTACTCATTTTACACCTGAGTGTGGTGAGAGACTGTGAGTAAGAACCTTTTCCAAGGACTCAACTATGCGCTGAGTGAGGCTCGAACTCAGGACCGTCCGATCCGGAAGCGAGTGTCATACCATAAGACCACATCGCCGTACATGAAGTCATTGTGTTGCATCATTTTTTCCTGCTCACATTGTAAATTTATTTTTTTCCAATTACGCTTGTAGAACTTTTTAAAAAAATAATTTATTTCTCTGTTTCTTCAACTCATTATTCTTAATTCTGTTTTTTAAATTTTATTTCTCCTGTTTCTTCAACTCATTATTCTTAATTCTGTATTTCAGGGAAAATATGGGTTTAATGGAGAGAATAGCCAGTTCAGCTGTCACTGAAATCGTTCACACCCAGATAGAAAAACAAATAGCAGAAGAGTGCAAAGGGAACTTTGATGCCAGCTACATGACAGAACTGGAAGAAGTAAGCAGGTTTGGTTGATTCAGGGTTGAATTTCATTGAACACTTTGGTTTTTAGTGACTTGTGTCAATGGCCAAGTGATTAAGGTGTGACGTGGAAGGCCTCGAGTTTGAGCCTCACTTCAGGCACTTTTTTTTAAACCTTAGGCAAGATTATTAACCTCAATTTGCTCACTTTTAACCACAATTTGATGGATTATCTATATTTTAACCAATTTGTGTTTAAATACATTAAATTAATTGCCTCCCATAGTGGGCAGGGAGGTACTTACTGTGTCTTCTATCCCTTTATATCTGTTTTCCAACATGCTTTCTGTCTTTGTCTTGGAATGAGATTACTTGGTTTTGTTCTGGCCCTGACTGGGAGGGAAACAGTCAAATGCATAGTTATTGTTTTGGGAGATGATATTTTTTTCCTTGTAAATCATCTCTCTGTTATGAATTATTATATTTATTTTGAATGTATAATGTAAGCATTTGAGTGTATTCCTCTTTGTTGGATCTTGTGCTTGTGTCCAGATGGGACTTTTAGATGATCTCAAACTAAGTATATTGGTCGTATGCTCTTGGAATCTACATCTGATCCCTATTTGTTCCCAGTTCCCCGTTGTCTTACTTTCTCTTGGGTGCTTTAACTGTAATCCTATAACTTTTTACTATCCCATTTTCTTCCTTTTTACTGGCGCTGATATAACATAAATGTGTTGCAAGTGCTGTAGCACCCTTAAAAGCAAAAACAAATTAATTGCTTTAAACTCCTTTATGTACTAACTCTGGCAACAAAAATTCGTTTTAAAGAGGTTTATTGAATTAAAGATCTTTATATAATTGTCAATTAGGACCAAAAAAATGTGTATTTCTACGAAATTATTTGGTAGTAGTTGACAGGTTTGATGTAAGACATATTTATGCTAGTAAACGAGCTTTGAAATCATGGTTTTCACAATGAGGAAATATTAAAGTTTTTCTTTTTAGATATGAAATAAAAGTGCTAAATTCTGTGGTAAAATATGAAAAAGTGGCACAATTGTTTTAAGTTGGCAAGTCTCATTGTAGATTTAGATGTCGTTTACATTATATTATTATTATTTTGATATAGAGCCAGTATCCACGAATAGTGCTCAGATGTGCTTCACAATATTATCACACAAGTTCATTCATTCAACTACAAAATCACCACAACAGTCACACACATATCTTGTTCGAAGTTAACATATGTCGACACATGTCGACTTTGAAGTCTGCTCTTGAGAACAGACTTTTACATCCTGGTAACAAAAACTTATTATTTGTTTTGTTAACATTATATATTGTCTTTTATTGCATTGATTCAAATTTCAGTGGCTGGACCAGTCAGTTCTGGGCTGGTTGACCAGAGTCTTAGATTGTAATAAGAAAGCAAGAGGTCATGTGATCGCTGCCGGTATCAAAGCATTCAGGGATAGGTTGTACCACTTCCTGTACGAGACCTACGCCAGGTCCCTGATTGGTCAACTGTTTGACATCATCATCGACTACCCCGACTCCAAACCTGCTATCTTGGATCTGTGCACATGCCTGGAGAAAACAGATTTAAGAGCTGAACTTGTGTCGACTTTGAAGTCTGCTCTTGAGAACAGACTTTTACATCCTGGTAATGAAAACTTATTCATTGTTTTGTTTTGTTTTCATTTTTTCTTTTATCATATTTTTACTATCATTCCTATTATTATTATTATTATTATAAATACTACTACTACTGCTGCTACTACTACTACTACTACTACTACTACTACTACTACTACTACTACTACTACTACTACTACTACTACTACTACTACTACTACTACTACTACTACTACTACTAAATAATAATTATATTATTATTATTTATTATTATTATTATTGTTATTATTATTGTTATTATTATTATTATTATTATTATTATTATTATTATTATTATTATTATTATTATTATTATTATTATTATTGTTATTATTATTATTATTATTATTGTTATTATTATTATTAATATTATTATTATTATTATTATTATTATTATTATTATTATTATTATTATTATTATTATTATTATTATTATTATTATTATTATTTTGAATATTTATTTATTCATTCATTTCAAGAGTAATATCATTCTTTGGTAATAAAATGTTTCTGATTTGAATACAGAAAACAGTATTGGACAGCATGGCTAAGCAGTGCAGTCTTTGCTTCATACCCAAAAGGTACTGAGTTCGAATACCCACCATGCTGTGTGGCCTTGAGCAAGTCGCCTGGGTTATTCCAGTATTCCCTTGGAATAGACCCTAGAGACAAATTTCCCTTATGGGATGAATAAAGGGAAGGTTATTTATATTATTCCATTGCCTATTATTGATGCTTTCTTTTCACATGCTTTTCTTCCATTTCATTCCTTAGGTGTAAATACAGCAGACATTCTGACTGCATACATTGCTGCTATTAAAGCTTTACGGCTTCTGGAACCAGCTGGAGTCATTTTAGAACTTGTGTGTGAACCAGTCCGAAGATATTTGAGGTAATTCCTTGTTGAACTTTTTTTAAAAAAAAGATTTATAAATTGAATTTGATGACTGACGAGATTACTTTCCAAACCATGTCTCTATCGTCAAACAACAGCACAGTCAAAGGTAGCTGTTTCCAGGATAAAATGAATTACATAAAAAAAAACTTGAGCTTTTACATCTCCCAATATCCACTTAATGTGCTCAAAGCGCTTTACAACGGGTCCCTGACCAACAGCAACATGTAACATGTAGAACGAGACATGATGCCTGTAAGGCGATATTACAGTTTTTTCCGACAGAAACAACGCTGGTAACGGCCAGGTACTCATTTTACACCTGAGTACAGTGAGAGAATGTGAGTAAAGGGCCTTTTCCAAGGACTCAACTATGCGCCAAGCGAGGCTCAAACTTCCGACCCGAAAGCGAGTGTCATACCACTAGACCATATAGCCGCACAAGTTACATTAAGTCTTACTATTGTTTGAACCACATAAACCTTTGAATCCAGGGGGTTTATTGATTTGCTACTTAAACCAATCTGTCTGTAGCTGTTTTGAAATTTGTAGCTTTACAACCAGCGAGCAATTTGAAAAAACCCAACAGAGAATTGCAATATAGATTGCTTACAGGCAGAGGGAATGGGGAGGGGTATTTTTTTTATATTTTGTCATATGATTTATTAATTTGAAGATTGTATTTTCAAGGAACAGGTGTGGCGTGTTTTTTGGGGATTTTGTTTTTGGTGTTGTTGTTAGGGGGAGGGGAGTTGCTTATTTATAATTATTTTTTAGTTTTTGTGTTTCTGGAGAGGTGGAGGGGAAAGGAGAACATTCTTGATTTGTGTTAAATATTTTAGAAGAGGCAGTATACATGTATAAGCCCTAACTGACTTTAATTTTATATATATATTATAATCTCAATATCGTATATAGAGTCGGAAAACAGTTTGTCATAATTCAAGACATCTGGGGTTTTTTTCAGATCAAGAGAGGACACTGTGAGATGCATTGTGGCCAGTCTGACTGATGAAGGAAGCAACGAATTGATTAGCGAGTTGGTGAATGTTAAACCCAGTGAAGAGGAGAATGGGGACGATGGCAGTATGAAGGATTGGGATAGCTGGGTGCCAGACCCTGTCGATGCAGATCCATGTGAGTAAACAAAGAGAAAAAAAAAGAAAGAAAATTAGCTTTTATATAGGTCAATATCCACTAAACATGCTCAAAGCACTTTACAAGGGGTCCCTGATCAACAGCAATGTTTAACATTTAGGATGGGACATGACGCCTGTTAGGCAATATTACATTTTTTCGGACAGAGACGAAGCTGATAACGGCCAGGTACTCATTTTACAACTGATTACGGTGAGAGAATGTGAGTAAAGTGCCTTCTCTAAGGACTCAATTAGGCGCTGAGTGAGGCTCAAACACGGGACCTTCCGATCCGAAAGCGAGTGTCATACCACAAGACTGCATAGCCGAGTAGATGACATGATTGTTTTACATTTACATAATATGTTAAATTCTCTGTATTCCAGTCCAAGGGGGTGGGAATTCTTCTTTAGGGCAGATCCTTGTTGCCCAAAAGGACTCCTTTAGGATTTTTAACTGCGCCATGCAGCCTGTCTCTGTGGTTGTTCTCCCCATACGATTTGAAATGTCTTGTAATCGCCTTCTCCTTGGTCTCCCTCTGCTCCACTTGCCCTCCCAAGCACTTTCCATACAAAGCTTTTCAATTGAATAGGTGGGGTTCCTGGCCTCCCATAGTGGGCAGGGAGGCACTTAATCTGTCTTCTATCCTCCTATGTCTGTTTTGGGAGATGATATTCGTTGTCTTGTAAATCATCTCTCTGTTATGCACTGTATTATGTTTTGTTTACTTGTTATATATGATTTGTAAATATCTGAGTGTGTTCCTCTTAGTAGGGACCTGTGCTTGTGACAGGATGAGACATCTAGGTGATCTCCAACTAAATACACTGATAGTGTGCTCTTGGAATCTACAAGATTTCTGAAATCTCGTTTTACCTTGATTATTTTTTTTCTTGATGATAATGTTTACACATATTATATGACTAAAAAACGTAGTTCTCTTAAGTGACCTGGCCTAGTTCTCCTTGATAATGACTCAAATAGATACAAATAGTGAATTGTAGTCAGGGTTAGCAGAAGAATAGCAGTGAGAACACAGTCTAGACCTGTAAATTCTCAGTCAATTAACTGAAATCAGTCAATTCGTCAAATTCAAATATTTTTTAAGAGGGAAGAAAGAAATGAATACAGAAAGTAGAAAGAATTCATGAATCGTCGTCGATTGACTGTAAAGTTAATTAGGAATGTTCCACAGCGCCACGCATAGCTCATGGCCGTTTATATTAATGATGGATATATATTGCCAAGGCAAAGCGACGCTTTTTAGAATTGCCGTGTCTGAACACACCCCAGTGTATTTTCACACAGCCTTCGTGAAATTATTTTTTCACTTTCGAAACCTGTCGTAGCCAATTTTAACTGAGCCGCCGAGCGATAAATTTCACTGTTTCGTCTAAGCCAAAATTGACCACATTTACTTGAAGGACAGGAAAAGTATGAGAAAGAAAAATTCGAAACATTGGAAGTTCGTTATGTAGACACCTTCAAATCGAAAGTTAAATGATTGCTACAAGCACATCTCGATTGCCTCATGTTGTAAACAAACTGGTTGACCGTTTCTAAGTTTCTTCACTGATTGGGTACCTAATTATAAGGAACAATGGTAAGTAGCCTAATTAATTCCCGCGTAAATTAGTTTTCTGCCATTGCTTTGCTCAAGTGAGCTTGCTGTTTACCTTTCATTTTGATTCTTTGGATTTTACCGCTACGACGAATTACGAAGAAGAGTTTCAGTTTCAGTCAATTTTTATAGAGCTCATTTACAGGTCTAACAGTCTTCGGTATTATCTTTACTCTCTTTGTTTAAAACGTTGTACCAACTTTCATTGACTGGGTAGAGATTGGAAGGTCAGAGGTGACCAATTCCTGATCCACTTTTTATTTTTCCCAATATCGGAATTAACCATATTGATTGTGTGTCAGTGTTATTTATAGCATGTTTCAGGGCAGAGAATCTTCCGCCTAAAGGCGGATTTCCGCCTAAATGGTGGTTTATCTCCGCCCATCCCCATCACAATTCCTCCTTTTTCAATTTTTTTTTTTTAATGAAATGAATAAAAACCACTCACCACAACCACTACATCGACATCATCAACCATATCACCACTACTACTACAACCACCACCACATCATCATCCCTACCACCACTACCACATCATCAACCCTATCACCACTACTACTACAACCACCACCACACCAACATCCCTACCACCACATCATCATCCCTACCACCACTACTACTACTACAACCACCACATCATCATCCCTACCACCACTGCTCCTACTACCACCACCACATCATGGATGGATGGACGCGCTGAAAAATTTCCTCCTTTTTTGTGACGTGTCATTCTCACCCCTGATGTTTATTTTTGACTTAAATATAAAGACTTGCAATTCTTAATGTCTTAACGAACTAGATTAGAGTAATATTTGTTTTTTGTAGATTTTTCTTCAAAGTTGTACGGATTTTAATGTAAGCTGAAACTTGAGATTTTCTATAGCGCAATATCCACTAAACGTGCTCAAAACGCTTCACAAATGGTCCCTGACCTACAGCAACATGAAACATGGAGAACGAGACATGAAGCCTGTTAGGCGATATTACAATTTTTTTTCAACAGAGAGACAACGCTGTTAACGACCAAGTACTCATTTTACACCTGAGTATGGTGAGAGAATTTGAGTAAAGAGCCTTTTCCAAGGACTCAACTATGCGCCGAGCGAGGCTCGAACCTAGGACCTCCCGATCTGGAAGCAAGTGTCATACCACTAGACCACATAGCCATGGCAGGGGTGAAATCATAAAAAAACTTGACACTTGAGATGCCAATTTTGATTGATTCATAACTGATGTATCCCATAATGCCTTTAGGAATAATTGTAACATAATGCAGCGCTTTGATTATCGTCAAATTTAATTGTGGAAATGTATGATTATTATTGAGCATACGTATTTATTTGATTTCTTCTTCCTCTTCAGAGCCATTAGGCCCATGAAGCCTGAGTTGATCCCGGTATTTATAACGTGAAACGGAGAATAGCATTGCTTGCTGCCCTTTGGATAGGACGCTAGTCTATTGCAAAGTACATTCTGCCAGATTTAACAGACTCAGCTACCCAATCATTGCTGAGTGGACGGGGGGTGGGGGGTCAGAAAAAAATCTCGAATGCACCCAGGATCAATCTTAGCCCCTTTGATTATGAAACGAGTGCTCTAACCAACTGAGCTATCTGGACTCCCAATTTATCTGATTTAGTATGTATTATATTTCAACCGGATATGCTGAAATATCCACAGCCATTGTGTCCAAGAATAGAAGATCCGCCGATATCCTGACCACCCTTGTCAACATCTACGGCAGCAAGGAGTTGTTCGTCAACGAATACCGAGCTCTCCTGGCCGACAGAATTCTGATGCAGTACAACTACGACGAACAGCGAGAGCTGAGGTACTTGGAGCTGCTCAAGCTCCGGTTTGGAGAGGCTCAGCTCCATTTCTGCGAGGTCATGTTGAGGGATGTCACGGAATCCAGGCGGGTGAACACTCGCATACAAGAGTCCAAGAACATGGCTGAGGTCAAGCCTGATGTGAGTTGTTTGGTTATAATTGATGCTATGCATTTAGGTAAAATACTCACAACATCCACCAGACAGAAATTAATGATAATAATAATAATAATAGTAATAGTAATAATAAGAGTAATAGTAATAATAATCATAATAATAATAATAATCATAATAATAATAGTAATAATAATGATAATGATAATAATCTAAAAACACAAATCCCATCTCTCTCTCTCTCTCTCTCTATCTATCTATCTCTCTCTCTCTCTCTCTCTCTCCTCCTCCTCTCTCTCTCTCATCTTCTCTCTCTCTCTCTCTCTCTCTTCTTCTCTCTCTCTCTCTCTCTCTCTCTCTCTCTCTCTCTCTCTCTCTCTCTCTCTCTTTCCTCCTCCTATTTGAAAACTCTAATTTGAGACCATGTTATTCTATCCTTTTATACGACATCCTCACTTCTCCACCTCTTTCTTTATTTTATGGATAGAGGCTATTCAATAAATTGCCATGGTTTAAATCATAATCCATATTTTTATTATTAATGATTCATGCAGGATATTGACATGAATGCCATGATACTGTCAGCCCAGTTCTGGCCTGCATTCCGGGATGAGAAGATAACCCTGCCAGCAGAACTCCAGGCCCATATGGATAGTTATACCAAGGCATTTGAGGGACAGAAACAAAACAGAACACTTGTATGGAAGCCACATTTAGGCAAGATGATTTGTTGTTTGTTTGGGTCATTTTTGTATTGTAACTATTGCCTAATTGATGGGGTCATTTGTGCCTCTCCCATAGCGGGCAGGGGGGTACATACTGTGTCTTCTATCCCCTTATATCTGTTTTCCAACATGCTTTCTGTCTTTGTCTTGGAATGAGATTACTTGGTTTTGTCCTGGCCCTGGCCCGAGTTCTGGCTGGGAGGGAAACAGTCAAATGCATAGTTATTGTTTTGAGAGATGATATTTTTTTCCTTGTAAATCATCTCTCTGTTATGTATTATTATATTTATTTTTAATGTATGATGTAAGCATCTGAGTGTATTCCTCCTTGTTGGATTTGTGCTTGTGTCCGGATGAGACTTATAGGTGATCTCAAGCTAAGTACATTGATGGTATGCTCTTGGAATCTACATCTGATCCCTATTTGTTCCCAATTCCCCTTTGTCTTACTCTCTCTTGGGTGCTTTAATTGTAATTCTAGAACTTTCGACTATCCCATTTTCTTCCTTTTTACTGGCGCTGATATAACCTAAATGTGTTGCAAGCGCCGTAAAACCCTTAAAAACAAAAAACAACAAATAACTATTGCCTAATTGATTGGGTCACTTTTGTGTTGTAACTATTGCCTAATTGATGGGTTATGGATACAGGGTTGATATCGGTATCGTTGCTTTAATCATTGTAGTTGTTCGAGCCATGAATTGTCAGATTGTTTGATTGATGCCTTTGTACATTTGGTTGCAAAAACTGCACCTCGGTAACTGGTGAGATTCATTCAAAATGTAAGTGTTGGCATGGCAATTTTTCTTGATCATTTAATATATTTATCTTGTATTTGATCTATGTATAGCACTTTTTTTCCCCCCTATTTTATTACAAAAATTGTTTTGTATTTATGTAATAGCGGAATATAGCCATAAAAACCTGGCAATTGTAGTCTATTGTAAAATGAGTCTGTTTTTAATTAATTGAAAAGGGGTTAATTGGGTGAATTACATAAGTTGTAAGTTAGACATCATCACTGAGATGGACAACCTCTACAATAACAAACAGAAGTTCAGATGGAGTGAGGAGGAGAGGTTAACAGTGAAGGAGTTTTAGTGACAGTATCCATAAAACTAATATTGCTGAAACATTGCTGATAGTTTTAGTGACAGTGTCCATAAAACTAATATTGCTGAAACATTGCTGATAGTTTTAGTGACAGTATCCATAAAACTAATATTGCTGAAACATTGCTGATAGTTTTAGTGACAGTGTCCATGATATTAGCATTGCTGAAACAACGATGACAAAGTTGTTTGTAAGATGTGCAATGCTGTGATTATTTATTGTGGACATGACCTAGAAGTGTGACAAGCGGTTTTATCAAGAAATTTCTGATTTTTTCTCATCCCCGATTTCCTTCATTTCCAGTTTTTTTTTAAAACCTATTTTTTAGTATTTTATTATTCCATCATCAATACCATCATCACCATCATCATCATCATCATCATCATCATCATCATCATCATCATCATCATCATCACCTTTAACAACATTAATATCATCATTATTTCATCACCACCATTATTAAATTTTCATTTTAATCCTAAATTTGTCCAAAAATTTCCTGATTATTCTTTATTTTTCTTTTTTTTTTTGTCTCTGAAAAGTTGGCAAGTCTAGTTATTAAAAAGCACTCAATAATTTCTCTTCCTTTTTTTTACAACCCATCCCCCCCCCCCCCCCCGACAAATAAAAAACAACAAAAAAACAAACAAACAAACAACAACAGGTGTAATGAACTTAGAGCTGGAGTTGAAAGAGGAAACATTGAATTTCTCGGTGTCCCCGGTATTGGCAGCCATTATCATGAAATTCCAAGAGGAGAGTAAGTCTTTCTTTTATTTTGGTTCTTTCTGTTTTGTTGTTGTTTTTTATATATATTTTTTTCATTAAATAATAAGAATAATAATAATAATAATTATTATTATTATTATTATTATTATTATTATTATTATTATATTGTTGTTGTTATTATTATTTTTATTATTACTATTACGTATTATTATTGTTGTTGTTGTTGTTGTTGTTGTTGTTGTTGTTGTTGTTGTTGTTGTTGTTGTTGTTGTTGTTGTTGTTGTTGTTGTTGTTGTTGTTGTTGTTACTATTATTGTCTTTATTATTGAAATTATTATTATTACTTTTACAAAACATTAGGGAATGATCTATTTTTCCGTTTACAGCCAAGTGGAGTGTAGAGGACCTGAGCTCAAGCCTGGAGATGACTGCCACTGTGGTTCGTCGAAAGATTTCCTTCTGGCAAGGTCAAGGTCTTCTGAGAGAGGTGTCCCCTGACGTCTTCCAACTGGTGGAGGAGAGGCGCGGTCGCCCACACGAGTTGGTCATGGTGGATGAAGAGGAGGTGGAATCTGCTATGGCTTCGGCCCAGCAGCAGAAGGAAGAGGAAATGCAGGTGGGTTTTTGTTTATCTTCTTCCATTTTGTATAGATAGTTCAAAGATGATGTCACTCAGGCCTTTGTTATTGTTTTTTGCCATCCACATTTATGAGTAATTCTCACTTAACTGTATTATCCAGACTATAAAACTTCATAGTTACACAGAGTTTTGTTTGTTGGTCCGTTATACTTCCGGATGACAATGTTGAGAGCTTATTTGCCAAGCGCAAACTATCTATAGATAAATGTTGTTGGCAAGACATTGAAATTTTATCAAATTGCAGAAAAGGAAAAAAAACATGTTACAGTACAGCACTTGTTGGATACTGACACGTTCTCAGGAGATGCTAAAAAGCATGCCGAAATCTGATACTCTATGGAAGTAATGGCCTATAATAAAGTTAAAATTTGTTCACCCAGCTCCAGCACCCTGTATTGCAGAGTGTGCTGGAATTCAGTGTCCTAGAACCCAGCGAGTACTGTATATATTAAGTTTTGTGTTTGGTTGGTTCATCTGAGGCTGTGTTGAAAGTTTGTTTTTTTCGTAACATTTGACTCAAAAAGACATCAAAATTGACTTCTTTTGAGAATTATGATAAATGATGCCTTTCTGCGTTGCATTGTGAGATGGCGTCACCTAGATATTCCATGAAGGAATAGAGATAATCAATTATACTCTTAATATTTGCTCAATTTCTCCCACCATACTCAGGTGTAAAATGAGTACTTGGCCGTTAATAGTGTTGTTTCTTTCGGGGTAAAAAATTATATCGTCTTACTGGCGTCATGTCTCGTCCTACATTTTCAGTGTTATTGTTGGCTAGGGACTCCTTATAAAAGTGCTCTGAGCACATTTAGGGGATGTTGTGCTATATAAGTGCTCTAGATAACAAGTGTTTATTGCAGGAGCCACAATGAGGTTTTTAATTTTCTCAAAATTACCTCTCTTACATTTACATGGTTTGTCGGATTCCCTCCAATCTGTAAGAAAGGCAATGGTTTCTATGCTTTCTGTACAGATACACAATTTTTAATCACCAGTGTGATTAGTGTTATGACTTTTTGTCTTCGGATCGGTAGGTCCTGGGTTTCGAGTCCTGTCAAGAATGATACAAAGATGAGTCCTTGGAAAAGGCTCTCTACTCACACACTTTCATTGTATTCAGGTGTAAAATGAGTACCGGGCCATTAACTCACTCAATCTTAGAGATTTTTGCTACTTTTCAAAATGGGAAAAATGTATTAAAAATGGGCATATACATAGATATTTTTATTCAACAATCATTAACATGCAAAAACTAAAAACATTAGCTTGGATACCACGCCTATAATTTGTCTCCAAAAAATGTAATAAATAGGCATGGGGTAAAAGTGACCCGGGAAAACTATGGATATAGACGGTGTTAGAGTTGAGTGAGTTAACGGCGTTAAATTTATATTATCACCTTTCAGGCCTCATCATGTCTTGTCCTACATTTTAAGTTTTGTTGTCAGCTAGTGATCCCTTGTAAAGCTCTTGGGGTATCTTGAATAAATATTGCTTTAAATAAATGCTTTAAGATTTTTTCAGTGTCATAATATAGGTTATTTTGTTTTTATTTTTCGTGCAGGTGTTTTGGACATACATCCAGGGAATGTTGTCAAATCTTGATTGTCTCCCCTTGGAGCGGATCCATTCAATGCTAAGGATGTTTGTGATGGAAGAGCCAAATTCCAATGAGATCTCGGTCCAGGAGCTGAAGAGCTTTCTCGATAACAAAGTCAAGGATCAAATCCTGGTTTTCTCGGGAGGTGTCTACAGACTGAACAAAGATAAAGGATAAATCAATGCAAACTTATATGTGTGCCAAGATTATTTAGCAAGTTTTTTTTCACCATATTGGTGCTCAAGTCATTATTATTATCAAAATTGGAGAGAATGGGGGAAGATTGATAGATAGGGGGGAAGGGGGAGGGGAATGTAAGAATGGTATCTAATAGAGAATTTGTGATAGATAAATAACGATATAGTTATGATGCTGTAAAAATACAAGAGTTATGATAAGGGAAAAAGTGAGTTATTTATAAGTTGCTGTTGAATCTCTTTACACAGTTCTGGGTGGGGTCTGTTGACCTCTCATAGTGGGCAGAGAGATCACTCATACTGTGTCTTCTAACCCCACATATTTCTATTCCCTTTACACGCTCTCTTTTATTTTGGATTGACATTGCTCTTTTTTTTTTCATGGTTCTGGCGAGGGTCCTCAGTTGAGAGGGAGGCAGTTGGATGTATAGTTTCTGTTTGTTTGTTTTTTTGAGAGATATTTTTTTCATTGTAAATCACCTCTCTGTTATATTATTTTTAGTTTTTAATATATCTTGCATTGTAAACATTTGAGTGTATCCATCATAGCAGGATTCTTTGCTTGCGTCTGGATGGGGTTTTTAAGTCATGTCAAAATAGGCATATTGATAAATTGCTCAAGGAATCTTCTGTTCCCTATTTGAACCTGCCCTCCTTTCTCTTTGGTGCTTTTAACATCAGATCAACAGCTCTATCATCTTTACTTTTATTTGTACTGCTATGACCTAAAAGTGTCACAAGTGCAAGTAAAACCTTAAAAAACAAAAACATAACTTCTTTACACACTTGAACCTCTCGTTATTGCTAAGTTTATAATCAATACAGGCTGTAAATAAATAGATTCCCTTTATTGGCTGCCCCGCTGATATTAATACTGGTTGCATGGCCACAGGGTGAATTATGTCAAAAACTTGTTTAAAAGTTTGGGCTTTTCATAAGATCTGTTATGCATGTTCCCTCTAAAACAATTAAAATGTGTCCAATACCGAATGTGCAACCGTATACAGTGCAGAGCAGATATATCGGCAACGTTATATTGACTTGAAATAATCCAAGTCTCTTTTTTTTTAATTATTACTATTACATTAGTAGATAAAGGTCTTGTATATTGATATACAAGTAACCAGATGAATGTCATGCTGACTTAGCAATCTATCATTATTGGCAGTTTTGCTGTCAGCTAGTGATTCCTTGTAAAGTACTTTGGGTATGTTAAATAAATATTGCTTTAAATAAATGCTTTAAGATTTTTTCATTGTCTATTGCATTTAGGAAAAGTGAGTGGAGCAGGCACTTATGCTGATAATAACCAGAAATGAATTGAGTAGAGAATTGCTAGAGGACAATAGAGAATATAAACCGTGGCGATGGGGAGTCGAACCCATGACCCATTTGTTACGGAACCACTGCCTGGCAATAGGAGGGATGCTCTACAATCAACGCCATCCACCACTCAGTGGAGGTACCGTAACAGTCAGGTCTTGGATTTCACTCAACATCAATGCAATGTTTTTATTCTCCTTGTGTCCTCTTCTCTACTCACTTCATTTCTTGTTTAATTATGTTGCATCTTACCTCAAAGGATATCACTTACTGTATATCATATTCGTAATTTTTTTAGACTGGACAATGTACATATCTTACTTTGTAAACTTGGTGTTGATTTATGAAAATAAAAAATTGTATAGCATGGATACTTTCAGATCGTCTTAATTGTTGGAATATTTTGGTCCCGTTTCTTTTTTTTTTTTAAGTGTTTGGGTGGTGGGGATTACAGGTAGAGTCTCTTTAACTCCTATCTCTGTGATCTTTTATATGTGGCTCTCTGTCGTTGCACTGGCATGACCATAACTGGGATCCATTTCCACTCACGAGGCTATCTTGTATATGTCCCTGTAGTATTTCTCCTCTGTTCGACATTAAAATTGGTAATGATCTGATAAAATAAAATTTGTAATGATCTTGTGCGGCTATGTGGGCTTGTGGTATGACACTTGCTTTCGGATTGTAAGGTCCTGGGTTCGAGCCTCACTCAGCGAATGGTTGAGTCCTTGGAAAAGACTTTTTGCTCATATTCTCTCACCGTACTCAGGTGTAAAATGAGTACCTGGTCGTCAACAGCGTTGTCTCTGTCTGAAAAAAATTGTACATGTTACATATTTCTGGGACTCTTTATAAAGCGCTTTGAGCACATTTAGTGAATATTGCTCTATATAAAAGCTCAATTTTGTTTTTTTTAAATGATCTGATAAAAGTAAAAAGATTGGATAAGGTTCTCTGATCTCCTGCTGAGAGCAGAGGTCACTTGCTGTGTCTTCTATCCCCTCTATCTGTTTCCCTTTCCATTTTGCTCTGTCTTTGTTCTGGATTGAGATTGCTCAGTTTGTTTTTTTTTTCCTGGTCCTGGCAGGGATCCTTAGCAGGGTGGGACTCAGGTGTACCTTTTTAGAGAGATTATATTATAGTTTTTTTTTCACCTGTAAATTATCTCTCTGTATGTTCTTTTTATAATTATTAGATTTGATTATATCATAGCTTGTAAACATTTAAGTGTATCCTTCATATGATCCTTTTCTTGTGCCTGGGAGGGACTTTTTTGATAATGTCAAAATAGGCACATGATGTCTGTGAGGTATTCTTACAATTTATTTTATAGAAACAACACTGTTACCATTCAGTTACTCATTTCACGCTAGATCGCAATGAGAGCCTTTTCTGGGGACTCAACTTTGCTTCACCCGCAGCGTGACTTGAATCAGGGATCTACCAGTCAAAAGGCAATAGTGGTAACACAAGAACACAAAGCCCCAATCGATAAGAGGCACCTAAAGTCTTAAAATTTTGACACAGTGAAGGGAGAAAACCAAATGAATTTATAGATTCATTAAATTACACAGTTACCTCCCTTTAAAATCTTAATGAAAATGCAATAAATTGGTTATAATCACCTATAATTTCATTTCACAATATATAATTAAAACTGCGCTAGGTTTGATCCCCGTATTGTTACGCATACACGAGCAAGTTAGGCTGAGGTCTACAAATAGCTTGACAATCAGAGGCTGCTTACTTAATGACTTTCATGTCAGGCAAACACACAGGGTGTTTACACCCAGCCCTCATGAGATCAGTGACGTAACATTACCTTTCGGACCTGAGTGTGGGGCCACATTAATATTAATATGCGTCCCAATGTTACAATGTCAGCTACTCTAGTCATAACACTTAATACCTATCGTTTCGATAAGGCACTACTGTGAGGGTGTGGAAAAAGACGTACATTTATGAGGTCGAAGTCGTCATGGAATAAAAATGGCAGTGGCACTAGAACGTCTTTTCAAAACTAGGCTTCTGTACCAGCTAGAAGAGACTTTGGTGGTAGTAGCCAACTTTCTTTTTTTTTTTTTTTTCCTTCTGTAAGATTTCACTATTTTCATGTATATAAAAAAATATTAATTATGCCCTTCCGCCACGACATCATAAGATATCGTTGCCTTGGCATTCCACGAAGGGATACAATAGATAATTCATCAAACAATATGTCTGATGTGAACAGGAATCACCCACGTTGTCCAAGTGAGCAAATTAGGGGTTAATAATCTTGCCTAAGTGGAAAAAACGAAAGTGCCTGAAGCAGGGCTTGAACCCGGGACCTTCCGGGTCACAGTGCAATGCCTTAACCAATCGGCCACTTTGCCTTCATGTACATTAAAATAAACCTAGCAGTAGTTTCTCCACTTTCTTGGAAGTGTTTTGTCATTTCAACGATGGCCTTAAAAGACCAACGACATTTGTCAACTGTTCTGACTGTTGCATCTATCATTGTAAAAAACAAAAAAACAAAAAAAACCCTACTCCTGCCAAAGACAAACTGTCTCACCCATCCCCATCACGAACCATAAGGCCATTACTGGTGAAAGATAAGATAACCCTGAAAGAAAAGGAGCTAAGGCGTAATCTCTGAGTGGGGTTCCTGACCTCCCATATCGGACTTGGGAGGTACTTGCTGTGTCTCCTATAACTCTGGAGGCATGTGATAAAAGTGTGAAAAGAATGGGATGGGGGGGGGGGGGCGGGGGGCTTTACAAAGGGTCCCAGAAACACGTAACACGTACAATTTTTTCCTATGCATTGAAGGGATTCAAGCCACGTCATTTCCCTAGCTTTTTTTTTTCCTGATTTAAAAAAAAAAGAAAAGGAAATAGTTCGGACTCGTTTAATAGAGGCCTTTATGAAAAATGTAATACATTTGCAACCGTCGTAAAATACTGCTTTAAAAAAATTGGTCGCTGGATACCTTTATTGGAAAGCCACGCACACCCTAGCAACGCTATTACATCGATATAAAGGGGTCGGAATAACGAAAGTTATAGGCTACGGCACCCTCTTAGTTGGTTTAAAAGGCTAAATTCGACGTAAACATTTATGCAGGTCTGACATCCGAACCCAATTATGAGCCTAGTTTAACATTGTTGTAATGAACAATATTTTGCGTAATTTCTTTTTTTTTTTTTATTCCCATTACAAAATGAGCCCACACGGAATTGGGTTATCAGACTTGCAAATAAGTGCACGTCGACTAATTATCTACACAGTCCTATTTTTAGCTGGTTAGATAGAAAATATATTTTCTGATCCTTGATTCTTTCTTTCTTTATCTCTGTCTATCTATTTTTCTTTCTTTCTTTATTTATTTCACATAAAATCTGCAATATATATTATTCAACAAGCGTTTGATATTATATGAAATGGGTACATACACACTTATTCATGATTTTGTTATGATCATAACGCATATTAATTCCTACAACATATTCCACGACAAGCGATGATTCCAGTGACCCCCCCCCCCCCCTCCTCCAAAGAGATGACCCAGTATATACCCACGATAGTTTTATTCATATTTTTCTTCTAGCACCTCTAATTTCCAGCATTATGTTGCAAATGCCTTATCAGCCTAGACAAACAAACCACAAAACTTATGTTTGATTCTGGGTGGTTTTATTTATTTCAAAGAAAGTTTTATTAACAAAACTGTAAAGATAACCTACATACATTTGTTGGCTGTATATGTTTTTCTTTGGCATTTGAAACGTCAAACTGGCAATATCACAAGGGGCTTCAAGTGAAATGAAGTGAAGCGAGTGAGAGTCTCGATTATGGCGAGACTCAAAACTTTGCGCGAGAACTCGGCAAGTACGATTGGATACGATGTCAACAATCATTGAACATGGCCGACAGTTGCGCTGTGAGGAGCGTATCGCGCAAATAAAAATGAGTGTCTTAAGATAACATAATGACAAATAAACAATAATAAAATACAGGTGGTTTGCATACTTTTTATTCCTTTTACAATGGCGTGTAACTGGATTGCTGAGGATTACTTTGCTCAATTAATGTGCCCGGACAGGCGCTCTCACAATGCACTGGAAATGCTTGTGGACGATTTACACTCGGAGAAGGAGCGAACTATAACAACTTTCCTCTGTCATTCTGGATCCGAAGATTTCTTGTGGGGTCTTGTGCGACTTCTTGGAAACGATGCACCTAGGTAAGTCTTTAATCACATGATCAGTCATCATTCAATGATGCTTATTTATCCCCATTTTGTGAAAGTTTTGCAAAGAAGTGACCAAATTTGCAAAGTGGAGTTTAAGTTCAATAAGTGTAAGACTTTATTTTTAAAAAACAAAAACTGTTTACACATGTCTTAGCCTTTCATAGTTCATATATCATGCACCGAAACAGCCCCCCCCCCCCCACTTATCTCTGAATTGAAATAGCCGATTGGACTTTAATTAGATGAAGATGTCATTCATGACACTGAGACACTGCCCTGGCCCTGCCCGACGGGCGTTGGTTCTTGTGACTGAGCGTCATATATTACTCTGTTTGTGTTCTATCGTGAACTGGTTTCTATACCTTTATTCACGAGGAGTAAAATAAAGGGGAAAATTAAAGAAAAAGTCTCCAATAAAGTGGGTGTTCTCCATTCGGTGAGTAAATATATGGGTGGTTACATGCATCATAACATTAATGTATGCATCTCGGCATCACGTGAATAGTCCCGGAAACTCGGCAATAAAATACAAATTCAACACTTGACCAATTGACAATTAAGAATCCATTTGGAACAATATAGTAAGAAGTAAGCGCTTGGAAAAGAAGGCAAGGTTTTTATACCTATTGTGACGTCATAACTCAGAAGGAGAAATAACACACACACACACATAGCCCTGAAAGAATTCACGAAGCTACCCAACAAGGCTACTGAACATGAAAACTATTCACAACAACAACTCAATAGCCAAATAACAAGACACTTTAACACATTGACACACACAATAAATATCTTTCACACAGTTGTAATTTTTGTTAATCTCTTGTTATGATAATGAAATAAAAAGAGTTTGTGCCACAGCATCTCCATATGTATGATGCCACGGGTTTTGTTTTCATCACAGAATTAACTGTAGTTATTTCGGGATCATGCTCCTGAAAGCAGGGGACCTGGTTATCAGAGTCACAGTAGAATCATTTAATTCATCGGTATCATGGGTTATGCCCCCTGTAAACAACTCAATCAAACCACTATATAAATGAGAGGCAGTAGCCGCCCATACACGAGAAGAAAATTTTCTTTTCTAATGGCAGTGTCATTCACGTCTGTTCTGCAACATATTAGCAATTAGCGATACAAAGGATACAAATAGCTCACTTACTCGTTTCCTCTTGTTTTTCTTTTTTTTTTTTGTATGCGCTGTGTTCAAATGGGTTGCACACTCTGTGAAACTGAAGGTTTGCATGACATAATGTCCAATGTGGAGGGTTGTACTTCCACAAGCTTCCTAAACTAAATATAAATTATGGAAGGATGCCTGTATTGTTAAGTGACAGTACGCTGATGGGTAAATAGTTTTGCACATGCAGTTATGCGTTTTCACCCTACAAAATGATGGATAAAAACATTATTTTACGTTATCTAAAGTGGAGGAAAAATTCCATAGGCATCTGTGACTTACATTACCATCAATAGATATTTATGTAGTTACTCACCTTGAATTAAAGTTCTATTTATCCTAAGAAAAAAAATTGGATTAGTGAGATTAATTTTAATCAGATAAGTTTTGCCTCTACAATTAGGGTCTATATAATGTTAGTGTTGTAACACCCAGGGTCTCTCAGCATGACTGGA